>NW_026848138.1:914891-1041272 GCF_030411735.1 Phialemonium atrogriseum
TGTTCATTTTTTTCACGTTTTTTGGCGCCACGGGACATTTGGTGTAACCCTTTGTCTGGCACCGCCAGGTTTTAACCAGCTAAATTTCGTGTATAAGAGCCCCCCCCCCCCCCCCCCCCAAATCACGACATCAGGTATATTAAGCAGTATTGGAGGATCATATGGTCCAGCAAACATTGTATTGGCATGGAAATGGCTAGAGGATATGGATAAGATGATTTACGAGGACAATATGTTGGGGGAAAAAGAAGGGGAAAAAAAAACAAGGAGCTGGGGGGTTTCGAACGCCTGCCTTCAGACGTCACCCAGAGGTGGCTGTCGTAGGTGAGTCGGTCAGCATCGAGTCCAAACCCAGTACACCAACTCCTTGTATTGTACCAGCTCTGTTAATTTGTTTATCAACCCTTGGTATGCATGCCGAGGGTCGGGGCTATTCATGGGAGGGAAGGTGAAAGAAATCTGAGGGGGGAGGTGACGAAGACAAGAACACAACGGAATGAACCGTAGAATTGACGAGTGGTAATCAGACAGAGCCATAGACAGACCAGCCATACACAAAAAGAAACCACTCCCCAGGGAGGTAAACAAACAACTACACACATTCTGCCTGTAGAGCAGCGTCTAAGCAGTAAAGAAGCCGCAACGGAGACCCAGATTTTCATCCAGCTCACACGATTTTCCTATATAAAATGAACTTTAGATATGTACCCATACTCCCTCTGATTTCTCTCTTTACATGCGGCGAAACGAGCTCGTGCGCACCCCCATGCGTCCGCATATCGTCCCATTCGGCCGCTTAGTCCTTGATCAGCAGACTCCCCCTACTTCCGCCCGTTTTTACAAGCACTTGCTGCTACTCTATACGGGAACGCACATAGCCCGTTTTAAGGTATGGTACAGTATATCAGGTTGTCGCTGCACCTAATATACAGGAACCCGGAGATGGTCCGATGTCAATTATTCTGGACAGTACCAGTAACTTCAACTATATGGAGGACCGAGACGACGTCAAATGCGGCATCTCGCAGGCTTACAAAGAAGCCACAAAAATGGTAGGTTCTCTTGAGTTGGGCCTAAACAGCTGTTTTTATGTCAGTGTCAGCCAGCAACACTACCTTTGTCCTCAAGGCAACGTCAAGAGCAACACTCGCTGCCTGAGATATACTTGAGATGCTAGATGGAGAGAAGGCTAGTGTGAACCGCAGAAGGTGCACAACAACCTGAGTATATCAGATCCAAGTAGGCACATATTGGTCTTCCAAACGCCCCCGACTGATAAAATAAGCTTTGAATTATTTAGAGTTTCGAGCCCGCCGGCTTGGTCTCCGAAGAAGCGCGCTAAGCCGTCATCGTCACATGCAAGACGTCACTCGTCCCTTGGGCCGAGCCCTGGGGACGGGTCTTATCAGCTGTCACTTATGGTGTCGGGCAGCCACCCCGTGCCACCAGGGTCCTCGCCCCACTTTCTCATTGCCTTGCTGGTCTCTCTCTGCCTTGGTCTTGCGTAAATTTAGCAAACAGAACGGACCCAAGAAATGAAGGACAGTCGATGATAGTAGGATGAAGATCCCATCCAGGTGTTGAGGCTAAGGACCTCGATTCTACTAGTGGGCTTGTCATGCTATGTGTGGTGTCGAAGACTTCCATGCAAGTTCGAGCTTCGATTTCCGTTCCGCCGGCTAGGTACCTCAGTTGCAACTTCTTGTGTTATCAGCAGGGTCCTCCATGTAGACTTACCACTATTTTAAGCAGCTAGTATACTTATGGAATACTGGCTGGATAACGCCTGGTGGACGTTCCCGTGTTTTGCTTACTAGGTTAAGTTAGGTACGCAGTAGCTAGCATCCACTCAGGCGTCCTGCGGAGCGGCAACGCAGCCACGGCATGGAAGTTCGAGAACTGCGGTAGATAGGGAGCCTAGTCGAGACTAAAAAAAGAGTAGACGGAAACGCCCACGAAACTCGTGATCCCCTTCCTCTGGGGACATTACCAAAGGGCACCTAGCACGCATTTGATTACAGGCTGACTTGCATCCTGTCATCTGTGGTCAGGAAATAGATTCCCAGTTCCCAGCTTATCATATTGTTCACTGTCACAACGCGTTTGGGCCAAGTGGATACAGCTGGTCACTCGCATTGTATGTGTAGGAATCGCGTGCCTCGTCCCCGCGCCCAACCGCATCCACTGGTCCGAAGACCACCCCAGGCTCGACTTTTTGAAGCAAGTGGGAGTGGGCCCAGCTGGGGGGAGCCTGGAACTTCAAGCCTCCCCACCCAGGGTCTTGTGGGGCCGCCTGCCCGAGTGGCTTTTTACCTCCAACGTCATTTCCGCCCGCCCAGTTGCTCTCGTCGCCTTAGTTTCTTGCCACGGAGCCCGTCGAGCGACTAGTCAGCCACGGGAAGGAAGCGATTGAGAGACAGCGTACATAGAAGAGAGTGAGCATGACACTTAGCTAACGCAACCTGATGGCCCCGATTGAGCTGATGTGATAAACGCCTCTGTTCAAAGCCGGCGTACCAGTGCTCTCAGCACGCGCGCTCTCGTCAACTTTCTTGCCGCTTCCATCTCGAATACATCTGCCTGCTTGAACCTCAAAGGCCGACTTTAAAGCTATCATATATCAGCTCGGGCCGAACGGGGGTCGTGTCGTATTGCTTCTCGCTTTTTGCTTTGGGTATGTACAATACATCTCTCCTGATTTCTTAATCCAGGATTCGTCGACAGGTCTCGGCAGATTGTTCAAAAATGCACCCATATTGTTCACTCGGTCCTACGGAGGAGTTTCAAACCCACCCACACGGCCACGTCCAATCACCCCATGCTCCCCTCTTGAGCCTGCCTTAGACCTACCTTTCCTCGTCCGGAAATTCAAACCAACAGGTAGTCTAGTACCCACCTGGCAGCCGAACTGCCCCGAGACCTTCCATCCGGTCCTGTGGGTTTGTGGTTGGTGGTCTACCCTCTCTCTCTCTCTCTCTGTCGCTATCCCCCTGGTCCTACCGTCACCTCCCTTCCTATATATCTAAGAGTGTCGCTCCGGATCCCGGAGTCGTCTTGGCTCTCCTCTCCCTGTTCCATGACCCCCCTTCTCCCTTTCCTCAAGAGGCACTCTAAGCACTCCAGTGGGATGCCGGCCTACTGCCTTCAAGATTGCCACTACTTCTACCGCACAGCTCTGCGCGGGCTGAACATCAGCACCAACGTCTCGCCTCTTTATGCATAAGGCTGCGCGGGCTGCCTGCTAACTGAAACATGCCTACCCAAGTCCGTATCTTTACTATGCCAAGGTCTCTCGGCGAGACCCTAGCAGTACAACCACCAGTTCCAGCACGAGAGGTCCCCCGGTCTATTCCAGAGCTTCCCAATAGAGCCAGGTCCCCCGCCATCTCCACCCACAAACCAAACGGCCACTTTCACGCCATGTCTGTGCATGACGAGAAGCCCAAGGGTGGCGTTACCTTTGCCTACCAGGACAAGCTTCCGAAGCTCCCTATCCCCGAGCTCGCCGAATCATGCCAGAAGTACCTTACTGCCCTGAAGCCCCTGCAATCTCCGCGAGAGCATGCAGAGACCAAGCATGCAGTTCAGGAGTTCCTCAAGCACGATGGTAATGAGCTACAGGAGAAGTTGAGGAGGTACGCTGAGGGGAGGACAAGCTACATTGAGCAGTTTTGTTAGTTATCCTTCTCTGCCCCCCGCCCATACGCCACTATACTGACCTCAGAAGGGTATGACTCGTACTTGAACTTTGACAATCCCGTTGTCTTGAACCTGAACCCGTTCTTCCTGCTTGAAGATGATCCGACTCCCGCCAGGGGCAATCAGATCACCCGGGCGGCATCACTCGTGGTATCTTCACTGGAGTTTGTGAGGGCTGTGCGCAAGGAGGAGCTGCCTCCTGACATGGTTAAGGGCATCCCGCTCGACATGTACCAATACGCTAGGCTCTTTGGTACTGCCAGGGTGCCCACCGAGTCCGGGTGCCAGATTGAACAGGATCCCGAGTCCAAGCACATAATCGTCATGTGCCACGGGCAGTTCTACTGGTTCGACGTATTGGACGACGACTCCGATCTGATCATGTCAGAGAAGGACATCGCCATCAACCTGCAGACCATTATCGACGATGCAACCCAGACCCCGATCCAGGAGGCCGCCAAGGGCGCCCTCGGTGTATTGAGCACGGAGAACCGGAAGGTTTGGTCTGGGCTGAGAGATGTCCTGACCAGGGAAGAGGGGTCCAACAATGCCGACTGCCTGAATATTGTCGATTCAGCTCTCTTTGTCCTGTGCCTGGATTACGCGGAGCCGGCCAACGTGGGAGACCTCTGTCAGAACATGCTGTGCGGGACGAGCGAGATCGAGAAGGGAGTCCAGATTGGCACCTGTACCAACCGCTGGTACGACAAGCTTCAGATTATTGTGTGCAAGAACGGAAGTGCCGGCATCAACTTCGAACACACCGGCGTGGATGGCCATACCGTTCTCCGATTTGCTAGCGATGTCTACACCGATACCATCCTTCGATTTGCGCGCACAATCAACGGACAGGCGCCGACTCTGTGGGCATCTACAAGCCCGGATCCTTCGAAGAGGGACCCCGAGAGCTTCGGGGAAGTCTATACGATGCCGCACAAGCTTGAATGGGATATAACCCCGGAGCTCACCATCGCGGTCCGCTTTGCCGAGACCAGGTTGGCCGACCTGATCGAGCAGAACGAGTTCGAGTGTCTCGATTTCGGCGCCTATGGTAAGAACTTCATGACGTCGATGGGTTTCTCTCCCGACGCATTCGTGCAGATGGCGTTCCAGGCCGCCTACTACGGGCTGTACGGCCGGATCGAGTGCACGTACGAGCCGGCCATGACCAAGATGTACCTGCACGGGCGGACCGAGGCCATCCGGACGGTCAGCGACGAATCCCTGAATTTCGTGCAGACCTTCTGGGCCGACCATCCCGCCGAGCAGAAGGTCGACGCCCTGCGCAAGGCATGCCAGCGGCACGTCAACACGACCAAGGATTGTGCCAAGGCCCGAGGCTGCGACCGCCATCTGTACGCGCTCTTCTGTCTGTGGCAGAGGCTGGTGGACGACGAGGGGGCGAGCAGCATAGGGAGCAACGGATATTGGAGTCCGTCGGACGGCAACTCGGAGCGCGGCGGGTCGGTCATCGGCAGCCCCGGAAAGGACTCGGTCCTGGTTGCCGATTGCGAGAACGGGCCAACCTCGACCCGGCCGCGCGGGGAGAGCGCGTCGTCGTCCCGGAACGGGAGCCACCACCAGCTGCCCATGATCTTTGCGGACCCGGGCTGGGACAAGATCAACACGACCATCATCTCGACGTCTAACTGCGGCAACCCGTGCCTGAGGCAGTTCGGCTTCGGGCCCGTGTCGGGCGACGGCTTCGGCATCGGGTACATCATCAAGGACGACCGCATCTCCATCTGCGTGTCGAGCAAGCACCGGCAGACGCGGCGCTTCGTGGACACCCTGGAGAGCTATCTGCTGGAGATCCGCCGCATCCTGAGGATCACGTCCAGGAAGTCCATGTCCGCCAAGCAGACCCGCGCCCGCGAGATTGACGAGCTCCGTCCCAAGGCGGTCCACCACAAGCCCAAGTGGAGGGGCCGTCCCATCCAGGCCCCCGAGACGCTCAAGTCGCAGAAATCAATCACGGACAGCGCGTCGCCCACTGAGGGGAGCGTCGTGACCAGTGATGATGACGAGCTGGGTGGTTGTAAGTTCACTACCCCCAATGGCCCTTGTTCCCGCAATATGTACAAGTTACTGACCGAGCCTGTGATAGATGGATTCTTCGATGCCGGCATGCTACTCCAGGCGCTGAAGGCTCGAGGCGGGGCCCTCGACATCGGCGAGACCAAGCCGTCGGAGCGGGCTGCCGTCCAGGCGCGGAGGCGCGAGGTCGGCAAGAAGCTGCGGCTGATCGATTACTGATCGTGCCTCTAGTCTAGAGCCGATCAGGGGAGGCAGCAGGAAATCGCCGTGTAGTTAGCGGTGGGGGGGATCTGTTCTTTGTGATGGGGGTGTCCATATGTGGCGCGGGATAACTGGGAAAGGTGGGAAGAATGGAAGCAAGTGTTTAGGTCGTCGATATACCAGGAAGCGGGTTGGAAATACTTATGGGAGGTCCTTCGCTGAGCATGTTACAGTCTTGTTATACCAGAATGCTTTTTAGTAGGTATATATGAATCTCTATAAGCGATGGCTCGTTTCTCGTCTCTTTGCATCCCGTACTCAGAGTGTCTTCCCCTTTCCGAGTCCCATATGTGTCTACAACAGCCAGACATAAACTGGTTTGTAGCCTCGGAAGAAACTAGGGGCTGAAGAGGTTTAGAGACCACTGGTCTCTGACCCAGGCCACCCTCATTACAACAAATACTCAAGGGCAATGGCATCGACTAGGTGGATATGGCACGGATAAGGCAAGAACTAAGGAAAACCAGAGAAAGCCTGTCGAATCAAGATGAGTCCCAGGGCTCTGGGATTGATTCACTTGATCAAAGGGAATCCGAACTTTAGACGGGGAAACAATACCTCTTACGGCAGCTCCATCCCAGCCGTTGCCCACCTGCCGTCCGTTCGAGGTTGGTCAGGTTCGAGGACTACTGTACATAATTAGTATGACAGGGCATCTAGACAAGTGGTCGTGTTACAGTTCCAGGGAATCGCAATAAGTAATGGAAGAGAATTACATCGAGAGCCCGCAATCATATTTTTCTTTACTCGATAGGGTGACCAGGGACGTTGGTGAACTAGTGCATATATGCTTTTATATCGGTGTTATGCAACTAAATCGAAAGAAATTTGGCAATATTGTTATGTAGGTTCCTGATCGCTATACGCGACACACCCACACGTCACCCCACTACCTCGCGACACGCTTTTATCAACGACCTTTCCAACGCGCAGCAACTCCCCCGACAGGCTCGCAGATGTATCTCCATGACAGATCTTCTATGCGTCCTGCCGCACTTCCCGATTGGCCAATATGCTAGCCTCGTGCCCGCATTGGAGAGGCATCAGTTGACCACGAGCGATCTTCTCACCCTCGATGTCACCGACATAGGCAAACGCACCCAGTTGCCCCTCCTCGACGTCAAGCGGCTGTGCAATGCAGTCCTGGACGCCCTCCACCGCGACCTTGGCGTCGCACCGAACGACGCGCAGGATCCAACTCCCCGGCAAAACAAGCATGTCCGGGACGACCCAAGGCCTGCAGCCGGCCCGGCCTACCAGCTGAGACACACGCACGCGTCCCTCGCGGCGCAGTGGCAGACAATCAGCACGCTCGACCCGGCGCTGGACCGCGCCCTCGGCGGCGGCGTCCCCGCCGGCTACGTCACCGAGGTGACGGGCGAGTCGGGCGCCGGCAAGACGCAGCTCCTGCTCTCGCTGCTCCTCGCCGTGCAGCTCCCGCCGCCCCGCGGCCTCGGCCGGCAGGCCCTGTACATCAGCACCGAGGCCCCGCTGTCGACCCGCCGCCTGGCCCAGATCCTGGCGAACAACCCCGCCCTGCAGGCGGCCTCCTCGGCCGCCTCCTCCTCTGGCCAGACGGGACCTCCGCCGTCGCTGGACAACATCATCAGCGCCTCGACGCCGGACCTCGAGAGCCAGGACCACATCCTCAGCTTCCAGGTACCCGTCGAGGTGGAGCGGCGCAACGTCGGGCTCGTTGTCCTCGACAGCGTGGCGGCCAACTACCGCGCCGAGTTCGAGCGCGGCGGCGGCCGAGGGGGGGGCTCTAACATGGCCGCCCGCTCCGCCGACCTCGTCCGCCTGGGCTCCCTGCTGCGCGACCTGGCCCGCCGTCACAACCTCGCCGTCGTAGTGTCCAACCAGGTCGCCGACCGCTTCGGCGCGGTCAGGAGCCCCGCCCCGCCTGCCCCCTGGACCACCGCCATGGCCGCCGCCACCCAGGATAGCAACAGCAACAGCAGCCCCCTCGCGTCCCGCAGCCGCGCCGCCGCTGAGCCGCTGCAGATACCGTCATCCTCCTCCCTGGCCGAGCCGGGTTTCCCGCGGTCGAGCATGCCCGACCACCACCACAACCACCACAACCAGCAGCCTCCGGCCGCCCCCCCCGTCCTCCTCCTGGACCACCAGCAGCGCTGGTTCTCGGGCTGGGGCGACGACCCGCCCGGGGTCGTCGACGACGACGACGACGGGGCGCAGCAGCAGCTCAAGACGCCCTCGCTGGGCCTCGTCTGGAGCACGCAGGTCGCGGCGCGGGTGGCGCTGGTCAAGCGCCCTGCGTACGGCGGCGGGCGGCGGGCGCGGTACCGGGTCGGGGAGGAAGGGGAAGGGGAAGGGGGTGTGCCGGTGTTGAGAAGCTGGCGGCGGTGGATGAAGGTTGTTTTTGCGCCGCATGTTGGGGGGACTGGGCCGGGGGTTGAGGGGGCTGTGGAGTTTGAGGTTACGGCGGGGGGGTTGACGGGGGTGGGGAAGGGGGAGGAGGAGGGGGAGGAGGGGGAGGAGGCCGAAGAAGAAGTTGGGGGGGCGGGGGGGAGGAGTCTTAGGTTGAGGGGATGGCTGGGTTGAGAGGTCTGTTAGGTCTACGAGGCAAAATCAAGTTGGTTCTCTGTCTGCCTCCCTCGAGGTGCGGGCTGTTCGTGAGATTTGTGGAGACGCGTTTTGAGAATGCGTCCAGGTAGTTGGATTGACATGAATACGTGGCATGAAGACACGCGGTTAGATATGGATTAGAGAGGATGAGTCTACATGTGGTCTGCAGATATGATGCGTGATCACCATCGCTTTACCTGGGCAATTACAACAGAAGTGCCAGCAAGTGAATCAAGTCGTTATGATAACGCGGGAACCAAATACTATTGGCACCCACTTTTCTCCTTTCCTTCGTTTTGTTTTGCTCCACCCTCTATATCGTCTACCAGTCGAAAATGCGCCAACGCTCCCAATGCACGGTAGCTAGAGTACAACAACAGCAGCAGCAACAAGAAACAGCCACGGAAACCTCCCGGACCACACCACAGCCAAGCTACCTGGGGTGGGGGAATTCGTCCTCCAGCTGCAGGCGCACGCCAACGTTCATGCTGATGAGCTCCTGGACGAGCAGCTTTGCGGCGTACGGCATGGTCATCTGTGTGACCTCGCGGGTGCTCTTGCAGGTCTGGCAGAAGCCCTTGTAGCCGAACAGGCCGCAGCGCTGGCAGATGTCGAGGGTGACGGCATCGGAGCTGATCATGAGGCGCTCAAGCAGGAGCTGGGAGGCGCCGTAGGCGATGAGGCAGTCGCGCTCCATCTCGCCGAGGCGCAGGCCGCCGTCGCGCGACCGACCCTCGGTCGGCTGGCGCGTGAGCACGGCACGCGGGCCGCGCGACCGCGAGTGCATCTTGTCCTGTACCATGTGCTTGAGCCGCTGGTAGAAGATGGGCCCGTTGAAGATGTAGGCCTCGAGCGGCTCGCCCGTGATGCCCGACGTGAAGTAGTCCTTGCCCTCCCACGAGAAACCGTGGTCTACAAGCACCTTGCTCATCTCCTCGAGCGGGTGCGAGCGGAACGCGTCGCCGAAGCCGTAGCCCTTGCGGCCGTGGACGATGCTTGCCTTGCCGGTGAGACACTCCAAGAGCTTCCCGACGGTCATACGGGAGGGGAAACCGTGTGGGTTCATGATGATGTCCGGTACCAGGCCCGTGTCGGAGAAGGGCATGTCCTCGTGGTCTACGATGATCCCGACCACACCCTTTTGGCCGTGGCGGGACGAGAACTTGTCGCCGAGTTCCGGCCGGCGTGTCTGCCTAGTCTGCACCTTGACGATCCTGTGGTCCCGTTCCGTGGCGGAGATCATGACCTTGTCGATATACGCGGGGTCGGGAATGCGGTAGGAGACGGACGCGTCGCGGTACTCGTCAGGGCCCCGGTCTGAGCCGATGCCGGTCGAGCCCGAGTCGATGGGCGTCTCCTTCTTGATCATCGCCTCTCCGGAATGGACCTTGTAGCCGACGACGGCGAGTCCATCCTCATCCAGGATCTCGTGCTTGGCTATCCTTTTCCCCGTTTGGGGGTCAATCGACGGGCCTCCAACGATGTCCCGACGCCCGTTTGCGTACGTCTGTAGTTCGGCTGTGTACTTGCGGAAGACTTGGCAGCGACCGAAACCCCTGTCACAGGACGCCTTGTTCAGGACGAGAGCATCTTCGATATCGTAGCCAGAAAACGACATGACCACGACAGTCGCGTTCTGTCCTGCGGGGAGCTTGTCATAATGTATAAGCTGGATGGTTTTGGTGATAACCATGGGGCGCTGGGGGTAAACTAGGGTGTATAGGAGCGTGTCGATTCGGTTGAACTGGTTGTATGCGATAGCACCAATTGCTTGTTTACCCATGGCACACTGGTAGGTATTACGCGGGGACTGGTTGTGGTGCGGGAAAGGAATCAGCCCGGCTACGGCCCCGAGAATGGTGAAGGGTTCGATTTCCATGTGAGTTGAGGTTTGTGTAACGTCGGTCTCGTAGAGGGCGATTAGCGCATCGTTTTCCTCGTTGACATCGAGATACTCGACAATGCCGTGTGTCAGGAAATCATCAAAGGTTGCCTTGCCCTGCTGGAGCAGACGCAAATGCTCCGGCTTGAGCTTCGGCGCTCCGTTTTTCACGATGATATAGGGTCGGCAAATCCGCCCCTCGTCCGTCGCGACATGGACAGCCGAGAAGTGGGTGTTGAGGTTAATGCTCACGAATGGAGATATCCAGCCTCGGCGCCGCATCGTCCGGAACTTGGCGGCGAACCGTTTCGGGTATCGAGTCAAGGCGAACGGCGTGCCGTTGATGTGGATCATGAAAGTACCGTCCCTGTGCATCTCTGTCCCCGAGAAGTTTCGAAGCGGCTCCACGCCCGTATCGACACTGAAGATCCATTTCTTCACGGGCTCCTCGTCGACGTGTGTGGTGATGTGGGTCATCAAGGCCAAGTTCTTCACCAGACCGCAGGCTTCTCCTTCGGGGGTATCCGAAGGACACAGCATGCCCCATTGCGATGGCTGGAGGGCTCGCGGCCCGCTGACCTTCCTCGTTTTCTCGAACTGACTGTTAATCCGCGTCATCATACCAAGAGCACTGATATAACTCAGCCGGCTCAGCACGTGAGTGACGCCCGCCCGATTCATGTGAAATCGCTTGACACTCCAGTTTCCTGTTTGGATTGCCCTGTTCAGCCCCTGCGTGATATGTAGCCCACAGCCATTAATTGTCCCAACCGGGTCAAAGGGGGAAGTCCGATTTGGCTTCTTGAAGATCTTGTCTATGTTCATCCTGACCAGCCCAACGAAACTCTTGAACAGGTCCTCGAAGAGAAGTGACAAGAGCTGGCCGGCCAGTTCTAGTCGCTTGTTTCCAACAAAGTCGCGGTCGTCGACGAGTTTCGGGTCGTGAGCCGCCATCAGAACTCGGCGGACCATCATGGCAATGTAGACAGCCTTGGGGTAGAAGTCCAGACCCTCAATGGGCACGTGGGCGATGATGAGGTTGGCGAGAGCGTCGAGACCTTCCTCGACATTGTTTCGGCGAGGCGCCCCGCCGAACTGGAACTTTCCCTTCGAACCCATCTTGACTCGGGCGCCAATGTACTCGAGTGCCTGCTGCTGGGTATAGACTCCGACCTTGGCGGCTTCGTCGAAGTTGACGATGAAATCGTCCTGGTATCGCCCGTCACGTCCTGCCACAAGTTCGATGATCTCGTAGTCCGACAAGCCTCCAAAGGCCTTGAGGACGATGACAATCGGGATGCCCTCCACCAGAACGTTGTGTTGTAGAGTGATGCGGTCCTTCTTGAGGGTGACGTACGTCTTCGACTTCCTCTCATGGGTGGAACTTGTGACCGAGGCGGTGACTTCGTTGTTCTTCTTGTCAGCCTCCACAATGACTCGATTCTTGCTCAGCTGCTCCTGGATGAGAATGACCTTCTCCGTCCCGTTGATGATGAAGTAGCCGCCCGGGTCGAGAGGGCACTCGTTCATAATTTCCATCTGGGCATTGTTGGCACGCCGCAGACTGCATTTCGAGCTCTTCAGCATGACTGGGATCCGGCCAAGCACGATATCCTTGCGCACGACCTTCTTCCTGTCCCGAGTATAGACGATATCGACGATTAACGGGGCCGAATAGGTCATGTCACGGAGCCGACACTCCATGGGGGTGACATCGTTGCGAGCTTTGAAGTCGCTGTAGTCCTGGCGATTCGGGGTGCCAACACGGATATCGGTAAATTCGAGCCAGAAGCTGCTCTCGACCTCGCTTCTCACGGTCCTGTTTGTCTTTACAATCTCCTTGATCTCGGTGTCGACGAAGAAGTTGTACGAGTCGATATGCCTGCGCCCCAAATGTCAGTCATATTGGAGGGTCCAGGGTGGCAACAGCTTATTGGCGGGATATGTATGTACTCACTGTTTCACCAAACCTATAGAAGAAGAACAGTGTCAGTGCTTGCTGCGAATCATACGAGATTGGTGCGGGGACTCGTTGGTTTCCCTCACCTTTGACTTTAAGGAAGGCTGGCAAAAGCTGATATTTGTCCTCCTTGGTGGAGATGGGATCTGTGAGCTTCTTGCCGTTGTAGAACGGCTCCAGCAGGGCCTCGAATCCATCGTCGATCAGCGGCATCCTGGCGCGGTTTGCATGCTCTTCTTAAGAATCAGATGCGTCCGAAATTTTGTTTGCGCCCCGCGAGAGTCAAGCGATAAGGAATGCGATAAGACGTGGCGTTGCTAGCAGCAGTCGCGATGCAGTCAATGGTGGGGGACGAGGCTGATTGTGGCTAAAAAGCCGTAGCCTTGTACACTAGTAGGTCTGCGCGGGCAGGGGCATTTGCTGTTTTGGAGCAGGATAGGCTGTCCATGATGTTTGTTTGTTTGCTATTGCTAAACAGCAGTCACTGTATCAGTATCCCTGTCGCAATTGCTGTCACTGTCACTGTCACTGGCGCCATCGCTATTGCAATTGCTGCTGCTATTGCCATAATAAAGGAGGATTGACTTTGTTATTACTATTACTATTGCTAGAGCGCTCTCGCGTTCGGTGGTGTTCTCCATGCTCCACCTGTCAAAAAAGAAATTGGCAGCCTGGAGCCCCTGCCCGCATACTCGTAGACGACCTCGCGATAAATATAAATATACCCATCCGTATAGTGTAGTAAGGGCTTTGCCAAGTCTTTGCTAGTGCTCCCCGCTCAACTGCAGGGTCTTTATTTACATAGTACATGCGTGCGGATGACTGTCCTATACAACGTATGTAAGTGTACGTGTAGTATTCGCACTTTCCAACGGGGCAACTAATGACAGGGTTCTGATGTAAGTGATGGCAAGGGGTATTGAGTCAATCTGAGTTGGTCGCGGGCTGCATCCCTGTTGTGCTGTATGTACTGCACCTGGTAAGGCTACTCCTATGATATTGGAGAGTAGGTAGGTTGTTGCCGCACTTTTCTCCCACATCCCCGCGCAGCAGAAAAATGAGCGGCTGCGTCGCCTGCATCCGGGTGGCTTGCTTCGCTGGCAGCCAGCACCAATTTAGGAAATATAGCTGCTGAGAACCTTGGCCAAGCCATCCACTTTATAAATACCTCCAATCCAAGCATTGTAACCCCGCCCCCACCCTGGGGAGGTCCTTTAGTTGTTTCATGAAACGGGAAGGCTCGCTCTCTCTCCATAATTGCCCTTCTCTACGCATACAGGAACCAGGCATTGGCTCAACGACTTTCGAGGTGAGGGCAAGAATATTGTCTACAGTATTTTGCACGCGTTTGGCATGCGTCTTGGGGGTAATTCATGTGACTTTGATTTGATTAGTCTACATATTTCGTTGGGCTACGGGTAATTCACGACCATGTCCAAGGCGAACGAATTACGGATGGAGGTTGTATTGGAGGAGGAGGAGTGAGGAGGGAGGAGGGAGGCTATCAATATTCAATATGAACTAAAAACTTGTTAGTCTAGCTTGTGAAAACGCCCCTCACAACTAGATCCCTCTCACCGACTTTTCGTTTGATACTCAGTAGACGAAGCCGCAGTGCCACTGTGAGGACCGAAGAGGCTGAGTTAGGTGAGTGGTCGAGGAAACCCCTCTTCAAGGTGACAAGTCATTCGTCTCTTCTCAAGGCGATCTGCAGGCCAAAAAAGAGTGCATGCAGTTCGCCACCTTAATATTATTGCCGTCTTGAGGGATGCTCACCTGGAAGACCATGCTTCATCTGATATGAGGCTGTTTTAAACTGTGCAGACTTGATCAGTGGATCAAGGTGGAGAGCAGGCGCGCTAAGGAGGGGAAAGCCAACGAGGAAAGTCTCTGCTGTTCTGTCTTCTCGAACTTTTCCCGCCCCCTTTTTTCAATGTTATGTACATACGATACAATGGACAAGTGCGAGGTTCAGATTGCGCGTTCTTGGAAGTAGTGATCGTCCGCTTTCGAAGCCTTGCCGGTCAGAAGACCACTGCCGAAGCCCCCGTTGGTTGCCTGATCTACCGATCCTGGCAGGTGTACGGCCGTGTAAACAGGTCGTTGGCTGAGAAGTGAGCACGACGGCGGAAACAGAGCTCCCCATGTTTGATATTCGGCTTCCCATCGTCATGGTTCCTCCGTCTTTTAGGAAACCCATGGCCGGGTAAATGCGCACACAGCCTTTCCGCCGCCCCATTCCGGCGCTTGTGGACTTGGGGGAGTTGCTGGAAAGTCCACCATTGTCTTCGCCCGGGTTTTCTACTTCATGCTCATTCATTGCCCTGGAGTCTGGATTATGGGGGCTGGGAAACATGGGGCCCCCAAGGCTTATTCAAAGTTCAGCCAATTGCGCTTTGAAACGCCATGTCTGAGAAGGTCGGACAGCCTACACAGGTGTGACTCTCGGCGTGTGGGGGAGAGACGAGATACCTCTCGCCTTTCCTTGAAACCATGGGTATCTGCAATGTTTCACGCCGTCCTTGTCTTTGCCGCTGCCAACGGCACTGCCTGGCATGCGCGCCTGCAGTCCGCACCATGTATTACCGTAGTTAGCACCGGGAGTACACATAGAACGACCTTGCCTTGGGACTGCCAATTCATCGGACCTTTTTTTTTTTTTTTTTTTGGACGGGATCGACTGCAAGGAGAGATGGGAACGCTGCACGCACAGGGGGGGTGGGGTCTGGGCCCCAGGTACGGGAATCCCAAAGCTCAGAATTCGACGACTTGATTGATCGATTGGGGAGGGGAGAGGGTGGTTGGTTTCTCTTGGACGATGTGCCCACTGGCCGCGTATCGGCGTTGCTTCACCGCCGCTTTCTGCAGGGCGAGCGTCTTTGGACCCTCCCGATGGCGGGGGGTCGCCTGTACAGAAGAGGTACCTTCGAAGCGATGTAGACGACCGCCCAAACTTCCGGGCCACAATCCAGGTCCCATGCCTTTTAAGGTTCAAGTCCGTCGGAAAAGAATCAGACAAGAGCATATCGTACCGTGCATTCCCTGACGGAAGCTGGCAGATAGTTTCCAAAGCCACCTCCTCCAGCCTGATGGGTTGCGAATGGGTTGGCGATTGTCAAAAAGACCCGTGCTCTCACTCGGGCATCCCTGGCTGGGTGCCGCCGCATTAGGTTATTGGATCAATCCAACGCAAGGTAGGCAGTTCTGGGTTGTCGAGCAAGCCGCCCCAGCAGCGTTTAGCGCAGGCCACCTTCGTGGAGCCGGGCCTCCTCACTGGCCAGCACTTGTTGCATTGTTGCGGTCCAGCCCACCGATATCCCGCCAGGGGTTTCTCACTCCAAAACCCATCCAACCTCCACCCAAATGAGGCCCATTGCCATTCTCTTCGTTCCCACTCGCGTTCTTTTCCTTGCACTGCTTTCCTTCTCGCTCTGCTGCTGCTCCTGGTTCCCAGGGCGCATCGTGTGCCAACATATTTGTATTCAAGGTCAGTCCAACTGTGTGTGTCTGTGTGTGTCTCTGTGCCTGCCTTTCTAGGTACCCTCTTCGCAAACACCCCCCTCTCGCTGGTCCGCGCTGCGAATGGCGTCCTGTGCCCACAGTTTGTGGCTGGTGGGAAGACGAGAGCACGCACACAATCTCTGGTCCCAGCCCTGTGCGCCCATGCCACACAAACCCCGCCCCGGGCAGCTGTCCAACGTCGTCAATCCCAATTATACCCCCCCTTTTTCGGTGAAGCTGTTTGAGTGGAAGCTCTCTGACACAAAGTCCGGACCTTGCAGACGTATAGAGGACCCGAAGTTGGCGGTCAATCCGTTTCCTGTACGAAAAGTGTTGTTCTAAATGACGATGGACGATTTCTTCCGATCCCAACAAAGCCCTCGAGGCGACTCGCAGCTGAACTCGTCGGCCTTTGTCTCGCCTCCCCGAAATGGCCCTATGCTGCCACGCCGGTTCACCACCGACTCCAGCCGTGTACCAACACTGTCTGCCATCACAACTCAGCGCGCCCCTGAACCCCAAGAGTTCCCCGGAACAACGGTATGTCTGCCCGGTCGGGGTAGCAACTTCGTTGGCCCTGTTATTTGGATATCTGTCGACCATGGGAGTTTTGGCTAACTCTGACCTCGGTATAGGCCCTGCACAAGGTTCAATTGGTATGCGGCCTCTCCCCCCACTCGGATGCGGATGTCGAGCCCCAGGGTGCAGCTGCCGATGCTCAGCACTCGTTGAGCCTCAGCTTCAACCCCCCAATCTCGGGATATTCTCTCTGGATGTTCCCAGCCTGGGCTCTGGCGATTGTTGTTGCGGGCGAATGCTAACTGCCGGTGCAGCTAGAGAAGAAGAGGCTGGAATATGAGAGGCTTCGTGAGCAGAAGAGGCGGTTCGAGGCCGAGATGCATAAATTAGACGCCCAGCAGCGTCAGGAAGAGCGGGAGCTTGCGCAGATGCAGGAAGACCTTGGCCGTTTTGGTGGAAACGGTCTGGCCGGACATCAGTCGGAACCCACCACCCCTCCCGAGTATCGAGAGACCTCGTCCGGATTCCCTACCATGTTCTCACGCCCGAACCGCTACTCAACCTCGAGCCTGACGTCTCCACCGGGCCTGTACAACCGCCCAGGAAGGTCCGGCTCGCAGCTTGCCTCTCCCCCAGCCGGTATCATGCAGTCTCGATTTGCTTTCGACGACCAACTGCCGTCCCGCTCCGTTCCAGGATCGCGGAGAAACAGTGACGAGGACGAAAAGGAGGAAGCTGTCCGCCAGGACCCCACAAGTCATAGATCGACGAACGCGTAAGTTTTTGTTTTCCACGTTAGATGCAGTCTCAACCCATGACTACTCTTGCGAGTGAGGTCGATACCTACTTCCCAAGTGGATAACTGAACTGGAAGGCGCCTTCTGATGGTCCAGATGTCTCTAGTCGATTCACTGGTTCCAAGTTGAGATCCATCCTCTCACAATCCCCTTATCTTGCTCTCCTTTAGAGGTTTAGCCCGTATTCTTGCTGTCTGTAGTTCATTCAGCCATTCATTGACTTGGCCGATTCATCACTCTGCGGCCAAGTCCTTCAACCTTCATTAACACACCCTACCCTCTCTGCACAATAGCCATTGTTCTTTTGCAGACCTACCACTTCACTCCCGAGGGTTAAATTCTTTACCTTTCCACCTGGGGTTCTACACATTATCCTCCACATCACCTCATGATTTCGTCTCAGCACCCCAAAATTCCATTTCATACCACGGAGAGAAGCATCCCAACTTAGGACTTGACCTCAAATCGTCCTCTCCGCCCTCCCTCCTCTTCTTCTCCATACTTCGAATATATTTCGACGGATGGAGAGAAGTATCTAATTCCGAACCTGCCCTCGCACTGGCCTTTCCATCTTTGTTCGTCTTCGTACTCTCTCTCCCAGTATTGAGAGAAGATCCACACCTAGAACCTGACTTCACATCTCCCTCTCTATCCCTCTTCATCTCACACTTATCTGCCTACAAAATTCTTGCAAGCCTGGCCATCTTGATATCCCGATATCATTGATCTCCGAGTTTCAAACCTACACTTTGCCAACGTATTACAACCACTAGTTTGAGAAAGCCGGCCTTGTCACTGACGGTGGATGACTCCAGCTTGAACCGCTACTCTATGCCAGTCACTCGATCCCGGAGCTACATGGCTGAACTAAACATCGACAACGGCCTTGACGGCAACAACACCACCGGTTTCCTGTTTGGGGACGAGGACTCCAACAATACTGCCGAGAACAAGAACTTCCACCAGGCTAGCAACATGGACAACTTCCCTACCTTGGTTCGACGAGAGGGCTTTCCCACTATGGTGAGCTTGTTTCCCTTGTTTCCCTTGCTTTGTCGTCCCTTCTTTGGTCGTATGCTGTGTGTGCAGACTGGTGTTTGCTTCACATACTTTTCACAACCTTATCAGAATTCTTCCTGCCTGCTTTGCTCGACTCCCCTGAAATTTCTGCACTTCGCCGGCAGGTACCTTTGTATTCGAATGTCCTTGTATCTTTCTTTCCGCTCCTTTTTTTTCTCTCCCTTGTCCTTTTCCCCGACCCTGTGGTACCTTTCTTCTCCCGGTTCCGATTTCTCTTGTCTATTTTGCAGATCCAGACGTGCTCCCCTCCTCCACTACTTCAAACTACAACACATCCTCCCTCACATCTCGTCGTCTTGTGCACCCCAACGAGACGACTTCCCCCTTCCTCTGCCACTTTTGTGTTAACGTTTTCCGTTAAAGTTGTCTGCGTCCTCTGCTGCCCTGGACCTTGCTCAGTCCCAAACCCCAAACACCACTGAGCAGCAGCCTTCTACCAACGGCTGGAACACCAACATTAACCGTCATCGACCTCGGCAGAGCCTCTCCACTCCTACCTCGACCCAGCTTAACGGGCCTAGCTCTGTTAGCTCTGGTCAGTCCAGCGAGGTCTCTACCATTGGCAGTCGCTCCTCAACAATCAGGCACTCATTGGACATGAAGTACTTCCCGGAAAACGCGTCAAACGCGTCTGACACCACGGCCTCCATGGTGTCACCCTCTGGCAGCCATATCATGGCCACCCCGCCCAAGCTGCAGCAGTCTTTCTCGGCCAATGATATCCCTACCGTTAAGAACAGCAATGGTACATCGGCCCTCACTGCCAATGCCAACAATCATGCCCAGCAGCACTTCCACAATCACAATGCCAGCCTCGGCCGCATTCCTGCTGGTGCAGTGCCCAACCGCCATAGCCGGGAGCTGTCCAATGACAACACCATGGCAGCTTCACGTGACACCTCAAACTATCCCTCCATTGGTTCAGCCTTGCACGCGAATGCTGCTCCATTTGGCCCCCCATCGACTCATGCCCAATCCAGTGCGCCATCTGTTCCTGCTGTGGCCTCGCACGCTGCGTCTGTTCCCTTCCAGTACTACAATGGAGGAAACTACAATGGTGCCAATGGCAATGGTCCCAACTATGGCATGCCAATGCTTGCTATGGCCATGCAGGGTCTCTCGGTCAATGGTGGCAACAGCCCGGCAACCATGTACCCTCCCCAGAACTACACTGGCTACAACCCCCTCTACAACCAAGCTCCTCGTGTCCACCAGGACAGTCAGGCCCGGGTCATCCAGAATCGTCGTCAGATGGACAATGAAGGTAAGGACATGGCCATCCAAGAACCCCTTTGTCTTTCTTTTCTCCACTCTTAATCAAGGTTTGCTAACGGGTTTGACTTAGCCATGAGCCGGTACGTAAACTTGCCGCTCGAATCGGTCGGTGGCACCATCTACCAGCTCTGCAAGGACCAGCATGGCTGCCGGTACCTCCAGAAGCAGCTGGAGAACCGCCTTCCCGATCAGATCCACATGATCTGGCTGGAGACCAACCAGCATGTGGTCGAGCTCATGACCGACCCTTTTGGCAACTACTTGTGCCAGAAGCTGCTGGAGTATTGCAACGATGAGGAGCGCACTGTCCTCATCCAGAACGCTGCCCAGGATATGGTCCGGGTTGCTTTGAACCAGCATGGCACTCGGGCCTTGCAGAAGATGATTGAGTTTGTCTCTTCTCCGACCCAGATTGAGATCATCGTCGATGCCCTTCGCTTCCGCGTTGTAGAGCTGATCCAGGATCTCAACGGCAATCACGTCATCCAGAAGTGCCTCAACAAGCTGAGCCCTGCTGATGCCCAGTTCATCTTCGACGCTGTTGGCACCAACTGCGTGGATGTTGGCACCCATCGTCATGGCTGCTGTGTCCTGCAGCGCTGCATCGACCATGCCTCTGGCGACCAGAAAATCTGGCTCATCCAGAAGATTACGGAGAACGCCGTTGCCCTCGTCCAGGATCCTTTCGGAAACTACGTGGTCCAGTACATCATCGATCTCAACGAGCCTGCCTTCACCGAACCTCTAGTCTCCACCTTCCGTGGCCGCATCGGTGCCCTGTCTCGTCACAAGTTCAGCTCCAACGTGGTTGAGAAGTGCCTCCGCTGTGCTCAGGATCCTTCCAAGGACTTGATTGTCGACGAGCTCCTTGTGCCTGGCGAGATGGATCGTCTGTTGCGCGATTCTTTCGCCAACTACGTCATCCAGACCGCCCTAGAGTATGCCACTCACTACATGAAGCATCGCCTGGTGGAGGTTATTCGCCCCAGCCTACCCGGCATTCGATCCACTCCCTATGGTCGTCGGATTCAGGCCAAGGTCCAGGCCTACGACTCTCGCAGTGGTGCCAGTACGAGTGGCCAGGTCACTCCATCTGATGCCTCCCAGGGCCAGATCCCCATTCGCCCCGGCCACAGCCGTGCCATGTCCAATAACACGTCCATTCTGGCCCCAGGTGGCTACGCCAATGGCATGAATGGCGTTGCCAACCATGCCCCTGGCTCGGCCTATCCGGCTAGCAACATCCTGACGGTGCCTCCTCCGCAGCCCCAGCGGGCCCATCAGTACCCGCCTACTTTCCCTCGCCCTGGTGTCCAAACCGAGAACGGCGAGTCGCAGTGGCTCTGAGTCTTTTCCTCGCAACTTCACGCCGCCATGCTTGTAACGGTATGACATGATCTGAGGCTCGAAATGGGTTTCTACACCCAGTTTTGGACTCTCTGGCGGCACTCGTCAATTTGCGGTTTCATTACTTCTTCTGCTACATTAGGCACGAAACGGAAACGACCTGCACGATAGTCACGATCATTATTTCCTAATAATCCCTGCGACGATCGACACGGCTTTTCATTCCACGACGACGACCATCGAGCATAAGCAAGCTTTCCCCCTGAGACGGGCTCTGTCTGGGAAACTGCTTTGTTGTACACTATCCGCTCGATATGACTCGATAAGTCTCGGGAAACAAAAAAGGAAGAAGAAAAGAAGATCTCTCTCTCTCTCAGGGCATCTTGCATCCCCTGGAAACAGCCATCCTAGGAAATCATGGGCAACCAAGATGGGGGAGGGGGGGACATGAAAGCATCATCACGTTTTATTCGTGCATTCGGCTTTCGCCCAGACCACATCGGTATGGCATGGCATGGCATGGCATAGATCTTCTTTCCGCTCAGCTTCCTTCTCACCGCATTTTTCCTTTTTTTTCTCTTTTCCTTTCAGCACCAAAAAAAAAAACGCATTCCGGCATCCGCGAATTTCTGCGGAAAGCTTGGGGAGAGATGTTCGTTCTCCCCCGTCAAACCGAGATTCGCAAAACCCAATCTCTCTCATATGAGTGGGTCGATTTTCCCCCTTATTTTCTACGCGCCCCACCACGCAATAGCCACCAGGGGCTAGAGAAGGAAAGGGGGGGGGGGGGGGGGAAGGCAGGCAAGGCATGGCATACTGAGAGCCCTGTCTTTTCTTCTTCTGATCTGGGCCTTTGCGCCTGACCTTTTGCGCTCCGTTATGGATGAAATGGATGCGGAACTTCTCCCCCCAAATGGCTCACATAGTCAGAACTTCTTTCTCGATGGGGCCTTTTTCCTGCCCCCTCGCCTGTATTTAGATGGGCCGAAAATTCTAAGAAAATTCTACAAAAATCGTTGCTTAGTTTGATGAAGTGATGCTTGTGATTTACCGTAACAATGCGTTGGTCCCTTATGAGGGAATATAAGACCAGATTCCCCATCAGAAAGGCAATGTGCCAGCGAGGAATCGAGCAAGGGCTTATGGGTTTCCCTTTTGCAAAGATATCAAGCCGGTAGGCATGTCTTGCTCAAGGGTCGATCGCATGTCACAAAGCGAGGCAGTCAAGGTCAGATAGGTAGTAGAAACGGACTTCCTTGTCCATTTTGCATTTTGCATTTTGATTGTTTTATGCTATCACGAAACTCCCATGCCAACGTCCGTCCGTCCAAGGGCAGTAGGTGTGCGGGGAATCCATCGCAAAGCTTATCATAGCCCAGTCCATCATCCTTCGCAAAGCAGCCCCAGCCCAGAACCACCAGAAGAACCAAACCCCGGTCACCACCACCACCGTTGTTACGGCGTCTACCGGTAGCGCCAGAGCGAGAGGGTGTTGTGGCGCTTCCAGGTCTTTCTGCGGCCGGCCTGGGTCTTGTTGTAGCGGTGGCCCTTGTTGAGGCCGCGGGAGCGCTTGCCGGTGGCGGTGA
This sequence comes from Phialemonium atrogriseum, assembly GCF_030411735.1. NCBI lineage: Eukaryota > Fungi > Ascomycota > Sordariomycetes > Cephalothecales > Cephalothecaceae > Phialemonium > Phialemonium atrogriseum. Next base: position 937,422 of record NW_026848138.1, read on the forward strand.
GGCCGCGGGCCTCGCGGTGCTTATGCACCGGGTTGACGATCCAGTTGATGCGCGGGTCGCGGCGGATGGCCTTGTGCTGGGGGTCGACCAGGATAACCTCGTAGTACTTGTAGGTCGAGTCCTGGTTAACCCAGTACGAGTTGAGCACGCGGAGGTTGGAGCACCGGCGGCCGACACGCTCCTCGGCGGTGGCGCGGAGGGATCGGCGGTACTTCAGCTGGTTGACACCGTGGTTGGTGGGCTTGCCTGTTTGTCGAGGAGAGGGGTGGTTAGCATATGTTGTTGCGAGTAGCCTGACGGATATTCAAAAAAGAGGGATTCCGTACCATAAGTGGCACCCTTGGGGACGGGCTTCTTGCGGCCACCACGGCGGACTCTAACGCGGTAGACAACGTAGCCCTGCTTGGCCTTGTATCCCAGGCGGCGGGCCTTGTCGGGGCGGGAAGGCCGGGAGGCACGGTGGATGACATTCAATTGACGGAGCTATATTGATGCACTCTCAGCAAATGTTCAACGAGTGTATAGCAAGGCACGGTGAGAGGACATGTTTCTTCCGGCGCAGAGGCCCAAAGAACCAGCCCTGCTCTCCGTCCACATGTTTTATCGATTGAATGGTTTCAACATACTTCCCAGCATCGGACTCGGAGGAGGAATCGCAGAACATCGGACTGCTTCTTCTTCTGAAGCTCTTCGACGTACTTGAGGGCACCCATTTTGGCTAGATGGCGACAAGATAGAGGTCAGTAAACTGAGCAGGTAATCGAAATGAACTCGACGACGGGTCGGAGAGGAAATGGAGGAGACAAACCGGCTTGGACGTGTTTTTTACCCTGCCCTGGTTAGTAGTGAGATGGTCGTGGGAGATAAAGTTCTTGCGAATTTCGAGGCTGAAGATCCTGGTGGACTTTTCGAAAGAATTGAGCCCTAATGCTAAACGAGACGCTAAGCTAGAAGCGGACTAGCGGAATTGGTGTTTTCAGGTACTTTTGGGGCCCGTGCGTCCTGACCCCTAGATTCTCTCGGGGAATTTCCAGAGGCCTTCTCTCAGCCAAATCAGAGACCAAGCCGAAGAAGCCCCCGATGCTCGTCGAGGGACTAGGTTTGGCAAGATATTTTTAGCCAAGATAATCCAACTACGTCTCTTTCCTCGACCAAAAACTGTCACATTTCATGCAATGTAGCCGAGAGCGTGTTAACTGCCTAGAAGGATAGGGAAAACTAGCCCCTTTCAAACCCCGAGGAACGAGCTCCCTCGCATAACTCCTAAAACTCCATGGCTATCTACCTCACAAAGACGCGCATTTATTTAACCTTGCTCATGATCGTCTCCGGACCCCTCACCACGTTCATCTGCGCGGCACGAGCCTTTACGGCGTTCAGCATGCTCCGCTCAAAGTCATCCCTCGATCTTAGGACAGCCTCAACCCAGCTGATCTGCAGGTCCCAGTAGGCACTCTTGAACGACTCGAAGGCGTCCGGCACGGCTTCTTTGTCGGCCGAGAGGAGCTGTAAGAACGGCTCGGACACTCTCCAGGTTTCCTTGATCGAGTTCCCCACGTCTGGATTCGGCACGTTGCTGAAGAAGTCGAACGCGGTGGACAGGTCGTCAAATATCTTGTCCTGGTACTGGTCCGTCCGCCGGAACTTGGCTCCCTTGTTCCGGACCGACGAGAGATAGCGGACCAGCAGTTCCTCGGCGAAGATCTCGATGAAGATGTCCACCAGCGAATGGTGCAGCACCTGCCGGTAGTCGGCCACGTACTCCTCGAAAGTCGCAATCATCCTGCTCATAGAGGTGTTGGTGTACCATTTGGCAGTGAAGAACTCGGGCATCACGGCCTTGAAGTCGACGACAAATACGAGCCGTGCAAACTTAGCCATACACCAAGTACTGAAATCCACGTAGCCGTCACGCAACGCCGTGACCTCTGTCTCCGCACGCTCCATGTACTGCTGCGATACAATGGGCTCGAACTTCTGCTTGAAGTCCGAGAGGTACGCGAAGCGGTTTTCCTCCTCGTTATCGTCGATACAGGCGATCTGATCGTTTGCCGTGGCGACAAGCCAGTCCTGCAACGACTGGAAACCCTCAAGCTCGGCGGCATTGGCGGCCTCGTATCTCGACGCCTCTTCCTCCAGCATCTTCTGCCATGACTGCTGCCGCGATCTGAGCCTCAGGAACATGGCATCGATGACACCCTCCACGACATCGGCCCTCTGGGAGTTTGCAGCCGCATCGATCTGTTCCCGGAGCATCCTCCACATATCCACGAGGTTCTTAGTCCGGAAGTAACCGTACTCGTCCTGGTCCAAGTTTGAGCCCTCGGCGTTCCGATCGGCAAAGTCTTTCTGTTCCTGCTTAAATATCCGGTCGATCCACTCGTCGAGGAACTTGATTATGAGGGCGCGGAAGTCTCTGACAAGTTCAGTCTCCCGGTTGTCGATGACGTGTGGGGTGAGCTCATCCTGCTTGAAGCCCAGCTTGTTCATCTTCCTGTAGTATTTCTCTGGCCACCCGATGATCTCCAGGGTGTGTGAGGAGCTGCTGTCGGGGTCATCGATGAGGCCCACGAGGAAATCATGCATAAGGCCGTGATAGGTGTTGGTGTAAGTTTTATAGATCTTCCACTTCTTGGGCATCAGTGGGACCATGCCGACCCTAACGGCATTGAGATCATTGAAGTACCACTTCAAGAGCTTCTCAAGCCTTGACGGATCTGCCAGGAACTCTTCCCGAGTGGCTGTGAACTGCGCATCTGCAAATGCCTTGATAGCCTGCAGGAACTTCTCTTTATAGCCTCGTACTGCCTTGGCTCCGTCCGTAATGCTCTGAAATCTTGTTGCGATTTCCTTATGGTCCTTCAATGCCTCTTGCAGGGCAAGCACCCGCTGGTCACTCTTCTCCTCAGACTCAATGACCAATGCGAACCGCACCACCAGGGAATTATTATCGGATGTCACTAGGTTGACCAGGCTCATTGCTATCAAGCCCACGTGTTCGTCGAACCAGTCGATTGCCCCATCCAGCCTCTCGAAGTAATCTTCCAAGGTCGACTGCAGACTCAAATCATCCCCTCGCTGTATTTGTTCCATCGCATCGTCTCGAATATTCCGTAGCTGGGTGAGCTCGTAGTGGATTGGCAGCAGGTTGGGCATGTTCTCCGCATCGGCATCATCCTGCCGCAGCATGTCCTCGACCACGTTCAGTCGGTCATTGAAGGTCTCGAGATTCTTGCGCATGGTCTCGACAGCCCCGAAGTTCCGATGAGCCTGCGATACCAGATTTATCGTTGTAAAGTCCTTGATCATGTTCTGCGACTCGGAGCACAGTTTGTCGATCTTGATCATCTCCTCCTTGATCTGCTGGACCGTCTTCTGGCCGTCTGTCAGGCCAGTCATGCCTGACTGTGTCATCTCCAGCTGGTCATGCAGGCCAGCCCGTAGCTGTAAGTCCACAGCAGCCTTCTTGCGCGTGAATTCCTGCTTCAGCGCCGTGATCTTGTCGAGGTCATCCGGATGGCGGAGGAGCTCCGAGAGATTGACTGGTGGCGCGTCCATGGTGATTGCTGGTTTGTTTGCCTCGGCGGCAGCTTGCCCATTTATACCATGGCACAGGAAATGGTAGGGACAGCTCCGATATCTGTACGGAATGCCAGAGACGCTCCGTTTTGACTTGGGCCAATGCTGGGTATCGATAGGTAGAAGTGCTAGGGGCAAGGTAAATGCTGAGGTACAGGCTCGATGTTGATTCCATCACTTGCAGGGATGCAGCCATTTTGCATTAGCGGGATGATGGTCCGTGCATTGGGATAAGGTTACAGGGTTCCCTCTTGAGCCGCAACCTCCTTGGATCAATTCAGGGGAACAACATGAAGGCCAAAACAGCAAACTCAGGGGCAAAAGACACATAGCCCAGACTTGCAATGGAAATGATTCTTAAAACATGGGCACACAAAGCTAAAGAGAGCATATTGCTCAGAGGGCCAGTATGGTGGCCGTTCCCAGTGAGCAGACACCTTTTTCAACTACTAAGTGTACTTACACCAGCTCCCTACTTTAAAGACGGGAATTTCTCTGCGGGCATGCGCCATTCGCTCTGCAGGCAGGTGGCAAGTTGGCAACAGCTGAATTGCTGTCACTATTGGCTGTCACTATTATTATTTCTAGAAACGACAATAGCGATGGACAGCAACGGCAAGAGTGACAGGAGTGACAGCAATAGTAACAGACAGCAACAGCAAGAGCGATAGACAGCAATGGCAATAGCAATAGACAGCGACAGAAATAGGGAACAGCAAAAGCAACTGCCCTGCGATGCACTAACCGCCTGCCCGCGGAGCAAATAGCGCATGCCCCTGGAGAAACTCTCTTAAAGACGGGCTTTGAGTATATACATCTAGGTAGGCACGAATATCAAAAGCCCAAATGCGTCTATTTCAAGCATGGTAGCTAGCCTCCAGGCCCTTCATTTACCTCCATAGATTTAAAGAAAGCTGTCATGCTGAAACACACGAAAGTGTCGGAATGATTCTAGAGAGCTGTAGCTTATAACCAAGCAAACTATAAATCAAAGAGACGAAATGGAAGCCATCAGCCCCTTTCTGACACATACCACAATGGCTTGTGCGATTCAGCCAACAACCATCCTTTTGGGGACGTCATTGCTCCAGTGACAAAGGGTTAAAATCGATCAGGAACATCCTCGAGTATTAGTCATATAGCTATGGTAATCTCGTTATTCCTACCTCGTCATCAAAGAAGAGGAGACTTGTGGCTTGGACTACTAAACAATGCCCGGAGAAAGACACTTACAGAACTCGCCCTTACAATAGCGGTGGAGGTATGCCGCAGCCAAATCCCTTGGTGAGCCCCAGGACTGGGTTAAAGGGGAAGACAGGAGGTCGTCGAGACTCGTCACAGGTATGGACAAGAGGAACTTCCGCACAGCTTGAGCTAACCGCTCAGCAGTATGCCTGGATACTTGGAAGGGCTGACTCTAAAAGAAGTGTCGGCACTGACTCCCATCCTACTTCGGGAAGCACAAGGGCCTGATTGCCTAACATGTTTTATGAATAGGACAAATGATCTTCTAGTCTAGATGCCGTGCCAGGATCGCAAGGCTCATGAGTCTGGGCCGTGAATAGAGAACAGACCTCACAACCTCTTACATGATTCACACGACTCCCACGACTCCCACGACAATTAAATTAAAGATTATCCTTTCAAATCGTCCCTCGATTGTCTCTCACTTGGATTGGTGAGCCATAGTGAAGCCCACCAGGCACAGGCCATCCCTTCCCTTCCTCACTTCTTCACGTACAACCCCAGTTGATCAACACCAATCCTCCTACCAGGCCACTTTGATATCTGGATGCCAAAAGGGCGAGTGTAAGCGCGGTTGCCTTCTCTCCAGCTACCCTTTCTTGATTTACTTCCGGCCGTACGTCCAACCTCCGCCTTCCGGGTCAGCAGGGAGCTCTCTCTAAGGAGAGTCCCCAAGCACCTATCTCTCCAAGAAACCCAACAGGTACGCAGAAACCACCCCGGGCAGGGACCCGGGGCTGCCAGGCTCCGCCTCATCAACCTCGGGACCAAACACTCACACTGACCCACGTCCCAGCATCAACATCATGGGGGCCCTCATCCATCCCCAGAGGCAGGAAGCCACCTCGCGCACCTCCATGGCCCCAGGCCTCGACGAGTCCACACCGAGATCCTGGCCAGCCTTCGACCTTCTCTTCGCACCAATCCACTTCAAATGCCCGTTCACGATCCAGTGCAACGAGTGCAGCCACTACCTCGGCAAGGGCCACGTCGTCGAGGGCTACAGGGAGCGAGTCGGCCACTTCCCCCACCGGCCCCGACGCACGCGGCCCTGACCCGCCACCTTCCCATCTACGTCGTCGGCTTCGACTGTCCGGCCTGCCGCGACGAGATCCGCGTCAGGACGCACCCGCACCGGGGCTATGAGTACGTCTGCGAGGAAGGGGGCCGCAGGGCCGAGGAGCCGTTCGGACCCATCGGGACGGGGTACAACATCGCCGTGCGGGTCGGGCCCGACGGGTGGGTGGAGTTCGTGTACGATAGATGCCTCACGGGGTCCCTGTGCGGGGAGGGAGAGGAGGACGAGACTACGGAACCGGCGCCCAGGTCCGCTCGGTATCGGCGGGTGGCGCAGCTTGTTGGCGAGGAGGGGAAGAGGGGAAGTGTAAGATCTCGCGTCTCGGGAAACTAGACTAATACTTATATACTGACGGATATGAACTTCTCTTGCAGAGTCAAAGGCCCAAGGGAGGGGTGCGGAAGAGGCTCATCGCCTACCAGGCCAAGGTGGCCATTAAGACGCCTCAGTCGAGGCTATCCACAGAGCTAGATTCCTAGAATGATGGAGCTGGTGGCTATGGATTGTACATGTAAGTGTTGAATTCTGTTTTATGACAGATATGATGGGAATAGACTGTATGTACGAGTATGCACAGGCACGGTATAAAGTGTAATGATAGGTCTGCCGGATACATGCAGGTCACAACGCAGGAGTCATCCCCATGAATAGGGGCACTGTTTCGTCTGAACTTGAATCTTGCAAGGAAGCACGAGTCCAGCTTTTGTTTCGACTTAATGCATTCCCACGCCTCAATCAGCGTATATGGTCAAGAGGCTGGCCATGAATTATGCAGCAAATGCAGTCACAAGATATTGTTCCCTCTCGGAGCAAACGTCGTTTGCCAGTTTGTGCATGATGCTTGATAGCTCGGCTCAGTCGCAATGATCGACGCAGCGCGATCTATTCACGCCAAACACCACATGTCATCACTCATCAGCCTGCCAGAAGCAATCCATTTGGATCCAAATACGCCCTTGTAAGTTGTACCCAAGGTAGGTAGCTAGAAAGGGAAGTCATTGTGCCGACCGCAAGAGCTGGTGCTGGCGAGAGCTTCTCTCGATTGTAAGCGCTTGTGTCAATGGTGAGAGCTGTGAGAGCCTGTGTCGACGGCAAGAGCATTGCACAACACACGACCTACGTAAAACACCCATAGAACTTGACCGTGCACATAGATCAGGCCATGGCCAACCGAGGCGTTTGTCAAAAAGTCAGATCCCAGGTACGGTTACAATATCTTAGATTCCTACAACTCAGGGTATCTTGCCATTCTGTTCCACCAAGCCATCTAAAGACTGGTGACCAGATCTAGAAGCATTCAGTTTGCGGAGAAAGCACCAGCACCCGCGAGATACCTCCCCAATTACCTATCCCTCTATTTCTAATCCAACACAGCATTTACCTCCCCCTCATTTCAGGGTGACCAGCTCCTCGGCGCTGGTGGGGTGGATGGCGACGCAGCTGTCAAAGTCGGCCTTGGTGGCGCCCATCTTGATGGCGACGCCGAAGCCTTGCAGCATCTCGCCGCTGCCGAGGCCGAGGATGTGCAGGCCGACGACCTTCTCATCGGGCCCGGCGCAGATCAGCTTGTAGCTCGTCGGGCCCTTCTGGTCCGGCTCCATCATGGCGTAGTACATGGCCGTGAAGGCCGTCTTGTAGATCTTGAGATTGTCGCGCCCGTACTTCTCCACCGCCTGCGGCTCCGACAGCCCGATCGAGCCCACCTCGGGGTGCGAGAACACCACCGACGGGATGTTGCCGTAGTCGAGCTTCAGCGCCTTGAACTCGGGCGGGCCGAACAGGCGGGCTGCGAGCCTCCGGCCCGCCGCGATGGCCACGGGGGTGAGGTCGACGGGCCCCGTGGCGTCGCCGAGGGAGTAGATGTTATCGACCGACGTGTTCTGGTACTCGTCCACGATGACGTGGCCCTTGCTGCCGAGCTTGACGCCGGCCTCCTCGAGGCCGATGTTCTGGGTCGCCGCCGTCCGGCCGATGGCCCAGATGAGGTGGTCGACGTCGCCCAGCACGCCCTCGCCGCCGGCGTCCTTGTAGTGGATGCTCAGCTTGCCCGTCTGCGCGTCCTTCTCGACCCTGCTCTGGCTCGAGTTCTTGTGCAGGATGACGCCGAGGCGCTCGTACTCGTTCGTCACGGCCTCCTGGATCATGGGGTCGAAGGAGCGCAGGAAGTGCTCGTGCCGGATGAAGAGGTGGGTCTCGACGCCGAGCGCGTTGAACATGCCCGCGAACTCGACGGCGATGTAGCCCGCGCCAACGAGGGCCACCTTCTTGGGCAGGGTCTCGATGTCGAAGAAGCCGTCGCTGTCGATGCCGTGCTCGTGGCCGGGGATGTTGGCCGGCCCCGCGGTCGGGTTGCCGCCCACGGCGAGGAGGATCTTCTTCGCCCGCACGATCGACTTTTCGCCGTCGTCCGTCGTCACCTCGACCTCGTTCTTGGACACCAGCCTCGCCCAGCCGCGGACGTACTCGACCTTGTCGTTGACCAGGTTGCGCTCGTAGATGCCGTTTAGCCGCTTGACGTAAGCGTCGCGCTTGTGCTTGAAGGTCGTCCAGTCGAAGGGGGCCGTCTCCTGCACCCGGAAGCCGTAGTCCTTGGCTTGGTGGATGGTCTCAGCGATGAAGGCGGCATTGTAGGTCACCTTCTTGGGGACACAGCTGCGGGGAAGGTTAGCTTCGGAGTGTCCAAGACTGGGAAGCAGTCCCGTTGTTCCTGAGACTTACCCGACATTGACACAGGTGCCTCCCAGACGTTTGGACTCAACAACCATAGTCTTGGTGCCGAACTTGGCGCTGGCTGCCCGCGCCGAGGCAAGACCTCCGCTCCCGCCTCCAATGACCAGATAGTCGGCCTCCTTGCTTATGGGAGCCATGATGGTGGGTGTGGTGGATAAGTGACGGGATATAGATGCAAGTCGTCTCGTAGTTGTTCTCGCCGAAGTCAGAGGAGTGGCTCGCACGAGGACCGGGAGAGCGAGCATGGACGGCTGGTGTCTTTGATGGAAACCAGAGGGGCAATCGGAGTGGGGGAGGGGTAGGAGGGGTTGACGTGCTTATATGTATAAGGTGATTACCTATGCAAGCAAGACTCTAGAGTGCGTATGTGGATGGTTCGGGTGTTATCTTTATCAATTATTTCCCAAGCTACGTCAATTGAGATGCGCTAAATCGGCGCGAGATTCTGAATTGATTGAAAATGCTTGCCCCTCCAAAAACTCTATTCCAAATACCGGACCGGGAATCGCGAGTTGGCCCGTGCCTATCATTATCATCGCCAGACCAGCCCGATGAACATGGAAGTATGCTGGACAACCTCGTGATTTAGTCTTTCTTAAAAACCCAGTACAGTTACCACAGTAAATAGCATGTGCCCGCTGTATCTTCTTACAGGTAGGAGTGTAAGAACTACTTCGATCGTAGGAATCTTCCAACTCCCGAGGTTGGCGGCGGCTTAGCTAAGCGCTAATCCATGCGCGCGCGCCATTGCAGGGGTTGTTTTGGCAATTTGAGAACGGGCAGCGCCCCCTTTTCACATGGCGGACTTCCGGATTTCTAATCATCAGACAGCAGAAACAAAAATTCAGACAGGATGATGCCTAGAGCGGCATAGTCCACTCATCCTTCCGGGCGACACCAGCGGGCTCGGGCAGCAGGTCATTGGCTTTTGCTGACAGACATGACAACCGGGTTGACCAAGCTGTCCCTGGGCCAATTGCGGAACCTGACCTTGCAATGCGGGATCAACAGGTCCGGCACCAAGGGCGTGCTTATTCAGCGCCTCGACCAGACGCTGCGCGACCACCGGCCCCTGGGGCCCGACGCCCGCGTGCTGAGCATCGACCTCGGCATTCGGAATCTGGCCTATAGCCTGCTGTCCCCACCGCTTGCCCGCCCAAGCCGTGCCCAGCGGGGATCCAAGGCTGGCCCCGCCGTGCACGCCTGGCGCCCGCTCTCGCTCGCCCCGGCACCCGGCGCCGCAGCGGGGGACCAGGACCAAGGGCCCGCCGACGGCGCCGACGAGGCTCTCGCGGCGGACTTCAGCCCCGCGTCCCTCTCGAGGATCGCCCTCCGCCTGGTCCAGGAGCGGTTGCTCCCGCTGCGGCCGACGCATGTGCTGATCGAGAGGCAGCGCTTCCGCTCCGGCGGCGGGTCGGCCGTGTACGAGTGGACTGTCCGCGTCAACTCGCTGGAGGCCATGCTCTATGCCACCTTCGCCACCCTGCAGGCCCTCGGCCACTGGGATGGTGTTGTTCTCCCCATAGACCCGAAGCGTGTATCCACGTTTCTGCTGGAGGACCAGAAAGTTGTCGGCGATGACGGCGTCGAGCGGGGCGGGGAAGATCCGGACTGTGTGCCGGGCGCGAAGAAGGCCGGAGGAAAGGCACGGAAGGATGCCACGGGGGCGGAGGTAAAAAGTAGCGGGAGAGTCGCCAGGGAGAACAAGAAGCGGAAGATCGACCTCGTGGGAAATTGGTTGGTGCACCACAAGCTCGCAATGGCCGGCGTGGAGGCCACGGCCATGAGGATAGCATTCTTGGAGAAGTGGTTGCCGAAGGAGCATCTGGGAAAGCGGAGCGCCGAAGGTTTGGCGCTGAAGGGGACAGCGGAGAGCATAAGGAAGCTCGACGACGTGGCTGACAGCCTCTTGCAAGGGGTTGCCTGGTTGAGGTGGGAAGAGAATAAGACGAAATTAAGACAGGGGCATCAATTTGACCTTGTGGGGGTGCAGCAGGAGTCATCAGCTTAACAGCCAGCTCGGCCCTTGGTCCTGTCATATTTCCGTAGGACCAGACGTTGCATAGATGGGTATCATATTGGTCTAAAGCGCCATACTACCTAGTCACTCCAGTAGTCGTCATACCTGCCCTCTTCCCTCTGAGTACTGACCCACTCCTCACTGGCTAGACCCCTCGCTATTCTCCTCTTGAGACCCTGGGCGTCCTTGTGCCAGTCGCAAGCATAGTCACACACAGGCTCGACCGCCTCGCCGAAGTACTTGCACACGGCAGCGTGCCGACACCCGTTCGTATCCTCGCAGTACGCAACCAACCTCATCAAGCTCTCCTGCCGCGCCTGCCTGTTCGGCCTGTTGGGCCCGTCCTTGGGCATGTCCCGCGTCACCATGTTGCAGACGCGGTCCCGGTCCTCCCGGCTGTAGTACAGGAAGCAGTAGCTGGCGTTACCGTCCCGCCCCGCCCGCCCGGCCTCCTGGTAGTAGCCCTCGAACGACTTAGGTAAGCGCCAGTGCACGACGAAGCGGACGTTGTCCTTGTCGATGCCCATGCCGAATGCCGTCGTGGCCACGATGATGTCGTACCCGGGCTCGTTTGCGATCCAGCGCGCCAGCGTCTCCTCCTTGATGTCCTTGCTCAGCTTGGCGTGGAACGGCCGCGCGCCGATGCCCTCCTGGCGCAGGGCCGCCGCCAGCATCTCGCACTCGTCCCTCGAGATGGTGTAGATGATCCCCGGGACGTTGTCGACGCGCTGACCGGCGGCTTCCAGCTCATTCCGCCGCTCGGCCGTCCGCCGCCGCTCGTAGACGCCCTGGAGCCAGTCCACAAAGTCGGAGAAGCGGTCGTCGGCCTCGTCACTTGTGAACCGGATCTCCAGGTGCAGGTTCGGGCGGTGGGCCGTCGTGGCGAAGGTCCTGAGGTTGTCAGGGTTCCTGTCCAGCCCTAGGGTCGAGAGCACGTCCTTGCGCACCTGCTCGTTAGCCGTGGCGGTCATGCACATGATGGGCACGTCCGGGAGCGTCTCGCGGAACCACGACAGGCGCTTGAAGTCCTTCCGGAAGTCGTGGCCCCATTCCGAGATGCAGTGGGCCTCGTCGACGACAACGCGGGCGAGCTGCTTCTGCTCGTACACGAGCCTCAGCCGCTTCCGGAAGTTGTCGGTAGAGCATAGCTCCGGGGTCACATAGAGCAGACGCGTGCGCGGGTGGCCGGATGCGAGGTCCACGTAGATGGAGTCTCGGTCCGATAGCGGCGTATTGCTGTTCAGACTACGGGCATCGACATTTGCTGCTCTGAGGGCCTCAACTTGGTTCATCTAGAGCGGCTCAGCTCATGCTACCCTTGGGGTAAAGGGGGGATCAGGGCGTACCATGAGACTCAAGAGTGGTGAGACGACAATGGTAACTAACAACGAGGTCAGAGCGAGCAACAACTTGGAAGACAAGGCGGACAGCGTGACCTACTCCCAGAGTCTATCACCGCAGGCAGCTGGAAGCACAGGCTCTTCCCGAACGAGGTCGCGGCCTGAACGAAGACATCTTTCTTTTCGAGAGCAGCAAGGATGATTTCCCTCTGAAAGGGCCTGGACGTGTCAGAGAGAATAAGACTAGAGGCTGGGCAGGTAGGGAAATTAACCTAAACGCGGTCTTGTTGAACTGGCGGCGGAGGGTGAAGTCGATGTCCTGATAGGAGTTGCTTCTCAAGAGTGGCATGGTGGGGGTGGCTTCACTCGAGACATGGATGCCGATAATCCCACTGCCGCTGGCAAGGCTGCTGGGTTCCGGGTTGCGTATTCCGGTGATTTACAACAGCATGGCGACGCGATTGCTAGTTGGTGGGTTGGTTCAGGTCTTGACGCGTTAATGGGGTTTGAATGTTTACTCTCGGATTTAAGCTGCCAAAACAAAACGTCACCGTTCAGCAAGCACTCGTCTAACAAGGCTAAGCCTGCCCATTACCATAAATTTACACAAAGAGCTGAAGATGCCCTCCTTATCTTGAAAGATATCTAATCCCAGCAGTAAGCTTTGGAGGCTCAGTCTTCTCTGCCCACTGAAGCTTGTGTCCTTACTGTATGCGTTTCTTGTAGACAACGCAATTCGTAGCACACATCTTTTACCTTATAACAACTTTTCAAGTCAGGATTTGAGGTATCTGAAAGGATGCGCAAGTGCGAAGGCCTTATATAAATCATCGTCGATCTTTTTTTGGCCTCTTCCGTACGGTTTACATAGTATTTGGTTCATTAATAATACCGAGGGAGAAGTCCAATGTTAACCTCTAACCCCAGTGTGCTGTGTGGATTTGGGTTCAGCTCACATTACATCATCTCGCAGGCACTTAAGCTCAATGTTCAATTTCCAATCCAGGGGTCCAACACCCCGAAGTCGATTCACAAAATGAGCAGCAGCCGTCCAACGTCGCCGACACGGCCATCGCGGCCCGGCATGCTCAATCCACACCAACCGACACCCGCGGCCGCATCATCGCAGGCGCCGCAACCTCTCCGCAACACACCATCATCATCATCATCGTCGTCCGCCACACTATTTCCCTCCCGGCCGCCGCCCCTCCACCTGACCGTCCGCTTCAGCACCTCAGTCCCGGACCTCCACCTCGACGTCCCCAACCCCGACCGCACCACCGTCGCCGCCCTCAAGCACCTGATCCGCCCCCGCCTCCCGGCCCCGCACTCCGCCCGCCGCCTCCGCTTCATCCACGGCGGCAAGATCCTCCCCGACGATGCCGTCCTGAGCTCCATCCTCAGGGCGCCGCCGCCGCCCCCGCGCAGCAGCGCGGCGCGCGACCACAACAGGGACAGGGAAAGGGATAAGGGCAAAGGCAAGGCCGTCGTCGAGGGGTCCCCCGCCGCCGCCGCCGCAGCAGCAGCAGCAGCGGATCGCGTCTACGTCAACTGCAGCATCGGCGACGTCCTCCCCGACGCAGACCTCGCCGCCGAGGCCCGCGCGGCCGCCCGCCCGGTCGCGGACCCCAAGGTGGCGGCGGCGGCTACTACTACTGGTGGCAAGGACGACGGCGGCCGTGGCTCCCAGACGAAGGCGACAGCGGCGACGATGGCGACGACGACGGGGTCATCTACAAGGGCGGGCGGCGGCGGCGGCGACGGCACCCTGGCGGCGCGGCGCAGCACGCCCCGCGGGTTCGACCGGCTCCTGACGGCCGGGTTCTCGGGCGCCGAGGTCAACCAGCTGCGGCTGCAGTTCCGGTCGATCCAGGCGTCGCGGCACACGCCCGACACGATGCCGTCGCCCGACACGCTGCGGGGCATGGAGGATGCGTGGATCGACAACAACAACGATGCCGGGACCGGGACCGGCGCGGGCGGCGCGGCAGCAGGAGGAGGAGGTGGGGATGGCGGTGCTGGGGATGCGGATGAGGGGTTCGGTATGGCTGGCCTCGTGGACGTGCTGGTCAAGGGTATGGTCATCGGGTTCATGTTCCCGCTTGGGAGCGTCGGGTGGCTGATTCGCGAGGAGGGGCTGTGGTCTAGTCGGTGGCAGGTCTTTGTGTCGTTCGGGTTCATCCTGAGCTTGACCATTGGCTTGATAAGAGCCATCTCAAGCGGGTGAAGCCGGCCGGGTTTGCTTGTTCCTTGTATCATATAGCAGTCCTGTATGTAGATAGATACCCGCAATAGGCGGTGAGCCTTGTTTACATGTTGTTCTCGAATAGGCTGGCCTGTTCTAGCTGTATTTATGTCTGATGATGGTATATATATATGGATACTACCGTTGATTCACGGACCTGCTCCCATTAGACTCGGAGGTGTTGGAGACGTGAGACTCCCTATCAGACCATCAATTCTCAATGGATCGTTCATTCCGTTTATCTATCTATCAGACCATATAAAGACATCAGGAGTTTTATCTGAACAAGTCAACCTCAGACAATGCAAGCCTGGTATTATTCCTTCCCAACGCCATAAACGATGCAGAGATCCTACCGAGACAAACTCCCAGGAATGTCTCCGTGTACGACGCAAGACGGCCCATAATACTCTACAGATATAGACTGTTGAAGGAGACAATGTCTCTCCGGATCTTCGCCAAGCTGGTCTCAAACTTCTCCGTCAGTTCCTCGCTCCCCATCACCTTTCCGGCTTGGGCCATCTGCCGGAGAAGTTCTTCGAGACGACGGAAGAGTCGAATCAGGGATCCTTCGTATGCGTTCGTCATTTTGCTATAACAGTGTTAGCTGGCGAGTGGCTATTATTGCGCGCACATGGGGAAGAGGGAACATACCAAACCTCGGCAAAGGGCTTCCCGTTAGCCCATGCATAAACGGTATCCATCAGCTGCCACTTGAAGCCCTGCACGTACTCCTCCTCATTCACGGGCAACTTGCTCTCGGCGCTGACCTTTGCGACAATCCTCGCTTGCGCCTGGACGTCGCGGAACGGCTTGGCAAGCTCCTCCTTGAGGGGCGTGGCCTCGACTTTCTCGTCGAAGATGAAGCAGCTGAGCACAGCGGCGCAGACCTCGGGGGACAGCTCGTTGAAGTAGCGGTTGAACAGGAGCTCGGCCAAGACGAGTTCGTGTCCCTCAGTGGACGAGATTTCGCAAGCGACACGCGCCTTCATCTCAACCACTTCGGCCTCGTTGATGAAACCGAGTCGTCGCAGCACTCGCTTCCGGGCCTTCAGCTCGTCCAGCTGTGCGACGGTGTGCGCTTTCGCGATGACCTTCTTCTTCTCCTTGATCTTGTCCGCCAAGGCCACCTTCTTGGAGTACTTCTCCCACAGATCAGGGAGCAGCGGCGAGTTGTGGAGCGGGTTGGCGACGAGTCGGGATTCGAGTACCTCGATCTTCCGCATGAGCTTCTTGAAGGACTCGTCCTGGATACCCATCGCCTCCAGAGGATCGAGTGGCGGGACACCGTCGGGAAAACGTCGCTCCACCTCTTCGACATGTCTGCCCACTTGGTATTTCTCATCGGAGGACTTGACTCTGGGAGGAATAAAGACCCGGATTTGGCTCAACGCGCTTAAGCAAGTCAACAGGCACGGGACTACCTCCCATTTACTACCCCCATTCCCGGCCGGAAGCAGGCCCTGTGGCACAACGCCGGACTTGGTTTCCGGGTTAAACGTCGCGCTCTTGGGCGATATCCTGAGGCAGACATCCATAAAGAAGGACTCCTGCGGCGGATATTGGGCGTCCCCTGACTTCGGGGCTTGCCGAGGTACAAATGTTAGGACGACGCCCCAACCATAGTCTATCCCGCTCGGGGTCTTGACGCGCACCAGACGGCCCGGCTGGAGGAACTCGAGGCAGTAAGTCGGCAGCTGGATGACTGAAACCATGTCCTTGGTGTATTCGTCGAGCTGGTTGCGAAGGGTGTAGTAGTCCTTGACCGTGCTCTCGTCGGCAATAATCATGCCGTCCCGCTCCTGCTGCAGACTGGCGAGCTGCTTTTCCAATTCGGGAACGCTGGCAGCGTTCTGGAACTGGAAGAAACACCGCTCCAACATATACTCTGGGGAAACTGCCTCGATTCGCAATAAGTTCAGAACCATGTTGTATCCCAAGTAGAAGGCCGAGTTGAGCTTGTCTTGGTGCCCCACCACGATGGATCTTGCCGTCTCCGGTTCTAACTTGTCATCGACCATCATGATGACAATTCCCCGGTCGTCGAGACCTCTACGACCAGCCCGTCCCGCCATCTGGACGTACTCTGACGAAGTCAAGGGCCGCACTCGGACGCCGTCAAACTTGGTGACCTGGGTGAAGACGACGGTTCTCGCAGGCATGTTCAGGCCGATCGAGAAGGTCTCTGTCGCGAAGAGAACCTTGATGAGATTTTCCTGGAACAGGATCTCGATGGTCTCCTTCAGGATTGGCAAGAGGCCCGAGTGGTGGATACCGATCCCCTTCCTCAGCAATGGGAGGATATGTTGTATCTGAGGAAGCTGGCGGTCCTCATCGGAGAGCTGCTGGAGGGCGTTTTCGAAGACCTTGTCGACCATGGCTTTCTCGTCAGGTGCGTTGAACGCCATTTGCGAGGCTGTCAGAGCCAGCGTCTCACACTCGCGCTTGCTGAAGTTGAACACGATGACAGGGTGGAAGTTCTTCTTCATGATCATTCTGATGATCTTTGTAATGTCGGAGCCCTCATTAGGGCCGCCACCCTTGTTGGTCTTCTTGTTTTTGCCCTTGCCCTTTTGTTTTGCCGCCCAGTCGGCAGGGTCGGCTCCCTTCCTTTCCTCGATCATAGCCATTGCAGCGTTGAAATTGCTCTCTTTGAAGACGCTGTTCTCGTCGACGATCAAGTAGATGCCGTTGCCACCAGCCGGGAAGAAGTAATTTTGCAGAGGCGTGGGCCGGAAATCGGTATACACGACGTGGCAGGCCTGTCGGTGGATCTTGGCGATCCATTCGGCAAACTGGAAGGCATTGGGAATGGTGGCGGAAAGGAAAACGTATCGGACCTTGTCCGGGAGCAGGATGATGGTCTCCTCCCAGACCACACCGCGGTTCTTATCTCGCATGTAGTGGATCTCGTCGAAGATGACCCATGCGACCTCGCGCATGATCTCAGAGCCTCTGTACAGCATCGAACGGAGAATCTCGGTCGTCATGACGAGGCAGCTTGCGGTCGGGTTGATGGTGACATCTCCTGTCATCAGGCCGACGTCGCCAAACTCGGCTTGGAAATCTCGGTACTTCTGATTGCTAAGTGCCTTGATCGGGCTGGTATAGATGACTCTCTGGTTCCGCTTCAGGCATTGGGCAATTGCATATTCGGCAACGACAGTCTTGCCGGCACTGGTGTGCGCGGAAACGAGCACACTCTCATCTCTCTCGATCGACGCAACCGACAAACTCTGGAAGGGATCGAGCTTGAATGGATAGACTCGGGCAGGCTCCTCTGGAGGCTTGTGTTCTGACAGAGGAATGTACTCGTAATCCAGATCGGGGGGCAATGCGACCTGATGCTGGATGTTGTGGGACAGGACGAGAGATTCGGCTCCTGGTGCGGCCGCAAACCCCTCAGCAGCGGCAATCTCTCTGGATTCAGCGGTCTGGAATGAATCTGCGAGGACGGGTTCAGCTTCTCCCTCCTTCCTTCGGCGCTTGCTATCTTGTGGCTGGCCCGCTAGAGGGGGCTCCTCTGCAACTTCCTCATCGTTAGGATTCGGCTGGTCGCCGTCGGTTACTTCGACATTCGCCTTGCGTTTCTTTGGAGCTCTAGGCTGCTCCTCGAAGACGTCAAAGAGCTCGTCCATTGTGTGCCGATACCGCAGTTGAGGGGGTGGCAGTCGGCGTCGAGTTGAGCTATCAAAGTTTATCGCTGAATTTGACCAGCGGAAAAAAGAAAATCGCAGCTTCAGAAGTGGAACATGCGGCAGAAAATAATTGTTTGGAGGCGGTGAGTTGTACGGACTTGTACCTACCTGGTCTGTGCGCAGCCAGCCTTAAGGCCAAATTTTGATGGGGGAGTTCTAAGGGATGACATACCTGTTTTCTAACAATTTCAACACTCCCAACCTATCCCTCCCAACACAACCTGTAAAGGCTGTCCTTCAGACTCTGTGCCTACGATCGAGGCACTGAATACTCAGGAAGGGCACAGTGGCCAGGACCCAGAGCCAGGACACAATTGCATCCAGCCTCGTTTCAAGACCCAAAAGAAACCATACATTGGACGAGCATTCACAATGAAGTCCACGATATCACTGACGCTTGCCAACCGATGTAGGCACCATTTTCCCTTCCTATATACTTGTTTATTGGGATCTCTCTCTGACTTGACCTTCCGTTCAGCTCCGAAACAGCCCATCAGGAAGCTGCCTCCTTCCATTGAGATTCCCGACGATGCCACAGTTGAGGATGCCAAGATCATAGTTGCACGGCAAGCTGGAATTAGAGACTACAATCGCATTGGCCTCTTCGATTCTACCACCAAGAAGATCCTCAAGAACCGGAAGGCTTTGGTGCGAGACCACGAAACAGTTCTCTCATCTGGCCAACTCTTGGTAAAAGACCTTGGTTCGTGCCTTTTGCCAGTCGCAAGCAACACAATATGACATGTCTAACCTGCATTACAGGACCCCAAATCGCCTGGCGGACAGTGTATCTTGTCGAGTATTTTGGACCCATTCTATTCCACTTCCTCATCGTCGCCATTCGGCCATATATCTACCGGATTCCGCCGTATGTCTACAAGAGTGAGGCCGAAACCCCAGTCACACAGGTCCAATGGCTCCTATTTGCCATGTTCCAGCTTCATTTTGCCAAGCGTGAGCTAGAGACCATGTTTCTTCACAAGTTCTCAGCAAATACAATGCCTGCCAGGAACATATTCCGCAACTCGGCTTTCTACTGGCTCCTCGCCGGCTTGTTGTCGGCGTTTGACATTTATGCGCCGCAATCACTTTCTGCTCGGCAGGAGCTTGGCCCCATAGACTATCTGGGTATTGCCCTCTACGTCTATGGCGAGGTGTGCAACTTCCTCGTCCACAAGCACCTCGCCAGCTTGCGGTCGCAGGGCGGAACCGAGAAGGGCATTCCAAACTGCATTGGCAGCAATCTCGTAACGTGCCCGAACTACATGTTCGAAGTCGTCGCCTGGACTGGTGTCATTTTGGTCAGTCGCAGTTGGGCGGTTGTCGTGTTTATCGCTGCTGGCACCACCTACATGCGCGGCTGGTCCAAGGACAAGGAGAAGGCTCTGCGGCAACACTTTGGCGACAAGTACAAGAAGAAGAGGTACACGATGCTTCCTGGACTGATCTAAGCATCGCAGGGACGTCCTATCTTTGTCGGTACGACCGGCTATCTGAACTCGTGCCTGGCATCATCATGTCGAGAGGAGCGTATGTGTGACCGACTCGAGTCATGACCAAGAGCTTATGGAGCTTGTATTACTAGCATAGTCAACTATTGTAATAAGAGCCGAAGGGCACTATGAGCAAAGCATGAACCTGTTCGCCTGGTAGACCGTCCAAACCGTTGAATACCTAACCGTTTCTCGTGATATCTCATACATCATTAACATCATGCTTCGAAACAGCGAGAAGGCATGGATCATCATGAAGAACCCATCGACAGCGCTGCTTCCTCTACGATCGGCTGGTCCATTGCGCTTCTCAGCTCGACCTCGAGACTCGTGTTCGACAGCTCCTTCCCAGGAATATCCAGCCTGGGAGCCGTTGGCGGTACATCCACGTCCGGATTGCCGATTGTGGAAGTGTCTGCAGTCGCTCCGGCTGTTTTCAGACTGTCCAATACAGGCACATCCACATCCATACTGTCACCAAGGTCCGTCTCCTTAGCCTTGCCCTTGTCGACCCGCTCGGCATTCCCACTGTCCTGAACGACCGGATCCTCCATCCCGACATCCCCATCTCGGTCTCCCCGTCCACCCCCCTCACCGCGCCCCGCAACGCTCCCCTCCCGACTCCCCTCCCCGCTCCCCGACCAGCTCCCCCGACTACTCCCCGACCAGCTACCGCTACCACTCCCCTCCCCGGCCACCAGGCGCAGCGTCTCCTCGAGCACGAGGAAGTCCCGCTCCAGCACCTCGGCCCAATTCTGCACGTTGCCGAGCTCCTTGACGCCGCGGGCGGCGTCGGCGGCCACGCGCGCGAGCCGGTCGTTGTCGCGGCGCAGCGCCTCGGCGGCGCGCGCCACGTCGCGCTCCTGCCGCGCGATCGCCGCGTCGTTGGCGTGCAGGATCGCCGCGCGGCCACGCAGCTCCGAGTCGAGCATGTTGCCGATCGAGGCGACCAGCGCGGCGCGCGCCTCGGCTACTTGCCGCTGGGCGGAGGGGGAGGGGAGGGTTGGGTTCAGGTGCTGGTGGTGGTGCGGGGGCGGCGCCGCGGCGGCGGAGGAGGAGGAGGAGGATGAGGGGATTGGGGCTGGGGGGTGGAGGTGGGCATGGTGGTGGAAGGGCGGGCCGGGGACGGCGGCGGACGGGGTGGAGACGGAGGATGCGGTGGACGGGACGGGCGGTGAGATGGTGCTTGATTGATTGGTGGTTGCGGGAGAGGAGGTGGATGCCGCTGATGGCGCGACGGAGGCCGATGAAGGCGGGGGTGGGTTGATTGAAGGGGATGCGGACGACATGATGGTTTGTTGCGCTCACGGCTGGGCGCTGTCGATGGAAAGTGTCGCAAGACGGTCTGGATTAGATTGTTCCTTTATGCCATTAGGAGCTGTTTGGCTACTGAGAGAGCACGGGATCTACATATCATGCAGGCTGGATTTCTCATGCTTCATGGTGGGGTAGAGTACCCGCTTGGTAGGCGGGCAGCTTCATCCTGCATGGGAGCTCTCCGAGCTCCCTTGAAGACATTAGCTTGGGCCATTGCAAGTGTAATGGTGAGTCTCTGTGTTAGTGGAGGTATAATCATGCAAGGTTATAAACAAGCTTAAGGCCATGGTCTAGTCTAAGGGTGCGAAGGTACAGTACATGTCACCGATCTGACCCCCGCCGAGAACTCAATTGTACCCCACCTTTCCGGACATCATCCGGCCGTGGAGATCGGATCGGGCCGCTCCCAAGGCGGGGCATCGGCATTTTCGTGAACATCCTCAACCCATTATGAGGGTATTCTAGGTGTACATTCATATTCACAGTATTCTATCTAGCCTGGGGTTCAGTCTCTCTAAGATGATGAAGGTCACCAATATCATTCTTCCCGAGAAGGGGCCGATGCAGGACCTGTGCCACGCCGGGACGGGCGGCGGATGGCGGGGGTTGCTGTATGGGTGCGTCGCCGGCGTGGCGCCAGGCGGGGCTATCGTGATAGTTAATGGATGCGGGGGAAGGGGCGGGGGGATGCTCCTGGTGGAGAATAGGCGTTGGATCGAGGTTCCGGTTGCTGCTGTTGCTGCGGGAGGGGAGCCGGGTGATGAGAGTTCCAGCGAGGCAGCAGCTGAGCATTAGGGATGTGGTGTGGGATCCTCCGGAGATTGAACTTCGGAGGTTTGTATCATAAGAGGTCGGGAATATACCTCTGCTCCGACATCCGTCATCACATATACGAGTCAACTCCATGCAGAGGCCACAGGGAAGACTTCCTCTCTTCTCGTTTTACAGATCGATTATACTCAGATGCTCATCGTGTACATAGTTTGGCCAAAATCTCATGCAAGAACCATGTGCCAGCCCATCAGCCCAACTCCGCATCCATGCAATGCATCCCGACACCTGATAAGGGGGGCCTAGAGTGCGAAAAGTTTGTCTAGCATATTACATTTAGACCAATTCCCTTGCCAACTGTAAAATCCGCCCCCCGTAAAACCTCACTGTATGAAACATCCCACAACTTGGAAACACCTATAAACGGACCAAACACACCAAATATATATATATATGCCAAGCTTGCGACGAGAAAACTCGAGGCCGATCGCTGGCAGGCGGGATAGAAGCACAGATGTTCGGTTCCTTTGCCTAGAAGGCAACTTTGCTGCCATTGTTGAGCCGGAACGGGAGAGGGCCCAAAGGACCAGGTCCGGGACCAGGGCTGAGCATCATCGAGGGAGGTAAGCTGCTATCTTGAGACGACAATGCGCTGCTGATAGAGTGAAGGCTCGCCGTGGATGTTGAATTCATAGTCGTCGTGCGAGACATGGAGAAGCCACCCAGGGAGATGAGGGCGTCGGCACGCTCAAAGACACTGCCGTTGAAGGCCGTGGAGAATGAGGCACTCTGTGGAGTGGAGGGAACTGTAGCCTGTACAGCTGGGCCTAGCGCAGCACTCTGTGGCGTCATGGGCAGCGGGAATGGGTTCCCAGACTGTGACCCATCAGGGCTCATCATGGACTGGCCAGAGCCGGACTGACGGGGGAAGAAGTCTGACCATGGAGATGATAAGATTAGGGTGGTGGTTTCCTTGATTGTTTGCTGGATTGGGCGCAGTCGCGTTTTCATGTCAAAGGGTAAGGCCACGACATGCATCAGCTCCTTCATCTGGGTGCCCAGGCTGCCCCAGGATTCAAGGAACCTCTTGCATATGGCCCAGAATGTGGCCTGGGTTCTAATGCCAGGCTCCTTAAGTTTGATCTGGGATAGGCGGTTCCTCAGTGTCTCGGTCTGCTGAATTGCTGTGCTGCACTCGGCAACCAGTATCTTCCAGCATCCGATGATCTTGTCGGGTGCTCGCTGGGTCATGGCATTCCGGAGGGCATCGGTGAACTGGATATTAAGGTTCGGCAGAGCTCGTATGACCAGCTCAGACGATGTTTGAAGGGATAGGAATATCCTCTCGAACATGCGGTCCTCGTCTGCGAAATCGGACGAGAGACCGAGACCACCCGTTGTGCTTGAGGATACGAAGGATTCCCCTGACCGAGGAGTAGCAGACATGATGGTTGCTGTCCGGCCAGTGCCATTGATGTACGGCATGGGCACTGGAACATCAGTTGCCACCCTGAGGCTGCTTAGGTTGTGAACTAGATTCCCATTCCGACCCCTGACGTTGTTGATTCCTGGTCTATCAGCGGTCGGTGTGATGGTATTGTTCTCTCGGGGGTATGCTCGGATGGTGTTGTCAATGGCCGCGCGACCCACTGCTCTCCTGTATCCGTCATCAGGGGGAGGGGCAGAGGCAGGGGTAACTTGGGTACACGTCACACGCAGCTCCATGATGCTATTATAGAGCTGAGTGAGCAGAGTCCGGATGTACCGCGGGTCGCCGTTATCGATGAAGAGATCGACATTGCTCGCAAGTAGTGAGCAGACATGGGCATAGGCATTGACCAGGGTGACACATGCACTCTGAACGTTCTCGTTCTCCTGCGGTCCGTAGCCATCCTGGAGGGCGGGATCATGCTTCTGTATCTCCAGCTCCAGCTCCTCGACTTGGGTATTTGTGTTGTAGAAGACGAGTTCTAGGCTCGAGCGCTTAGCTGTGCCGTCGTTGGTGAGACTCAACAACATCTGAATCATGGGGTGGATCTGGAAGACCGAATATAGGATTCCCTTGGCCGCTTCCAGCACTGGATCAAAAATCTTGGACTCGCCCCTTCGCTCGGGCAAGACGGAGAGCCGGCGGACATAGACTGGCCGCTGCAGGAACGGCTCAGCCGGGCTCGCAGGGCTCTTGGCTGCCATGCTTGCTGCACCTGGACCCTGCATGGCCGAACCGTGGCTCAAGCCTCTGTAATGGCTAAATCTGTTGTTTGCCTGGGTTTCGTCCAGGGTCCCCAGCTCGGAAGCCATTTTAGAAACTACTCCCATCCGACGGGACCTGCTTTCCGGTCGTTCTGCTCTCGACGCCTGGAGAAGAGTTTCCGAGTTGCTACGGAGACGCTCGTTGACGTTGCCGATCGTCAGTGGCATGACGCCAGGCCGTCGCGTGTTTTGCTGTGATAAGCCGCGATAGTGAGACCGGGTAGGGATTGGTGGCGGGCGGGAAATGTTTGGAGAGCGCATGTCGGACGCATCGGGCCCATTTGGCACTTTGATCGGGAAGCGGCCACTCATGACGCGCTTTATCGGCGGTCGAGGAGTCTCAGTGCCTTCACTAGACTCGTCCCCAGTCGTGTCGCCTTCAAGTGCGGCAGCCCTCTGCCTCAGGAATTTCTTGACGTGGGCCGTCACTGTCACCTCAGTTACTTCGCTCTCCTTCAGGAACCCTTCATTTGGCGGACTTGCTGCCTGAATCTGCAGCACTTCAGGCGGGGGGAAGATGATTGGGTTCCCGTCCAATTTGAGGACTTGCAGCGAGGCCATATCAGCCAAACAGAGGGGCAGTTCCGAGATCATGTTTTTCTGGACGGCAAACACCTTCAACGACGAGAGTTTGATGATATCCGGCGGCAGGACTCTCAGCTTGTTCCGTCCGAGGTCCAGAATCTCGAGAGACCTAAGATCGCAAAGCTAAGGCAAACGCACATTAGATCATTTCCTTCGAGACCACCGTCAGCAGGGTACGTGCGTGCTTACTGAGAGCGGGAACTCCTTGATCTTGTTCTGTCTGACATTGAGATATCGCAGCGAGGTACACTCGCCAAACCTAGCCGGAAAGCCCTGGAGGAAATTGTGCGAGAGGGCAAGTCTATTGTGGGAAACGACGTCAGCAGAGGCGGACTGGGTGAAAGATCCTCCGATTCGCCTTACCGTTCTAATTCATTCTTTATTATATCGACCACCTCATCTGGTAGGGACTGGATGTTCTTTCGGCTCAGGTCAATCGTCAGGCCTGGGCGAAGGTCGTTGCTGACTCCACTGGCCTCGGCAGCCTGCGTATCGCTCTCATTGAGGGCAGCCCTCATTGCCTCCATCGCCAGGCCAATGACCTGGCCGGGCGAGAGAGTAGCGGATGCCGAAAGGGACGGATTCGACGAGGCATGACGGAAGGGAGGGACGGGAGGTAGGGAGACGTTCAATGCCGCCACAGCGGCGGCTCGTCGGGCCTGGGCTGGGTTCTCGGGCAATCCTCGCGGACGCTCCATTATCGAGGAAGACGGCTGTTCGATTCTACCAGCGTCGTGTCGAAGCTGTGATTCGAATGGGGAGGAAAAGTCGTGGAGTAGTATAACGAGTCGTGGGAATCGTGCAAGTCGTGGAAGACGTGGGTTTCAGGAAGCCGTGCCGTGAACTTTTGCAATTGGAAGACTGCTTCGAAACAGATGAGCCGGGAAATTTAGGCCGATTGGTGTGGGTGTGGGTGGTGGTCGGGGGGTCTTAGACAAGACTCATGGCGAGGCCGTCATGTTGGTCCAGGCGCCTCGATGTGTTCAGGCAGAGCACAGATGCGACAAGGGAACGGACGCGACGGAGCGGTGAGGTACAGCGCACGGAGGCCAATACAGGTAATTGGCAAAAGCTGCTGTGATGCGAACTCTTGAGTTTCGAGACGGTGGCAACGGGTAGACGGACAGAGTGGACTCCAAAAAAGCACAATATAGCATGAGATCGATAAAAACCTCTCTTGCTTCTGGCTCTTTCCGCGGCGCCCACGAGACAGCAGCCAAGAAAAGGGGGCTGTAGATACACACCTGCACCTGGGGTGTGTTTTAGGTTGGGCTTTTTGCCAGGGGTCCGATGGTGCCTGGACGGAAAAGCACGATCATTTGGACCCCACCAGCTTCTCCGCGGGCCCTCGCGGAGTCGCGGGTGATGCAGGGGGTGTGGGTGTAGTCGGCTTGGGAAGCTCCTGCCTTGTGTTACCCAGTAGCCAGTAGTGTGGCCACTACTAATGTGGGGCTCAAAACGCCATATCCGTACACACCTGCAGCCTTTCGATATCACAACTTTGAACTTCTCTAGCCGTCCAGCCTATCTTGATATGGGAGGCTTTGCACTGCCGACCATTGTTCTGCCCACGACGTTGCTTCGCCTATCCTCTTCGCCGGCTTTGGAATCCTCAGTCGAGAAAAATCTTGAACTGTCGGCAGGGACAAGACTGGCTCCGCGCTGATATGATGGATGGGCATTTGCTCGTGGCTGAATCTTGGACACCTATTGAAGATAAAGACTGCCACATGATAATTGAAGAGCTAAAAGGTGAAATAAAAAATAAAAACATAGCGAAAGAGGTCCAAAAGGCCAGCCACAATCTCTCCTGCCTCCACTACGAAGCCGCCAGTCGCGCGGCCCATTCGGAGTTGAAAATTAGCCTGCAAACTGGTCCGCCATAATCACCCAAGTGCTGCGAGTCTGGATTTGGAGAATGACGTCTGAGCTCCCCAAGGCTCAGGAACTGCCTGTGGAAACTATATTCCGATCTCAATATTGAAGCGGACGGCGGCCTCGAGCGTGGAACGATAGGCCAGGCAGGCAGCTGACGCTGGCGCGGGTGTAATTGTTGCTAGTAGTGCGGTGTTTGTTGCCAGACCTGACGAAGGCTTTTCTTCCTGCGCCGTCACATTACGAGAGGCTGTAGACAAGAACTGGGAGTACGGGGGATGAGACCCTGCAGTTGGAGAAAGGCTTATCAGATGCTCTACCTGCACAGGATGCCGCTAGAACGTCGTTGGCGATGATTGGTAGATTCTCAAATCGCCAATCCTGTCAATGAAACGAAACAGTTCCCATTGCAGTAACGGCTCGCCTACGTCTCGCCTGCAGGTCACCGGGTTCTAGATCAGCGCATCTTGGCGCTGCTGCCAGGGAGTTCGTTGAGGCTGCGCGGGGTTTTCCTCGTTCACTTTACCCTTCCTGTTTCCTCGCCCATGACTCGAGCCGACATCTTGGCCCGGTTGCTCGTCTTCGAATTGCCTTCATACTCGCTAACAATAGCGAAGCGCAGCAGCTGTTCCCATTGGTAAGCATCGAGACCGGGGCCAATGTACCAGGACTATTTAAACTGCGGAATGAAACAACGAAACGGGAAGACGAGGGGAGGTTGAGAAAGGTGGTGCCTGGGGGCGAAAGCGAGAAAAAGTATCAAAACCGTCGTCGTCTCCTTCGTCTCTTTCGTTGGCGCGGCAACGAGGAGGGGCAGCAGGCATCATATGATGGGATCTTTGCGGGACTTGGCGATCATACGTAAGACGTGGTAATTGACGAGTCCCGCGGTATTCTGCTCGGGTGGAACCGGTGACCTGTACAATGTCAGTATCGGATCGCATCGCGAGCTAACTGGCGGAGGGGACTTACTTTCTAGGATCTCCGCTGCCTCGGCTGGAGATATATTGCGTAGAAGAAGATTGGATGATCAGGTAAGGAGGTGCAAGATAGGGGTCAAGTTTTAGGGAGCGAAGGGCAGGGCAGGGCAGGGCATTTGGAGTAAAATGCAGTTCTATCTAGGAATAGGCCCGGCGATCCTTTAGGGGTGAATGTGCCAATCTCGACTCCCGATCCTAGCAGAGAGATGTCCGATATCCAACATTCTTAGCACCGGAATTCATCTTCGTTGTCCCTTTTTATGGATGCCAATGGTCAAGGACAAAGTGTCTGCCATCAATGCATTCATCGAATATATTTCTCACCTGAGCGAGCGGCATGAGGCGATTCTCGAACACGAGATTACTGTGATTTCGTTTGAGCGAGATCAAACGAGAGCGGGGACCGGCGAGGTAGGGCGAGGTAGGGAAAGGGGAGGGATTGACAGTGACAATGGCGGAGTGGTACCTCGCTATGGCGACTTGGTTAGGATATGGCAGATACAAGCCGACAGACTTGCCTTTATCACGGGAGGCTCGACATCGCAGCTGGTGGACTTGGGGCTTTTGTGTACATACTCTACAAATGACGTGAGCAGAAACCAACCGCCCGAAATTGCGGTTACTTGGGTGCATTTGACCTTGCACCCCTATGCCCTGCTCCCTGGGCAAAAGGCCCTCATCCCCTTGCCCTACCAAAGGGATAATGGTAGCAAAGAAGAAAATAAAAAAGCAGCAAAACGGGGGTCTGCCCCAGCGAGAGCGACACTTCCCAACGCAACAACGGAAGCAGCAAGCAGAAAAAGCCCCAGCACCAGCACCAGCCCAAGTCCAAAACGGCCCTCCCCTCCCAACCCCTCCCTCCCCTCCCTCCCCTGTCCAGCCCCCTCCAGCACCGCACCCCCATGAGCCTCCCTACCTCCACCTCTCAGGGCAGGTTCGTGGGGTGGCCGCAGAGAAGCCAGGAGACGCGTCGGCCCGTGTCCTTGGCGAACTCCTTGGCCTTCTCGCGGCGGACGCGCTCGGCCCGGCGCCGGTCCTCGCGCGCCCGGTGCTGGAGGGCCAGACGGGCGACGTCCCGGAACATGTCCTGGACCCCGTCGCCCGTCTTGCCGGAGCACTCGAAATAGGCCTCCGCGCCTATTTGGAGCGCCGCCTTCTCTCCCTGTGGGTGGTGGGGGGTTGTGTTAGCTTGGGTTTGCTTGTTGGGTTGGTGGGAGGGGTTTGGAGGGCGGATACTTGGCAGGGGAGGGCGGGTGCTATGCAGGGGAGGGAGATGGCGGGTGCTATGGGGGAAAGATGGCGGGTGCTATGGGAGACATGGCGAGTGCTCTGGAGAAGGATGGCGAGTGCTCTGGAGGGAATGGCGGGTGCTATAGGGGACATGGCATGTGCCATGATGAATGGAATGGCAGGTGCTAGGGGGATGATGGCGGGAGCTATGGAGGGGATGGCGAGTACTATGAGGCGGAATGGCGGGTGCTATGAAAGGGACATGGCGGGTGCTATGAGGTAGAATGGCGAGTGCTATGGAGGTGAATGGCGGGAGCTATTGAAGGAAATGGCGGGTGCTAGGGGGGAAATGGCGGGAGCTATGGAAGAAGGATGGCGGGAGCTAGGGAGAGGATGGCGAGTGCTATGAGGAGGATAGGGCGGGTGCTATTCGGGTGAAAGGCGGGTGCTATGAGGTGAAATGGCGGGTGCTACTAGGGTGAAAGGCGGGTGCTATCGAAGAGAAAGGCGGGTGCTATGGGGATGATGGCGAGGACGGCGAAGTAAGAGTACCAACAAAGGAAGGAGGGCACAGTGAGCAAAGGTGTGAGACTTGTAGTGCTGCAGTACAAGAGAGTGAACTTGACCTACCTCGTCATGCGAAACGGGGATGGCTTCATTGAGGAAGCGAAGGCGCAGGGTTGGGCAGGTGGGGCGGAGGTCACGCTTCAGTCCGGCGACAAAACAAGGTGCTTCGACAAGGTTGGCACGTAGTTCGCCGGGCCACTAGGTACCAGGTTGGTTAGCAGCTGCTATAAGTCTCTTTGCCTTGGTAGATTCGTTTTAACATTACTTACTTGGCGGATCATGGACTGAAGGCTGGCATCACTCTCCAGACTAAAGCAGAGCACGGAGGCATGGAAGAAGGCCCCCATCAGTGGGCTAGACTCCTCAGGATCAAGGTCGCCGGGTATGTCCCAGAGCTCTAGCAGGTAGGTTGTTCCGTCAATGTCAATGGGATGACGGTCCAGATAGTAAGAGGGAGATGGCTCAGTCTAGACAATTTGTTAGGTTGTTCTAGGATTTCACCCTCAAAGAGGTATGAAGTATTTGTTCCATATTTACCTCCACGAACAAGTCAGTCCGAAGGCGCCTGTAGACTTGTTAGCATGATTCGCCGGGCAGATGAAGAGAAATGGACGCTTACTTGACCAAGGTCGTCTTTCCCGTAGACCTATCACCAATGAGGCAGATCCGGATCCTCTGGAATGCGCTTGGGCTTAGGCTAGGAGTTGCACCAAGGAATGGATTCTTGACGCCAGTCTTATTGAAGAACCCCATGACACTGCTTCGGACAGTTGCGGTAGACTTTTGTCCTCCATTCGACTCCGATAGTGCTCCAGAGAGCCTACGCTTGATGGAGCCGATAACCCGGGCTCTCTTTGATGGGTGGCCATTGGCAGATGGGGTCTCCAGGGGTGTCTCCTAATCCAAGGGGTCAGTGTCGATCTCCAATGTTAGACGAATGGTAGAGTGTTAATGCCACTTACAGCAGGCCTCTTCTTGTTGTTCACTTCCTTTGCGCTGAGAGGTGGCTGGAGTAGTCGCTCCATCCGGCTGGTCAGCTCGTCCACACGTGCCTGCTTCTTGCTCATGTAGTCCATCCAAGCCATTTCGAGTGTATGAAGGGATTCCAGAGGAGTAGGGTATTCTTTGGCTTCGCCCCTCTTCCTTTTAAGCTGGCGGTCCTCTTCCTCTGGCTTGGCATATTTTCTGTGGCCACCATTCCGAAGCCACTGGTGAAAGAAATCGTCTTGCTCGGTGCAGAGACAGGCATCCCCAAGCCAGTCATTGAAGCGCTGCGTGGGGTTAAACTTGCCCTGGCCAAATTCATTGATGAGGATATGGCCATAGAGTGGTCTCGACTGAGGCAGACCCCGAATTTTCGCAACCTGGCGATACATTTCTCGCATGTCATGAGTACCCTGCATGGGATGGGCACCCTGCATGGGATGGGCACCCTGCATGGGATGGGCATCTGGCATGGGATGGTCTTCAGCTAGCTGTGGCTGGACTCCAGTTTGCAAACCGCCATCTTGCATGTGATACTCTCGGGCTGGCACCGGGTGAGCTCGGAGTGTGTTGACAGGGGGGCCAGCAGGTCTGGGGTTCGGGAGACAGTCTTCAGCCGACACTGGGTGAGCTCCAAGTGGGTTGCAAGGAGGGCAAGAAGGTCTAGGGTTTACCATCTTGTAGTCCTCAGGTGACACCGGGTGAGACCGAAGTGGGTTGGGATGAGGCTGGGGATAGGAAGGTCCAGGGTTCCGAACGTTAAAGGAATGAGGGGCATGACCTCCAGGCTGCTCAGGCTGGCTCCCAAAGCAGAATGGGGTAGGGATGCGGTCACGGACAGGACGGCCGTTGGGAGAAGCTGGGCCAAAGATAGGAGTGGAGGGCTGAAGGGGAGTACCAGCAAGCACCTCGTCCCTTCTGTAACGTCCAGGGACCGCACGGGTTTTGATAGGGATAAAAAACCGCCGTTCTTTATTTTCCTCCATTTTTGCACTTGTGGCTCTCAAAGTTGGAGGTTGGCCGATGCTTTCTTTAGAATATCGCGGTGCTGGAAGGTAGTTGTTGCTGCGAGGTGATTGTTGATACCTAGTGACGCCGACGCGACTGGGTGGTTAGTTAACGCACCTCAAGGAGAGAATTGACAGGAAAAGGTGATATTTTTGCTTACCTTGTTTTACGGTAAGAAGGCCATGTCGTAAAGGATATGGAAGAGCTTTACCAAGGTCAGGAGTGATCGGAGCAGGATTCAGATTGAGGCGATCCTGGATATTTCATCTGCGGAGGAGAGGGATATGGGTTTAGAGGGGTCCGCAAAGCGAAGAGAATATGTGAGGAATGTACGAGTGCACTAGGATAAGGTAGAGGAAATGAAGGATAAAGGGTCAAGGATGGAGGTCGGAGGATATGAGGGAAGGAGGTGTGAGGCACATGCGAAATTCGGTAGCTGGGAATGGGGCTTGGCCTAGCAACCAGTTGCCCAGAGAGAATACGTACCAGAAAAGTAGAGGAAAATGAAGATGTGAGCATGACAAGTGAGTCGATTGTGCGGGCGGTGAGTAAATATGTCCTGGAGAATGTCAGGATACGGTAAGGCGTCCGGCTGACCTGACCTATGAGAAGGACTAGCTCAACAGGGCGATGACAAGAGTGCCTACCTTTGTGTCCTGCAGAAGCGATGAACTAGAGTGAGTGAGTGCAAAGGTGAATATATCGTACGAATGGCCCGGCCAGACTTGGGTTTGGCGAGTCACGAAGCTGGAGTTGTGAGTACGACGTACTCGACGTGAGCTGTCAGATAAATATTTGGCAGGAAGAAGGAAGAGAGAGATGGGTTGGAATTAATGTAGAAGATGTGGAGAAGAGAAGACGACGCGGGAAAAGGCGATATGGAGAGTTGAAGGGTGAGGTCAGGAAGAAAGACAGGTCGGGAAGAAAGATGGGTCGTGAGGTGGATGGTGGTCAAGGAAGAAGCCCCAGCCCTTGGCAGACTCCTTGATGGTGATAAGAATATCAGCTAGCCGCAGCCTTGACTTCAGATATTGGAAAGATTTCCTCTTTCCTAGGCTCCTCGGTCTATTATTCAGCCTCATCTCACCTAGAAGGAGAACAGGGTTTGCTAGCCAGCAATATCAGCATCAACGTCAACAAGCTGACACAGGTTCTCTACCAGGGCCAATGCCACGCGCATCCACAACAATCGATTCATAATATGGCAGAAGTACCGTGATACAATGGAGAGACAAAGAGTGACTGAAGTGTGCACTCATTGAGTTGCTCCATGAAATCATCCCTAGAGACGCGCTAAACTCATGGGCAGCCAATGTTTACATTCTACCCCTGAATCAATCACTGCTCCCAAAAAACACAACCACATCATCGACAGACACTACCATGTCCAGAAGATGGCCTAATATTTGCCTTAACAGCAGCGACAGTACATAACACTGCATCCATCCAAGTGGTCAAGACATAATCCCAGCTGGAAAAAGCGTGCATGTACAAGCCAGTGGTAGAAGAGCCCCTTTCTCTATCCCAATCTGCTTGCTATCAATACTCACCCGAACAACTAATAAATATCCCCATCAGCTTCAATTTCTAAACAATTTCTAAACCTGTCCTACAGCTCACAAAGGAATGTATGCAAGAAAGCAGAACCCCAGAGCCAAACCGCCGCCAGACATCCATCCCTGCCCCTCAATACGCCGCCCCCAGTCGCTCAAGCACCTCCTCCCTCAGCACCGACACCCTGCTCGACCCATCCTCAAACCCCTCACCCACCGACGACACGGACCCGAACTCCCCCCCAGTCCCCCACGTCTCCCTCGGCGAATACACCCCACCCTCCGGCGGGGAGATCGCGATCCCAATCCCCTGCGCCGCGGCCATCTCCCCGGCCCCACCCGCCCCCCCCTCCCAGCTCCCCCAGCTAGGCCCGCGCCCCACCGCCCCAAACCCAACCGTCGTCGCCGCCTGCCTTGCCGCCGCGGCCGGGCCTGACACCACGACCGGCGGCGGCAGCAGTGGCGGTGGCGGCGGCGGTGGTAGGGCCTTGGTAGGCGGCGGCCCCGGCCTGGTCGTGGGCGTGACGAGGTCCGGTATCTCCAGAGGTGTTTCGTGGGGTCTCGGGGGGCGGGTCGGCTGCTGCTGCTGTTGCTGGGACTGGGATTGGCAGAGGGAGAGGGATGACGTGCCCGGGAGGGTCTCGTTCCGCAGCGACGACGACGACTGTGCCGTGGCGGAGATGGAGGTGGCGGATTTTGTCGAGGGGGCGATGCTGCCGCCGCTCAGGCTGCCGCGGGAGCGGCTGTGGGAGGAGCGGGCGGCCTGCTGGTGGTGGTGATGGTGGTTTGTCCTCGGCGCGGGCTCGCGCCGCGGCACCAGCCTGTTGGTGGTGGGCGAGCAGATGGGTGACGAGGGGAAGACGCCGCCGCCGGGGTAGCTGTTGACCGGGGTCAGGGGCGTCAGCGGCGGCGACGGGGGGCGGTTACTGTTGTTGTTGTTGCCGCCGGCCGGCCGCAAGAGGATGGCCGGGAGGAGGAACTTCCTGTCGCGGAGCCGGAGCGGCGGGGTCAGGGCGGAGCGCATGCTGGTCGTCGACTGGGCGGGCGAGATCAGCCGTTGCGGGGAGCTGCCGGGCGGCTGCCGCGGGTCGTCGCGCCAGAGCCGGATCCGGTCCTTGACGCCGGGCGGGCGCGCTGCCTTCCCCCTGTTGCGCCACCGGAGGAGGAATAGGGTGAGGCTTATCAGGGCTAGCAGGCCCAGGCCCGAACATGTTGCGATCGCGGCCTTGGCACCGGTTGAGAGGTCGGCGTTGGGAGCTGCGGTTGGCACCGGCGGGGCGACTGATGAGAAGGGGAGTGTCTGCTCGGCTCCGGAAGGCGCTGTCGGCATCCCGCTCTGTGTTGCGAGGATTGAAACGGCGGGGGTGAATCCTGGGGTGAATTCAGGGGTAGACGCCGAGATGGATGCCGGGGTAGACGTCTTCGATATACTGGCAGAGATAGTTGTCTGTGTCGACCCGTGCAGCTTGCTATGTTTCCCCGTCGCGCCATATGGCGGCTTTGGGTACGTCGAACAGGAGTAATTCGGTGCCGGCGGCCCTGGGTCAATGATGGAATAGTAACCAACGCTATGAAGCAGGTAAGTAAGAAAATGAATATAGTCAAGAATGCTCTGCAGAGCCCGGAGGGGATTTACCTTTGACACTGATTGATGACCAGATCGACATTCGCTGAGAAACAGTCATTGGTTAGTCCGAGACTCGCTCGATGACGCCGGACATCAAACTCACGATCTTGGCCTAGAGGACCATTCCTGTCTATGTATACGCCGCAGAATGTCGAGTCGCACCAGTACAGCGGCCAGAGGCCTTGGTTGGGGCCATCTTTGGTGAGAGGTGCGCACGCCTTGGCGAAGTCCTCGATGTAATCATGCGACACCTGCTCGAGGAACTGCTCTCTGCAGTTCTGTAGACACCTCGGAGGGTCGCTGTGATGGTCTCCGGGGTCCCCCTTAGCCCAACCTCCATTCTCATTCGCCTCCGTCTTGTTAAAGGAGTAGCCACAGTTGCTTGTCTCTTCTACCCTCTCCATGTTCGTCGTCGGCGAGACCGACAGAGGTCTGCTCAGGGTGCGCGGGTGACAGTGTATCCAGAATGAAGGGTGTAGCGAGAGGCATGTTATGAAGCCGCGAGGGCTTTTAGTTCTGGACCTTGATGGACTAGCTGACTGGGCTACAGGGTGAAACGAGCGTCGTGACAAACGAGTGTGTGGACAAACAGGGTGAGCCTGTCTCGGTCCGGGCTGGGAAGTACGTTGGCGACGGAAGGGCTGTTCAGGCCGGCAAAGGAGCACTGGTCATATCCGACAGGTCGCATCCAGCGAGAAAAAGAAGAAGACCTCTCTTCGGGGGGTGCCGCCGCGCCCATAGGCATCCGCTATATAGCCCAGCGCTACGACCGCTCCCCGCTCCCTCTTACACATGGGCATGATGCTGGCGTGGCGACACAGCAGCTGTAGAACACAATGGGGAGGATGACCGGGCAGGAAGAAGGGGGTAGGAGGGGAGGGGGTTGAACTGTTAAGTGACGGTGTGCGACTTGAACAAAGGATCATCTCTGTTACAGCTATATGCGCCTCTCCGTCCGACGAGAATCAAAATACTCGTATGAGAACCCTACAGCAGGGATGAGCATGCCCAGGGAGGGCGAGGGAAGATACATGTACCCGTGTCGGATCTGAGGGGACGACTCTCTGAGGCGGCCGCCCAGCTCAGCTGCAATAGAAGTCATGGAATGCTGCGCAGTTGCAGGGAGAACTTATTAAAGGTACAGCTGCCTCGCAGTCATCATTCGAGTCCTTTTCTGGGGATAGACCCGGGGGAGCTAAGACACAAGCGAAGGAGTTATATGAAGCAACACATAGCAAATTAAGAGCTGAATATCTCATTTCCGCAGAATAGGCCAGACGCTGTTGGGAATGGATATCGCTCACCGTTCGGAGAAGCTGAACTGTAATACAGTACGGCCCTTCTTCGCAGCCCAGACGTATCACTGGGAGAGACAGCCACCGATCCGTGAAGCCAACAGTCCGACAAGCCGGACAAGGCCGACCGAGAGATGATGGTTCTCGGGGGAACCAGGGGACACGATCTGGTTCTACTTTTGTATCTATACAATCCGAAGGCTTGTTGATCCCGTTGGAATCCGTTGGCCGGCAGTGGGATTACGGCACGGTCGGATTGTGAAAACTGAATGGCCAGCGAGGCGAGGCTTTTCGCATGGAACATGCCGCACATGTCCAATGACCTTGTCTCTCTAGCCGAACAGGTACAGTCGGAGGTTGTGGGACTGTGAGGTGGATTTGGCCGAGTGCCCACCTCCTCTTGTTCGGGAAGGGCTCCGAGTCCTACATATTTGTTTGCTCTTCACCCCACGCAGTTTGTTTGTTTCCATGACCACGGTACGTAAACGGGCCAGCACAGGAGCTTAAAGTAGGCCTAAACGCAAAACAAGACGGTCGGCTCAAGTCGACTAATAAGTATGCAGCAACCCTTTTATCGATTGGGGGTAAATATAAAGAAAGAGACTGGCAGTATTCAGTGCTCTGGCTTGGAAGTGGTCACCTGGATGGTGTCGGACTTCCGTGGGATGCCAATCACCTAGTAGAAGCAGAGGTAGAGAGACATGCTTCGACCCGGAGCATGCTGATTTTGAATCCACGGTTCGACCTGTAATCTCCGCCCCAGAGGCAACAAACCACCCGCCCCAATGAACTGGGGATGACTGA
The DNA here is from genome assembly GCF_030411735.1 of Phialemonium atrogriseum. Taxonomy (NCBI): domain Eukaryota; kingdom Fungi; phylum Ascomycota; class Sordariomycetes; order Cephalothecales; family Cephalothecaceae; genus Phialemonium; species Phialemonium atrogriseum. The sequence goes on from NW_026848138.1 coordinate 973,699, forward strand.
TACAGCTCTCACCTAGGTTGCAAAGGCGTAGTAAGAGACCCGAGGAGAGCACAGCCGCAAAAGCACTCTCTATACTTCCAGCCTTATCCAACCTACCTGGCAAGGGGATTGAAAGGAGGCGAGGGTAAAGGATGCTTAGATGGCCGTCAATCATCTCGAGAATAGCGTAGTGTATCTCCCAATCTCAACGATCGAGTATGCTTATCGAATCCAATATCACGATCCCACCTAGAGTTCTCGGACTCATGTCGCACGTTGCTCAGCCCGATGACCGTGTCCAATATTTCCTTTCGAGAACATCATCTCAACTTTGCCTCGGGGACGATAAGTCTCCACCGATCTGCCTCTTGGGACCGTTCAGCACCAGCTGTGCCATGTTTTGCATCGCACTCCAGTTCGAGAAGTAACCCCGACCCGATGATTTCGGGACTCGGCCTTAGCACGCCAGGGAGCTCATCCCCGATAAGGGAGTGCTTACCCATTCGCTTGAATGGACGTCGAGAATATCTGGTATTCTCGAAAGCTCAACATGAAGTATCATATGATTGAGGTGCACCCTCGCATCATATTGGGTAATTGTTTGGCATCTACGGATATCGCGACCGAATTTCGTCATGTCACCCTCCATCCCGCTGAGGGCCTCTCCGGCTGTCCTTGGTTACTAATTGATCGGCATTAAATTGTTAACACCGATACGCTTTCTTCGTCTGCGGCGATAAACTTGCCAAGCAGGTGTCGACACCAGCGGCCTTAATGACACCTCCTAAGATCTCCACATAGTCCCCCACGGCCAATTCAATGCGGTGGGGCATCGCGATGGTGGGATATGGTCTGCCGGCGCAGCGCTGCCGGGGGCGAAATGTCGAGCTACATAAATAGGCAGAGAGGTAGCTCTTGCGATTGTAATTGACGTCGCTTGTTTCTTCAGACTATTTTACTAGATTTTAAACTCACCAAAGTAAATATCTTGCAAGATGTCGAAAGTACTGCTCACAGGTATGATAGCTACCCCTCCATAGGTACCCCGCACAACCATCACAGTCCCGGACGCGGAGTTGCTAACATGAGATGCAGGAGGATCTGGCTTCATCGCCGGTAAGTGAGATGCAGCTCTTAACCCCGTGCGCGAAATTCAATTTGGGATGAAAGACAGAGTCGAGTAGTGCTGACCACGGCCATGGCTCCCACACAGCCCACATCCTTGACCAGCTCCTCAAGAAGGGGCACAACGTCGTAACGACAGTCCGGTCAGAGGAGAAGGCGAGCAAGATCCGCGAGGCCTACCCGGACAAGACCCAGCACCAGCTCCACGTTGTCATTGTGCCCGACATTGCCCAGCCGGATGCCTTTGACGAGGTCGTCGAGGTTCCCGGCCTGGAGGTGGTCATCCACACGGCCTCGCCGTTCCACTTCAAGTTCAGTGAGTGACAACGGCGCGCAACAAGCATCCTGTTCAGAGACCCCCGTAACTGACAACTTCTGCCAACCGTAAAGCGGACCCAAAGAAGGACCTCATCGACCCCGCCGTCATCGGCACCACGGGGATCCTCAAGGGCATTGCCCGGTCCGCGCCGGGCGTCAAGCGCGTCGTCGTGACCAGCTCCTTCGCCGCCCTTCTCGACGGCGCGCGCATGAGCGACCCCAACACCACCTTCACCGAAAAGTCGTGGAACCCCGTCACCATCGACCAGATCCACGACGACCCGGGCACCGCGTACCGCGCGTCCAAGACGCTGGCCGAGCGGGCCGCGTGGGACTTTGTCGCCGACAAGAGCAACGGCGCCAAATTCGACATCGTCACCGTCAACCCGCCCCTGGTGTTCGGGCCGCTGGTGCACCACCTCGCCAACCTGAACTCGGTCAACACGAGCAACCAGCGCATCTTGAACTGCATCCAGGGCAAGTGGAAGAGCGAGGTGGAGGCGACGGGCGGGGCGCAGAGCTGGGTGGATGTCAGGGACGTGGCGGCGGCCCACGTCAAGGCGGCCCTGGAGATCCCCGAGGCGGCGGGCCACAGGCTGTTCACCGTCACGGGGTCGTTCTGCAACAGATACGTGCTGGACATCGTGAGGAAGAACTTCCCCGAGTACGCCGACAAGCTGCCCGCGGAGGACGTCAAGGGCGGAGAGCCGGCAGAGAACGTGTACAAGACTGACAACACTGAGACGAAAAAGTTGCTGAATATCCAGTGGACCCCACTGGAGAAGAGCATCGTCGACACGGTCAAGAGCTTGCAGGCATATGGCGCATGAAGCAGCACTGGTGGAAGCCAGGGATAAAAAAAAAGGCTCGCCAGGGTAGTATGAGGCTGTACTCTGGTCGAATAGATTAGTTGAAGTCGAGGCGAGTAAAAAAATTAAACCTTCATCAAAGGAGTGGAAGCGAGGAGCATTGGACAGTTCCTTCTCGGCCAGGGGATTGCGCACCTACTGCTAAGAATCTACCTCCATGGCGTCTGCCCCCCTTTCCAAGTCCTGGATTCTCCCTATTATCCCATCCTTCCAAATCGCATACTCCTTTCTCTTGTGCTCGCTCAAAAAATCATATCGGTCCTGGAACATGATGTCGGCCCGTTTGGCCGGGCCGGACTGGGTATTGTCGGCATCATCATTGCCCTCGCCCCCAGATTCGTCCTCTCGGTCCTTCTGAATCAAGTCCTCAATGCTCTTCGCCCAGTCGCTCTCCAGCCATCCGTGCCGGTTGATCCTCAGCGCGGCATTGTCAATGTCAGCAGCATGGATTTCTTTCCATCCTTCCCAGGCGTCGCCTTCGTCAACCCCTTTGATTGAAATGGTCCGTCTCGCTTTATTCAGCGTCTCCACAATCTCCTTCCGAACATGGACATATCGGGCCTCGTCTACTCCCTCAGGCATGCTCACGCTCCCCCATATGTAGAGGTACAAGGAGCCAAGTAACGACGAGAGGTTTCCCATCACCCATTCATCGCTGGTCGTTCGACCGTGCGGCATCACAATCGACTCCATTCCGGCTACGACGGTTCGGCCGATTTTTGAGTCGTCTAATACTTTGCATAGGAAACCAAGACTTGGCCGAATCCATGGGGGGAGGCCAGTCGTCGACCGTTTGTGTGGCACTGAGCCTATGGGACGTCCAAGTTTTGATGGCGTTCCAGTTTTGTTAGTAGAAGGGCTTCGGGAGGCTGCCAAAGATTGGTCCTTGTTAGGAGTTGCCCTCGATGGAAGAGAGCTACCACCCGGCGAGATGCCCGACTCTCGTAGTTTAGCACTGGGCGTCCTGACGCGGCCCGAAGTTGAGCGAACTCCAGTGGACGAGCTCGGCAAGATATTGTCAAGATGGTTGTACAGCCTCTTGTAAATGCGTGGCGGAACAGGAGGCCGTGGATGAATTGGGGGAAGATTCAGTGAGATCTTCAGCCTGGATATAGGTTAGTAGTCCGGACTAGCAGCAGTATCGTCGGCGGCGGAAATAACCTGTCACAGGCCAGATGAGCACATGCATAGGGCCGCGCAATTTCCTCATCGGATTTCAGAGTGCTTGCCCGATGTCGAGATTGGGCGAGGAGAGACCCTGCCAGGTCAACTAATGGTTGAGGTAGCTCCGCATTGTGAGTCGGGAGGAGAGACAGGAGAGTCTGCTCAATAGATCGATTCATGGTTTTGTAGTTGAAGTGAAGAGCTCCCGACTCTTTCAGATTGTCCAGTTACGAGCTCGAAATTCGGGGGTAGAGCGCGAACTCGCGACTCATGCAGGAGGCGCCTCAGTCAGTCGCGCCCGGTCACGTGAAAATAGATTGAATGAAGAAAGAAAACGGAGAAGGGGAAATGGCTGATACGTCTAAGCCTAATCAGGTAGAGCGTAAGCTAGTTATTACTCTTCATAGTTAGGTGTCTCCAATCCCAGGTCCCCAGGAGGGTCCGGTGATCGGAAAAACTTCCCGCATACGGGTGGAGGATGAAAACCAGGCAGATGAAAATGCAATTACATGACGCATCCGTAGCGCGAATCGAACGACAATCAACTTCGACTCTTTCGTGGCCTCAAGTTCGAAGATTAGGCCGGTCCTTGTTACGTGTCAGAATGTGGACTGGATCGCAGCTCCTGGTGTCAAGCGCGAATTGCCACTAAGAACCAAACCCCACGATCCTCGGGTGACAAATTGAGTGCGCGCCACCCGATCCCTTCGCCTCCGAATACTTTCCGCATCTCAACCAAGTCGTTCCTTCTGATTCTCATATCTGTTTTCTACATCTGGATATCGAGAAGCCATATTCTCGAACACCCCCTGACTGCGTACCTTGTGGTAGCCTGAGGCTGTGTCCAACATGGCTTTCCACGCAAGCGGGCTGCCGGTGAGTGGCTTTCTTGGACCTCTAACTTCGGAACTGTGGCTAATGAAAACACTCAGAACATCGCAGCCGCTACGACCGACCTTTGGCCGTCTATCGCAAATACATTACTGGTACCTTGGAGAGGCGCATCTTCGCCCGGCGCAAGACGGACGGCGCCTTCAAGGCCGACGAATGAAGGAAGCCGCACCACGCCGCCTCAACAAGGAGAACCCTCCCCAACTGTAAGCGCCAACCACACCATGCGGATGCGTCATCCAGGTGCCAGCCCCTTGGAATAATAACAGGATAACTAACGTCTGCGCAGGGTGCAAGATCCAACATTCCCGAGTTCCTCCGCGGCGCTGTGTTGCCTCACCCGCTAACCTCCGGCCCCTTAACAAAACCCACCAATATCCATGCCGAGATCTCGACAATGTCTCCTCGCTCGTTATCTGCGGCAAATCCGCTGATCCGGAGATCGTTTCGGATGTTGATGTCCAAACCCCTAGGAATTGCCGTCCCGTTTCCATCCTCGCACGCACATCAGCCAAGCCATTTCGTCCGCTCATACTCTTGGATAGCAAGCCGTCGGCCGCAACAGCAATATCGAGGCTTCGGGACCGGGGGGATTTCCCGCAGCCTGCTAGCCAGCCGTGAATCGGCGGCGAACAGGAACCCGAGTAGCCCGACTGCCCAGAATGCTTTCTACCAAGCCTTGCTGAAGGCGAACATGCCGGCCATAGTAGTGGAACGGTATCAGTCAGGTCGCTTTGCAGGCAACGAGGCGGCAGACGATGCGTATCAGCGGGCGATCTCGATGATTGGCGGTTCGAGCGCTGGGCAGGTTGGCTCCGGGCTCGCCGGGGCGAACCTTTCCGCGAACAACCCAAGCGGCTTGACACCCAGTCAAATCCAGGCAGTCAGCCAGGCTCTTGCTGCACACTCGCATGGCGGTAACATCGCACTTGCAAAGGGGCCTCAAGGCTCTGGCGCTGGGACTAAGGATGGCCCGATTCATGTCGTTGTCGATGAGTCCATAGGAGGCGCCGTCTTCCGTTGGGTCAAGTTCTTGCTCTGGTTCTGTCTGTTCACGTATCTCAGTTTGGTCCTTGTCACCATGATGATTGAGGGATTGAACACTTTCAAACGCCCTGGATCCAGGGTTGAGAGCAGCGAAGCGAAAGCGGAGAACCAGACAGCCCGTTTCGCGGACGTCCACGGATGTGACGAAGCCAAGGAGGAGCTGCAGGAGTTGGTCGAGTTCTTGCGCAACCCCGACAAGTTTGCTACCCTTGGTGGAAAGCTACCGAAGGGTATTCTGCTCGTGGGACCTCCCGGCACCGGCAAAACCCTGTTGGCTAGGGCTGTCGCTGGCGAGGCTGGCGTGCCGTTCTTCTATATGTCCGGGAGCGAGTTCGACGAGGTCTACGTGGGTGTTGGCGCCAAGCGAGTCCGGGATCTCTTCTCTGCCGCGAAAGCAAAGTCTCCTGCCATCGTCTTCATCGACGAGTTGGACGCTATCGGAGGTCGCCGCAATGCTCGCGATGCCGCCTATGTCAAGCAGACGCTCAACCAGCTTCTCACTGAGCTCGACGGCTTCGAACAGAACAGCGGCGTCATCATCCTGGGAGCTACCAACTTCCCTCAGCTCCTCGATAAAGCACTTACTCGTCCCGGCCGCTTCGATCGCCACGTTGTGGTGCCGCTTCCTGATGTTCGGGGCCGCATGGCGATCCTGAAACACCACGCAATGAAGATCAAGGCCGCACCGAACATCAACCTGCAAGCGATTGCTCTGAGCACCTCGGGCCTTTCCGGCGCCGAGCTTGAGAGCATCGTCAACCAGGCGGCGGTTCATGCCAGCAAGTTGAAGGCGCAGGCGGTCACTCAGCGGGATTTCGATTGGGCCAAGGATAAAGTAATCATGGGTGCGGAGAGAAAGAGCATGGTGATCACGCCCAAGGAGAAGGAGATGACGGCATACCACGAAGCTGGCCATGCGCTCGTCAGCTACTTCGCCAGGGATGCGCCAGCAAGCCTCTACAAGGTTACCATCCTCCCTCGCGGGTCCAGTCTCGGCCACACGTCGGTTCTTCCTGTGATGGACAAGTATTCCTATAGCGTGAGGGATTACCTTGCTCAGATCGAGGTCTGTCTCGGAGGCAAGCTGGCCGAGGAGATTGTCTATGGCAACGAGCTGGTGACCAGCGGTGTCAGCAGCGTAAGCTATCTCCCCCCTTACTGTGACGACGTAGTGGTTAACCATTTGCATTAGGATCTCGAACGAGCCACCAAGATCGCCTGGCAGATGGTCGCCCAGCTGGGCATGTCGGAGAAGCTGGGGCCAATGGAATACCAACAAAGGTTTGACACGCTCAGCTCGGAGACCAAGTCCATGATTGAAGGAGAGGTCAAGAAGACGCTAGACGACGCCTACGAGCGGGCGCGGACTCTGCTTCTATCCAAGAGGAAGGAGCTTGACCTTGTTGCTAAAGCGCTTGTCGAATACGAGACACTGGACAAGTCGGAAGTCGAGAAGATCATGCGGGGCGAAAAGCTCCCGGATCGGCTCCCCGTGCCACCAGGTCCGATGACAATACCAGCACCCTCAAACCCCCTCGAGCCTGGCATCTCGGACCTGCCACCACTTCCTGGAGCGTCTCCTGGTAGCAGCGATGATAACACGAGACCCCCACCGCCTTCTGGTGGTATCGTCGCTGGACAGAATCAAGACCCCCAATGATTCCTCCAGAGCCACATTCAACTCAGGATACTGGACAGGGGCGGCACTGGGACTGGGGAGTATGTCAGAAGGGGCATAAGCAGGCGTTCTTCCTTTGGTTTCACTGTGTACCTATCCCAAACAGCAAATTCTCGTTTGTGGAAGTAAAAGTATCTAGCATAGCTACCTTACCTTAGTAACTCTACAGCGAGAGTATCCCACTCCACGCGGAACGCCCCTGGCTCCTGGCTCCTGGCTCCTGGCTCTTGCCGCCTTGTTGCACCATAAAGTGCTCTGTGCTAGGGTTCGGAATCGTACGAGCATCCTATTTGATACATATGGAATACGAATCGGTAGGGAGGTACGGCCAGTTGGCCCCAGCTGGCCCAACCAATTGGAAGCCACTTATTCATACACAGGCAGGCAGCTTGCCTCCCGTCATCTAATGCCTACCTACCTACCTACCTAAGGTATCTTCACCGAGAGTACTGACACAATTGTGAAAAATTATAAAGATGCCAAGTCAACAATAGGCAGATAAATAACAAATAATTGGGTACCTAGGTACCTACCAAACCTATTTTCTTAGCCTATAATATAGGCGCTTGTATGTACTGCGCGCAGTCGGTAGCCTACAATAGTGTTTATCACTATTGACGTCTATTATGTGGGGGTCCCAGCATCCAAGCTGTCCCTCATTCACATATCCGCATAAATTCCACGCAACCAAGCAGACCTCGGCTTCACCAAAACTAAACACCAAACCCAAACCCAAACCCAAGATATCGCTCGCAGCCCGACCTCCCGCCCCGACCTCTGACCTCATTTGCTTCGGCCATTTATTCCATAACATGCATCTGAAGTAGTCGAGATTGCCGATATCATCAGCATGCCACCTCCGAATACTCCAGAAGAAGGCGTGCCCCTCCGCTCGCAGGGGCACTCCCGGGGGCACTCCCGGAGACAATCGCGACAGGAAAGCCAACAGGGCCATTGGAATCATCCATCTCCGCCATCTTCTGGGCCGTCTCCCACCAGCTCACGGTCTTCCTCAACTAGCCAGAGACCAGCGCCTTTCCTTCACCACATCATTGACATTGACTACCAGTCACTGGAGTACCAGGATCCCCCCGACGAAACCCTTATGTGCCCCATCTGCCGCACCCCATTCCACAAGCCCGTCACCACCAAGAATTGTGGCCACACTTTCTGTGCTACCTGTCTCAGCCGCGCTGTTGAGATCCAGCCTATCTGCCCCATCGACCGCCAGCCACTCACCTACCGCTCAGACGAGCTCTGCAACACCCTCCTCATCACCAGCCAGCTTGACCGCCTCGAGGTGAAGTGCCCGAACAGATCCTGCAAGCACGTAGCACCCAGGGGCTCGATACCGTACCACTACGAACGAGAATGTGAGCACACCATGGTCAACTGCCCCGACCCGACCTGCTCAGACCATGTCGCCCGCGGGGACGCCGGCCCAGAGAGAGGCTGTCTGCACCGCGACGTCCCTTGCCGCTACTGTAGCAAGATGGTGCAGATTGCCGGCCTTGAGGACCACTACGACCGAGACTGCATTGGCCACACTGCCAAGTGCACGCACTGCAACGCAATTGTGGTGAGACACAGGATCCAAGCCCACCTGGCATCAGACTGTCCCGAGGCAGAGATAAGATGCAAGTGGCGCCCATTTGGGTGCACCCTGGCTACAAAGAGGAAGATTGTGCGTGAGCATGAGCGGAATGGCTGTGTCTTTGAAGCCATCGGAACCCTTGTTAAGGAGCGCCTGGAGGACCGCACCATCATCAACCAGCTGACAGACCGGCTGGCGACCATGGAGACCCGCATGCAGCAGATGGAGCTGAGAAGCGAGAGGCGTGCAAGTCGCTCCTCCCCCGGCATGCAGGGCTGGCCCCTATTCCCTGGAGGAAGCACGGGAATCCCAGACCTGAATCTCAACAGTGGCCCTGGCAGCACACATTCCTCGTCTTACCAGTTCGAGTCACCCGATGACTACATGCTGAACCAGTTTGAGCGCCTTGGGTCCAGCATTGAGGTGCTGCGCAAGAAGCTCACTGAGGTGGATGGCCGACACAGCATGATGCTGCTTGAAGAGACGCGGCCGCTGAAGGAGCAGATGGCCGACCTGCGCAGCAACATTGGCATCTTTGGCATGCACACTGCCTGGCTGATGAATGCCTGGCGGAGACAGATGAGCGGACAGGGAGCTGGGCAGAATGGTGCATCTACTGGCGGTGGGGGTGGTGGGGGAGGCAGCGGGGGAGGTAGAGGCGAGGCTGACAATGGGGATGAACGCCATCACTACCGCCCGTCTAGAAGGATGAGTGAGAATCGGGGAGAGCATCGGGGCGAACACCGGAGCGAACACCCGCCTAGACTCTAGACTGGGGCCTGGACGGCTGCATGAGGTTTGGCGAGGGTCTTGATGCCTCTACCACACTAGCCAGGGGATGCTTCTGCTGGATTTTCTGCATTTTTTCTTTCTCTCTGCTTTTCACACAAGTCCCTGCATCTCTCTCCAATGGAAGGGATGAGCAGGATTTTAAAGACTTGCTGGCATTTTTACTGGCTTATCAAGGGCGTTAACACGGTTGGGGGGGATAGGTAACTATCAATTGCCTCATGGGCACAGCAACGGTGGTGAATGGGGTTTGCATGAGGTCGGATTCGGATTGGGGTAATGGCAGGACGGGGATGAGAGCATGAGGGCATGAGAATTGATGAAATGATGACTCGAAGAACAAACGAAACGGCTTCTTCCCACACGATCCCTGATTTAGAGGGCTGAAAGGCGTTTGGCACAAGATACCAAGATATGCTAGACAAATGCGATGATTTTGTATTCACAGAGTGCAGTGGAACACTGGCAGAACCGTGGGACTCATTGAAGACTAAGTACTCCATTCTTGCTCGGCCAGTAAAGCCTTCTCTGGAGCTCCGCAAGGCTCTCTAAAAGGACCCCTTTCCTTTTGCTAGAGGACATCCAGGAGGCCACAACTGCCGGGGCTGATATTCCGGCCAAGCACCAACCAATCGAGCAAAAGGCTGGGCAGCAAGCCATGATAGCCAGCGGGCGCCGCCGAAGGATGGGAGGAGAGGAGCGATGATAGATCTCCCCGACCTTAGCTAGGTAGATAACAGATGAGGCGCCAAGCACCCGGGCGTCATCCCCAGAACCATGTGGGCAGGAGGCGGCTAATATGGGATCCAAATCCCAGCGGGCGGATGGCATGCCTGCATGGCCAGGAACAGCAGTTATACCTACACCACCTATACAACATAGGCACTTATACACCTCTTCGGGCGGGTCGAGATTTGGAGATCGGGCTTCTGTTGCCCCCCTCAATTGCAAGTGGTTGCTATAATTACTGGTCGGGAAGGGGTATCCCTAAAAACAATGATTTTAGCCATATTGCCCAGGAAGCTGTACCTGACAGCAGGATATTTCTGGGATATTGGAGGGGAAGAACTCGGGATGGGCCAGCCAGAGATATATAGTAGAGTTTGATCTGCCCCCTCAGGCGCGACGATGGAGAGATCTGCGTGTGTCCGTCTGTTCAGCATTGCCGAGTTCTAAGCCAACACCCTCAACCTTCGACCTCGGCCGCTACCGAACGAATGCATCTCTCCCCGGCAGCCCTGGCAGCTGCGGCCGCGGCATTGGCCCAGACCGCGACGGCGTCGCCCACCAACCCGGCCGCGCGGCAGGCGGCGTCGACGCTGACGGTCAACCTCGGGCAGCGGTACCAGGAGATGGACGGGTTCGGGTTCAGCGAGGCGTTCCAGCGGGCCTACAACATCTACAACCTGGCCGAGCCGAAGCGGTCGCAGCTCGTCGACCTGCTCTTCAACGCCACCACGGGCGCGGGCTTCACCATTGTGCGCAACGGTATCGGGAGCAGCCCCAGCACCGCGAACGACTGGATGAACACGTTTGAGCCCACCAGCCCCGGGAGCCCCTCCGCCGAGCCAAAGTATGTGTGGGACGGGAAGGACTCGGGCCAGCTCTGGGTCTCGCAGCAGGCTGTAAGTGATGGGCCGGTCCGGTTCGAGAAGAGAGAGATATTTGGCCTACGCGGCAGAGTGCAGAACGGGGCTGACCCTGATGACATCTATAGGTCAAGTACGGCGTCAAGACCTTCTACGGCAATGCATGGAGTGCTCCCGGGTTCATGAAGACGAACGGCAACGATGCGAATGGCGGCTCTCTCTGCGGAGTCTCGGGAGCGACTTGCGCCAGCGGGGACTGGAAGCAGGCGTACGCCGACTACCTGGTCAAGTACATCCAGCTGTATCAGGTGAGAGGGCGCCGAAAATACTGTGCGGAAATGTCTGCAGCGGTAGCTGACAACCCTGCCAGGAGAATGGCGTGGACGTAACTCACCTCGGCTTCGTGAACGAGCCAGATTTGAGCACGAGCTACGCCTCGATGCAGTCGACCGGACAGCAGTCGGCCGACTTCATCAAGGTGCTGCACCCGACGCTAGAGGAGGCCGGCTTCTCCAATGTGAGCATCACCTGCTGCGAGGCGACGGGCTGGAGCGCCCAGAGCACCATGACGTTGGCGCTCAAGAGCGCCGGGGTCGAGGACATAGTCGGCGTCATCACGGGCCACACCTACACCAGCGGCATCAACGGCCCGCAGCCCACGCGCAACAAGGTCTGGGAGACGGAGTGCTCCGACCTCAGTGGCGGCTGGTCGACGGCCTGGTACTCCAACGGCGGTTCCGGCGACGGCTTCACCTGGGCGAACAACATCTACACCGGCCTCACGACCGGCAACGTCAGCGCCTGTAAGTTTTCTTACGACCCCCCCAGCCTCTCCCCGCAGCCAAGCCATTCGCCAGGACAGCTACAGACTAACCACCCGCGCGGCAAAGATCTCTGGTGGGTAGGCACCCAGGACAAGGCGACCAACAATAACAACAACGAGAAGCTGATCCTCGTCGACGGCGGCGACTACGCCGTGTCCAAGCGCTTCTGGGCGTTCGCGCAGTACAGCAGGACGATCCGGCCCAAGGCGGTCCGGGTCGGCATCGCGGGCGGCGGCAGCGGCCTGCGGTCGACGGCCTTTGTCAACGCCGACGGATCCATCGCCGTCAACGTCATCAACTCGGGCGGGTCCGCCGCCGCGCTGTCCGTCGCGGGGACGGGCGCCACTGCCGCCAGGGGGTGGAAGACGGATAACACTAACGATATGACGGAGCTCGATGGCGTCTCCGTCGGGGCGGACGGGACTGTGGCTGGCGTCTCGGTGCCGGCGCGAGGTATGGTCAGTCTTGTTATCTCGACGGGCGATGGTGATGTGGCCGCGGAGGAGGGTGCGGAGGAGTCTGCAGAGTAGTGAGGGCAGCTTATCGGAAATGGCGTGCGAGGTTTGATGGGTGGTTGGTAGAGTGGAACGCGTCCTGCATAACCAACCTCCAACTTCTTCAACATGGAGCAGGGTTACCACTCCTCCCCGCCCAATGACCCCTGTTTAAGGCTGGGTCGGGTCCAAGCGGGACCAATCAGTCGGGCTTGGAAGTGGGCCTCACCCGCGCGCTACAGCCCTGCAGGGCAGTAAGCAAGCCCCTATTCGTGAGAGATGCTCGTGTTGGTGGCTTGTGAGCTTACTGAGACCTAACCTTGACCCCGGCTCCTGTCGTTGATGATTGGGGCATGCGCAGTGGCAGCCTGGGTCACCAATCTGTACTTAAGCAGTGTGAGCTGTCTCGTTTTCATCGTCCTGCCTTACCTTTCATTTTGTCTTGTTCGGATCTGCTCCCTAAGTAGAGAACGGCCCTCTCCAAGCTTACAATCTCAGCGCGCATTGCTTGTAACCTGTGCTCATTCCCGCAGGCTTCCACTTCGTCCGCTCACCCACCCCCAGCAAGATGCCACCCCCACCCCCTCCCCCTCTCCCCCCTCCCATCCCCCTCTCCGGCGCACCGCCCAAGAAGGACCTCACCAAGACCCCGCAGGAGCTGGTGACCGAGTTTTGGGACCGCTTCTTCGCCAGGAAGCCCGGCAAGGTGACCTCCATCTTCCCGCGGGCGCTGTACGCGACCCTGCTGCCGGACAGCCAACCGCGGGGCCTGTCGACGGAGGCGCGCAACGCCGCCGAGAGCTACGAGGCCGCCGCCCGCGAGTGCCGCGACAGGGTCCGCCGCATCGTCCGCGAGTGCGCCCGCACAAATGAGAAGTTCACCGACCCGGACTTCGACATCGAGACGGACCCCCTCAACAACTGCCTGAACGGCCTGGTCCGCGACAACGGCGACGACGACGACGACGACCTATTCGCCGCGGCTGTGGATCCCGCAACTGCCACTCCTCGGCTGGACAGCACCCTCGACGCCCGGGTCCGCACCCGGGACCCCGGCCCGGAACCCCGGCGCCGTGAGTCGGCGGTGATGCGGTTCCCTCCGCGCGGCGGCGTAGGGAGCGGGGAGTACTACAGCCCGGGCTCGGTGCACCGTCTCGACTGGGTGTTCGAGTCGCCGCAGTTCACGGTGGACGGGTTCTCGTCGTCGGACATCAAGCAGGGCGGCAACGGCGACTGCTGGTGGCTCGCGGCGGTGGCAACGATCGCGCACCGGCGCGACCTGATGGCGCGGGTGTGCGTGGCGCGCGACGAGGAGTGCGGCGTGTACGGGTTCGTCTTCCAGCGCGACGGCGAGTGGGTGTGCACCATCGTCGACGACAACCTGTACCTGCGGTCCGAGGACTTTGACTTCTACAGCGACACGTACGACTCGACGGGCCGCCGGGCCCGCGAGCACAGGCGCAAGTACCAGACCGGGTCCGAGGCGCTGTACTTTGCCAAGTGCGCAGACCCCAACGAGACCTGGCTGCCACTCCTCGAGAAGGCGTACGCCAAAGTCCACGGCGACTACGAGGCCATCTCGGGCGGCTGGTCTGGCGAGGGCGTCGAGGACATGACCGGCGGGGTCGCCACCACCATCGCCACCAACAGGGTCCTGAGGAAGGATGCTCTATGGAGGGAGCTGGTCAACTCGGACGGCGACTTCGTCTTCGCCCTGTCGGCCATCGGGACCGGTTGGGACTGGAAGAAAGGCGGCCTCGCCCTCGGCCACGCGTACTCCATCCTTAAGGCTACCGAGGAGGTTGACGAGGATGGTAATAAGGTCAGGCTGGTGCAGATCAGGTATGAATATCCCCACCCCCCTTTTTCATTATTTTCCAGGAATTGCTCTCTTTCCCAGCCCGTCTTCCCCTTTCTATCGCTTGCTCACTAGAATCTCCAAAATCTCAGGAACCCATGGGGTGAGAGAATGTACAACGGGGTAGGAGAATGGAACGGCCCGTGGAGCGACGGGAGCAAGGAGTGGACGCCGTACTGGCTCAAGAAGCTCAACCACCGGTTCGGCGACGACGGCATCTTCTGGATGTCGTACGGCGACATGCTCGACACCTTCCGCTTCCTCCACCGCACGCGCCTCTTCGGCGACAAGTGGACCGTCGTCCAGCGCTGGACCAGCGTCAACGTCGGCTGGGTCACGGGCTACCTCAACACAAAGTTCCTCATCGAGATCAAGAAGGCCGGCAAGGTGGTCATTGTTCTGACCCAGGTTTGTCTCGCCCCCCTTTCCCTTCCCCCCCTTTCCCTTCCCCCCTTTTCCACATCAGTCAAACTCGCCCACCCCGCACCGACGTCTAACAACTCCCCCTACCAGCTCGACGAGCGCTACTTCAAAGGCCTCGAAGGCCAATACGACTTCCAGCTGCACTTCCTCCTCCAGGAGCCCTCCAGCGCCCCCGGCGAGCACATCTGCCGCGTCCGACCCGTGCACCCTTGGGAGTCGCGGTCGGTCAGCTGCGAGGTGGAGCTCTCGCCGGGCGTGTACGAGGTTGTCCCCAAGATCACGGCGTCGCGCTCCGACGGCGGCTGCGGGGGCCACCGCCGCCCCGTCGAGGACGTGGTGCGCGAGCACGCCGCGGGCAACCCGCAGAAGCTGCGGCAGGTCGGCCTGCAGTACGACCTCGCGCACGCAAAGGGCGGGGTGCCGGACGAGGACGAGCTGCTTGTTGCGAGGCGGGAGAGGGAGAAGGCCAAGAGGGAGGCGAAGAGGCGGAGGCAGAGGGCGAGGGAGAAGAGGGAGAGGAGGAGAGGGAGGAGGGGGGGGAAGCTGAGGCTTGTTGTTGAGACGAGGGGGGGGAAGAGTGATGGTGAGGCTGGGAAGGGAGAGGTCAAGGATGGTAAGGATGATGCTGGTAAGAAGAAAAGTGACGATGAAGATGGAGCCCCAGCTGCGAAGAGTGAGGGGAAGGTCGAGAAGAAGGATGGGGCTGAGGCTAAACCCGAAGGCGAGAAAGGCGCTAAGCGTGTGTCGGAGACCAAATCCAGGGAGGAGGATGCCGCCAAGGAAGCCTCCAAGGAAGCCCCTAAGGAAGCTCCCAAGGAAGCCCTCAAGGATGGGTCGGCCAACGAGTCGGCCTCTTCATCCGAAGGCGCGCCGACGCCAAGCACCGAAGCTCCAGGCGAGACACCGGCGGAAGAAAAGAAGGATCCGGTGGCCAATGACGAAGAGGAGGAGGAGAAGGAGAAGGAAGGAGAAGAAGCCGAAGGGGAGAAAGAAGAGGAGGAGTCTGGGTCAGAGTCTGAATCGAGCGAAGACGAGAGCGAAGACGAGCGAGACAAACTGCCGCCCTTGGACGACGACCGCACCACCCCCCCGTGGAACGCGGTGTGCGTCGTGGGTCTGCGCGTGTACGCAAATGACCCGGATGTCACGATCACGCTCGTCAAGCCAAAGGATGCCGAGGAGGCTGCCAGCCTTGCCGTCGATACGACTCCCGCGGGTGCCACTATGTAGACCTGGCCTGAGGACGATGGAAGGCTTTGTAGCGCGTGTACAGATGCAGGGGTTGTGCGTAGGATTTATCAGATTGATCATGTATGTTTCCGGTGCGAGACATTGCATCTGGAACGGGTCATTCCTGTCATTTCTGAGAGTAGCGTAGAGTCTATCTAATGCCATGTTCTAGACGATGGTCCCTCGATGAGAGCTCCCACGCGAGACCAATGTAATCTATGATTAAACTAGTTGGAAATCAACATCTTGGGATTAAATGCACACCTAGTAGACACTTCTCCAAACTCCGAGACCTATGCAGTTTAGTTGCCCTTGTGTGATTTCCTTCCACCGTTGGTTGGAGCAAAAGTGCTCTGGTAAGCCAAAAGGCCATGATGCTTAGTAGAAAACAATGCACAAATGCCTTCTATTTGCGAGACCCCCGTCATTTCACCTGGTTCCTCTGCCTGAGAATACTCACCCCTCGGTGGTGTCCATAACATCGGCAACTGCGTCGGCAACCGCTGCCCTGCGCGCCGCAGTTCGCCCCGCCTTCCAGTTCTCAATCTGCTCGCGCAACTCGACAGCGGGGACGACATCATCGACTGTCATGGGCTGCCGCGTGTATGGGTCCTTGGGGTCCGAGAGCAGATGCTGGACGATGGTGGACCGGTCAACAATGTGCTTCGATGGGAGGATGACCGGGTCGCGCATGATATCTCCCATGATGGGATCCTCGTACTCTGCCGGGATTTCGCCAAGATCTTGCTCCGCCTGATCAAGGATGACCTTGGCCATGGCTATCTTCTTCTTCAGCTCCTCCCAAGCTGCGATCTCCGAGGGGTCCTTCAGCGCCCTGCTACTCAGGATCCGCGAAGTAGCGTCGAAGTTTTCGGGCTTGTATGACCGCCCGTCGGCAGCGACTGCCTCGACAAACGTAGCGCTCGAGCCAAGGTTCAGGTAGATGTCGACAAGCTCTGGGAGGAGCGTTCTCGGGCTGAAGTAATACTTGTCCGGGTTCTCGACCTTGAGGTTTTTGGACTTGGGGCCTGTGAGGATGTCCAAGTTATAATCCAGCATAGCCGCGAGTCGGTGCACTATCTCGGGCATCGTGAAAGATTCGCTCAGTGCGTTGGTGAAGAGTCTCATCATGGCAACGGTCTCGTTGGCCAACTGCATGTAAGACTGGGCTTGGTTCTCGTTCGTCTGTAACTCCTCTTCTTTCTTCTCCCGATCTTGCTGGGAAAGGCTCCTATCCTTCAGCTCCTCCTGGAGTTCGTGGATCTTGGGGAACTTTGTCAGGCCCTCGTCCAACACGTATGTCGCATCGTTCAGCAGCAAGTTGACGAATTGGACGAAGAAAGATCGGTTTGACCTGGTCGAGTTAGCCATGTGAAAATGATAAAATAAAAGGGGGGGCCAGGGGTAGTAGCATGTTGGGTAGGCTTACTTGCTCTGCTGCGTAAGCTGCTGCTTGTACAAGTCGTTCGACCAGATGCACTTGACCACCTGGAATATCTCATATCGGATATTGAATTTATCGTAGAATTGGGTGTGTGCTCCGGTCGACTCGCATTCGATGTAGAACTTCATGACCGCGTGGAGGAGATAGTCGTTGGCAAACTTTGTATTTGTCAAGAGGTCTCCCAAGACGCCCTTTTTCAGATGATAGGTCGGCCAGGTCCCGGAAAAGAGGAGGGAGACGAGCGACGACTTCAGATAGGGGTTCCGGATATACTCGGATGATTCCAGAAACGTGATGCAGAGAGCAATCATCTCGTCTCCAACGGCCGAGAGGATGATCTGGGGAACAAAGCGGAAGACGAATTTGAAATTGTCCACAATGTCCTGGAGCGCATACTCGGGCAGGCAACGGAAGGCCTCTGGTTGATCTGCAGGCAGCGGCAGGCGAAGAGGCTTGTCGGGCGTGTAGTTCGACTGACTGGCCACCCGGAGCAGCCAGACGGCAACGTATCGCATGAACTGAAGCGACCGGCCCTGCATCTTCTCCTCCAGGAGCACGCCTTCGATGGCGTATTTCAGCGACACCGACTTTTCCAGCACATCGGTATGCCTCTTCAGGCTGATCTCGAACAAGGCAAGCTGTTCCGGGCGGTTTGCAAACTTGGCACGCTCCGCCTCCATCGAGGCGATGTGCTTCTCGTAGAACTTGATGTCCTTGTCCAGGTTCCTCATTTTGGAATTCGTGGCCTCGCTACCGTAGTGATGTGCTGCGAGCGTCAAGAAGAACACCTCGGTGATGAAGTTCGGGACGCCGTCTACCTTTTGGGAATAGAAGGCATCGGACTCGGACTGGTCGGCATTCAACTTGGTCTCGTCCTTGATATCAACTCTCGGGTTGGACCGAAAGTAGTTGACGTCGATGCGGTCTACCTTGGAGAAGGTGCTATCCATGAACGGCTCGCAGAGACAATCCAGGATGACCGTAACGTTCATCATGAATCCGTCGGAAGAGACCTCTCGGGGGTCCACCTGTATGGCGCGCCTCTTGTGGTTCGCATTCATGATGTACGCGAACCAGTCCAGCACCTTGTTCCTCGACTCGACGCTTGCCCGAACAAAAGCGTTGATAATGCTCCGCAGATCGGTCTGATATGCTGCAAGGGTGATCTGGAGGGCATTCTGGGCATTTCGGATTGCTCCCTTGTCCATCGTCCTCGGCCCAGAGAAGTAAACCCTAGTAACCTCGGGCTGGAGGGGGGAAATGCGGAAGAAGGGACCCAGTATTGTGTGCTTTTCGATGTTTGGCGCCGAGACAGCCATCTGGAAGCAGGAATTCTGGGCAAGAGCATCCAGTAGTCGCGGGAACTTGGAGTAAGTCAACAGAGCCTATCTGGTCAGTGACAATTCAACTTCCACCGGGCGGGCACACCTCACATTGACGTATGGCTTATAATCATCATTCATATTCATTGTCGAGAGCTTGCTGCTAATTTCGAGCATCGCCTTGGTGAACAGCGGCTCGATTGTGTCGTCTTCATCAAAACGCGAGATTGTTTCCTGGAAGAAATCGAGACATATTCCGTTGTCGTGCTCGATATCTCGAAGAAGATATGGCATGAGGGTATCGTGTTGGGGGTTGGGCTCGCGGCTTAAACAGGGTGATTAGCAAATACTTCCATGGCAAACAGATAAGATATACCTGAACAGCTCTGGCATGGTGAGAGCAAAGATGCAGTTGCTGAAGCAGATCCGCCTCGCCTCCTTGAGAACCTCCTCTTTCTGTGCCGCGGGTCCTCGAAGGAGCTTGATGGCCCGCACTACCCTCTTCCAGCAAGAGAGCAGATAGTCAAGGACCGGCTTGTCGCGGGGCACAGCTGTGGCAGCCTCCAGGATAGCAGAGTCTAGTACGTCGGGGGAGAGCTTCAAGGGCGCACCAGACTCTTGCAAGTCTTGGCTCAAGTTGGGTAAGAAGGTGAGCTTCGGGCCGGCCTTGTTCGCCTCCTGATTCGGGTCCACCGAGACACGGAAGATGTGACTCAACATCCTATGCGAGTAGTCTTCGATCGACTCCTCTTTCGCCGGAGTCTGTTTTCGCGCCGGAGCTGTAGCTGCTGGAAGCAGATCAATGTCTGATGCCGATCTCTTCCTGGGATTTCTAACACTACCTGCAGAGGCTCCTTGTTCATTGTTCGCAGGTTGAGCAGCGGTAAGCCGCGAGAACGGGTTCTCGCCTGTGGGTTGTTGGGCGGGCTTGATGTTGATGGTCGGGCGGGGTTCGGCGGCTGGCTTCTCGGTTTGTTTACTGCTGCCTGGTGACTGCCGGGAGGACGAGGCCTCTGGGGCAGAAGCAGCTTCGTCGGGCTTTGGCGAGCTGGTCGCTGTAGATCCGAGCTTCGCAAGTCGGCGCCTCCGAATCTGCTCCATTTTCTCTTGATCCGGGGCATCCGGAGGAGGCGGGGGTTGAGGGTCCTGGTTAGGATCCATCTCGCCGAAAGGAACTCGAGGGATGTGCTGATCTGCTGCCAAAGGGTGAAATTGGATGTGAGGTTCTGTCCAGGCAGAGGGGCGATGATGAAAGGCGGTCCTGAGCTTTAAATCGGGGTGCACTAGGCACGGTACATACCTTGGGGATGTTACCTGGCGGGGGCTGATAAGGCGGGGTGGAGCTAAACAGTGGTGCAGACCCATGCTGGATTAATTATAGGTATGTAGGTGATTAATGGCTTCAGTGGCTGAAGCCATACTGGAATAAGCAGAAATCCTAGTCCCTCATTAACATGGAAGGCAACTAACTGTTCCTTCTCTAACCCACTGCATTATTCCGTTGTGCACAAAATTGTGGGATTTTATCTGTCAAGAATTTCTATTTGCCTTGGATTCGCGCCTTTCTGCAAAACTACTACGAGTATAGTAGTGTAGTAGTTGTAGATCGAGGTCAACCTTTGGTTTTGGTGGGTCCATTTTATTGCCTGTTTTAGTACGGATCCGTATAGTATGCCAAGCTACCGTTCATCCTACCCCTGGGCAGGCGACAGTTTTCAGCCAACTGCTGATTTGCCAGGTCTTGAAGGAGAGAAGGTGGAAGAATCCATGAGAGCTGGAGCTAGAGAGGCGTGGCATTACTAATCAGGACCTAGATTGAGATAAAATGGGAACCTTCATTCCCTCGAGAAACCGAAGTGCGAAAGTACGTATACTCTCATACCAGCTAAGGTACCTACCTAAGTCACCGTTATGGCTCATTCTCACCTCAGAGTAGGTACATCTCCAGACAGGGAGTAAGGAGGAGCTGACATGAAGATTCTCCTGCGAGTACAACATATACGGAGATGAGCATCCATGTAGTAGGTACCTACCTATGTCCCGGGGCGCTGGAGAACCTCGTGTGTCTTAGGCAAAGTAGCAGATAGCCCGGTGCACAAAGTAGGTAGGTGCATCGTTGCCACAATTTCTATAGTGCTACCGACTCTGTGTAGGTACAGGTAGTGACCTCCCACCACCTCACAATGTAAATCGACAAATTCATCGATGAGCCAAGCCCATGGAGGCTCTTGGGGCCAACTTTAGCGCATGCGCCAGTTGCAAACCCCCTCAGTTTTGCCCCAGCCCCTCCTGCTTATTCCTGGACCATCTTGGTGGGTTGGAGGGGGTACCTAGGTACCTTACTAATAAGCAGGTATGTACATTGCCGGTGGGCCGCAACCACCCGGCAATCCATGTTGCCCTTTGGGCCTTCGCTCACGCGATGACCTGGACAGAGCTAGACCACCTATACTTTTCCTCCTCCACGGCCGTGGACGGTCTGTCTCTCCATCCGACGATACTCACAGTGCGATTGATTTCGTCGACCTCCCGGATATTCGATCCGTACAGTTGCGAAGGCTCCAAGTGCGTCTCCAACTCATACTAGCGACGAGGAACCTCGGGACGGGCGTCGAATCGTCTTGAGGGTCTGCAAAAAGCCGCGGGCCTTGCTCAAATGAGCCACAAACTCGACGTCCATTGCGTAACCACGAGGCCCAATGGGAGCCGAGTCCGCTGAGCGGCCAGAATAGAGAAGAAGCCATGGAGGGAAAGAACGGGATCGAGTCCAATGCCTCCGAGTCTGGGAGAGAGACCAAGCTGAAGGATCGCCATGCGCCCGCTCCCGACAACGCCATCAAGACCCCCAAGAAGAGGCGCAAGGTCAACCATGGTGATTTGGTCCCCTCCCCTCCACCGCCCTCGCCCCTTTCCCCCTTTCAGCTCTGATCCTGTCGTTCACGAGCTAATGCCCGTCACCGCGTTCCTACAGCCTGCGTGTATTGCCGACGATCTGTAAGTGCTCTACCGACGCCCAGCTATTGGCTCCCTACCCCCTTCCCCCCTGATGGCTGCGAACTATTGCCCCTAGCGAGGGCATTGGCATTGCAGTGCGATTCTCGGGTGCCGCATACATACATATGTATATATATATATTGGAGGAACTGTACTGACTGACCTTGGGCGACTTTGTCTGGTTCCAGCACATGACGTGTGATCTCGTATGTAAGCTCCTCCCCTTGCGCGGGTATTGCTCGTCGACCACGAACAGGCGTTGACCCGAATCTCCTCCCCCCTCCCCTCCCACCAACAGGAGAGACCATGTACGAGATGTGTTAAGCGCGACATTGGGCACCTATGCCACGATGAGCCGCGAGACCCCGAGTCCAAGAAGTCCAAGAGTATACCGGGGGCATCGACCGTCGACGAATCGGAGACCCAGTCGGAAATGGGCCACAACTCAGTCGACCAGACAACAAATAGCATGAGGCCGCCCTCGTTCGACGGTAGCCTGACTGCTGGTCCCGGGCAGACCACAAAGTCTACTACCTTCAATGCACGCTCGCTAGCCCGGGCCAACTCCCTACAGCTTGTGCAACCCACGCCAGTCCCTGGCATCCAGGGAAATGCCTTGAGCAGCAACATGAATGAATGTAGGTCTCGTAACTCCGTCCGACGTACTCACCGCACAGCAGCTGAGGTTACGATCCATAGTCGCTGGTTTCCCTGATGCGTTGCTGTCAGCCCAAAACCACTTTCACGACATGCACAGCTACCACCCCAACTACATGATTGTGCCCGAGGTCACGAATGAGTTCAACCTTTTGAACGATTTCTTACATAGTAGCATGCTTGATGACGCCGCACTGTTACCGGATGACCAGAACCAGCTCCTCGGGAACCAGCCTGATGTCGTATCGGATTTCGTCAACAACAGTGCCAGCAGCAACGCCGCCGCCGGAGCCAGCAGCAACAGCGGCCTTCTCGCCCAGAGCGCCATGCAGACAAGATCCATGCCCCCGCCGAGCACCAGCGCCGATCAGGGCAAGGCCATCTCGCGCCCGTCGAGCGTCATCCCCGTCGACAAGGCTCGCGAATACTACCTACAGGCGGCCGACCCGTCCGGCAACGACACGCCCGAGGAGCGGATGCAGCGTGTCCTGAAGGCCAAGTACGACGCAGGGCTGCTGAAGCCCTTCAACTACATCAAGGGTTATGCGCGGCTCTCGACATACCTCGAGACCAATGTCGCCCCGGCCTCTAGGCAAAAGATCCTCCGGCAGCTCGACCGGTTCAGACCAAAGTTCCGCGAAAAGTCGCAAGCCCTGACGGACATGGACCTCGTCATTGTTGAGATGTGGTTTGAGAAGACGCTCCTCGAGTACGACCGAGTGTTTGCTAGCATGGCGGTTCCCGCCTGCTGCTGGAGGAGGACAGGAGAGATCTTCAGGGGCAATAAGGAGATGGCAGAGTTGATCAACGTGCCCGTCGAGACATTGCGCGGCGTAAGCTACCCACCCAAATGCTGGTCTTCCAAGACGCTCACCGTTAATCCACCACAGGGCAAGATTGCGTTACACGAGATCCTGACTGAGGACTCTGTGGTGCGGTACTGGGAAGAATTCGGGACGATAGCGTTTGACCCATCGCACGATACCCTCTTGACAGCATGCTCTCTCAAGAGTCCCAACGATCCGTCAAATCGCCCCATCGTCAACTGCTGTTTCTCCTTCATGATCCGGAGGGACGAACACAAAATGTAATGTCTAGACCGTACTCCTCTCCCCCCTGACTTGCTTGCTGACAACTAGCCCCAGTCCTTGTCTAATCGTAGGAAACTTCCTGCCCCACGATCCCAAATAACATTTTAGATGAGCTATGCATATATATATTCCGGAACACGGAGCATAGCTTGCCCTATTAGACGGTGCTGGACATGCCAGACCACGCAACACTTGGAGCCGGGCAGCAAGAGAAGGCGAACCGTCCTGCTATCGTTATCTGGGCTATGTATGGGATCTTCTCTCCTCAGCAACACGTTTTCCGCATTCTCCACTCGGCGCTCATGGGATATCTCGGACAAGAAAATGGAGTCTTGGCGGTTTGGTAGGTAGGGAACAGGGTGGCATACGGGGATAGAGGGGCGGGCATTCGATAGGGTCATCGATCGCACCTTCCACAGCCAGAAGGGACCTTCAGTTTTCTAATTCCCAACAGAAATCAGAAATTCGACTTATCTTACCTACCACCTAACCTGCCTGTACTCTTCAGAATCATATGCTGCACTTCTAGATCCCCAGATTCTCACCCATTCCCCACCCGAGGGGTTAGTATCTTACCTAGAGCCCATTCTGTCGATGTTCGGAGCATCTCCATCACCGAGCGCACCCTGAAGCAGCTTCCGCAAAGTCCAGGTCGAGAAAGGAAAAAAGATCAAGTTGGTGATTGACCTGCCAAAAGACCGAAGCCCCTTCAGACAATGACACCCGATGCCGCTGCGCCGCATGCAGCTCATCCTAAGGTCCTAGGGGCCAAAGGGAAGCGCATCAAAACCATTGCTGGTAGGTGGCCCACCTAAGACATTTACGATAGACCATCACTCAGCCCTCTCCCAGCCTCCGCCGTCAACCTCCAAGGGCGACTATTGAGCGATCCACTTGGCGCAGCCGAAGACAATCAACTACTTGACGAACTCCGAGGCCACATACGGTCCCTACACTCCCACTCGCAGAGAAGCAAGCCGGGTTCAGCCGGAGACAGCGAGCTCGATCGGGCCGGGACAGTATTGTGGAATCTCTGCACCCGCCTTAGGCGAGAGTCCGATGCTCAACCTCGCTCGACGAACAAGCGGAAGTTGTTTCTTCTCGGCCGCGTCTTCGCCTTCCATCTCCTCGGCGCCGCGCAGTGTACAGAGAATGCTGACGCCGCAGCCGTCGTCCGGCTCCTGAGGCTCGCGCTCAAGGCCGGGAGGAGTTGTATTGGTATGAGACAGCGATCAATGATGAGACCAAGTTTCTTACCTCTTGACAAGCAGATGATTCTGAGTTTGGGTTTGCCACGCTGGTGTTGCAGAAAGCCGTAGATTGCAACACTCGACTACACGACCTTCGCAGCGACTTGTCGGCCGATGACGTGAAGGATGCCAGGGGTCTTGAAGCCGAGTACTTCATCCTCCGTGCTGCATTGGTAAGCATTCCCTAACAACCTGTGGACGGCGCAAGGCCGATATTTAGCCTCTGTTCGACTAATCTTGACCATCTAGGCGTGGAAGGAAAACCGGCTAGATGTCGCCGAACACATGTACAACAACGGGAAGCTAACCCCTGAATTTCTGGACCCCTATCAAGTTGAGAAGCTGGCAGATGTCTTATACGAGATTGGCAAAGATTTGTCTGGGAAGAGCGATTTCTCGATGGCTGCCAAATGGCTCAACCGAGCACACGACGTTGTCAACAGCCAGGGACTGGAACTTTTGAGCCGCGAAGCTATCGAGTTGCGGACGGCCATATTGCAAACCCTAGTCACGGCTCTATTGGGTCTGGGAACGACTGGCGGCTTCGAAACTGCAGACAATCTTGTCAACGTCATCGAGTCAGAGATGGGCAATGAGCTGGTAGTTTCGCTCCTGAGACTTGAGATACTGCAGAAGAGCCCTGCGGAGGTCTTTGACAGTGATTCTTATGCTGATGTCCTACGACGTATGATCAAGTCCTTCAACTTCACCGAATCGACCTTCAAGCTCGTCGTCCATCACATCCGGAAGTTGCATGACAAGACTCCAGGCCTTGGGTGCAAGGTGATCGATGAGTTCATCAGAGCTCTTCGCAATGCCGATACAGACGAGTGGATAGAAAGACTCGTCATCATCCGTATGTGGATGACGACCAACCAACGTGACTCGGTCGACACTATACAATCAGCGGAGGATGTCCTCACCCAAGTGGACAGGCACCTCAGTGCCGATGCCGCTATTGCTGCGCAGACAGTAAGTGGGAACACCACTCTCCTCTGTTTAGTTATACTGACAGCAGGCACTCTTTCAGCTGATCTGGAAAAGGCTCGAATCGGGTTATTCCCTAGGGCAGTTCGAGTTGGCCGAGAAATGGTGCCATCTGGCCCTTCATGCCGCTTTCCGGAACTGTGGACCAGGTAATATAGCAAAACTGGAAAGGTACCGGCGGTCTTATCGCAATATATCACCGCTCGCGCTGACTATTTTTGCGAAGGAAAGTCCTTCTCTGCGCCATTGCGAGAAATGAGATGGACGGGGCTCGGTCAATATTCCATTCTATGGCCGAGAGCACACAACGGGAACCGAAAACCATGTACTTGATGTATAAAGTCGCAACCCGGACTGGCGATCGTTCTTTGGCTACCCGATGCCTCGAAAGTGTCAGCATGGCCACTGAGCAACAGGATTATCTTTATGCCTGCGTTGTCGACTCGCAGCAGGCCGGAGATAAGGTCTGTGCTGTAGAGGCTCTGAGGAAGCTGCTTGAGAAGCACGAGTACAAGTCGCCGAGCCCTGTACACCTTCCAGCACTCCTTCGATGCACCATTAGGCTTCTGAAGTCGGTTTTAGACAGTGACGATGGTCGATGCGGAGAGATGGACGGTGTTCAATACCTCTGCGAGCTATTTGATGCTGGTAAGGAGCTCCATCAGGAATGCAGTCCTAATAGAACTCTCTCAGCTAATGTGCTTGAACAAAGCTGTCACGGCGATAGAACGAGAGCCACGAGATGCCAACGGCAACAAGCTTTTCAGCATTGATGAGCTTGACTGGTTTGCCAGGAATGCCTATAACCTTGGCTTGAAACACCTCGACAGCTGGGATCTACGCCACTCCATCCATATCTTGACGGCTTGCACGAGCATTATCAAGCTGTTCCCTTCGGATGTCACCTCTCAAGTTGCCCAAGATATGTCTTTCAAGCTCATATTCAGCAATTTCATCATTGCGTCGGCATTGGTAGCACAGGCACGAACGCAGGACAATGTTGAGAAGCAGTTACAAGACTATCTGCTGATGCGGAAGCATATTGCTGCCTTTGAAGCGGAACTGCCCGGTCGATTGGATTCTCTGGAAGGGAAAGCTCGGGAAGACCTCCTCAGCAAGCTGGCGACGCTGCTAACATTTGACCTCGAGGGCGCCATCTGCCTCAAGAAATGGGAAGATCTGGGCGAGATTATCCGAAAGACGGTCCAATGTAAGAGCGTTACAGCATTCCAAGGAATGGGGGATTGTCTTTTGAGATCAAGTGTGCCAGGTCGAGGTAGCTGCCTCATGTTCAAAAGCTCCTTCCTTGTATTCTGCTAATCGAATCGTCCGTCCAGAACTTTACGCCACGATGAGGATCATCATCAACGAAATATGGACTCTGGAGAATTTCACGGTAGAGAAGTTGGCCAAGTATATGCGCTGCCTATTCCAGGCTACATTGCCACTCGACGATGGTCTTGCGCTGGGGCTGATGGACGAGTTTTGCGAGTGGACTTGCGAGGCATCCAAGGTGCGCCCTCTCGGCCAGGTAGGGTCTCTATGGTAATTCGAGTTGGGCTAATCTCGTCGATAGACGATGAACCAGATGCCGGCGGAAGAGCTGGAGTGGCTGGCAACAACAGCGTTCAATCATGCTGTTGACTGCTACGCGGCAAGGCAAGACGAGCAGTCCAAGCAGTGGGCAAGTAAAGCACTGAATCTGGCACACTACTGCAACGACGGTGGAGCCCTCGAGGGAATCCTTCACGAGAAGCACCTGTCACTGCGCTTCGATGCCAAGTAAGTGTAGATGGCGGGGGTTCTGTGTGAGGTGTTGGGGCAGGTGACGATTTGCTTCAAGGCAACGAGCTACTCATGGAACAGTCGAACAGACTACGGTAGAAGCGCATGTATGGCACTGAATCATCCAACCAAACGGAAAGCCAATGTCGCTCCAATTTCCCTAGCAACACTACCAAATTGCTAGATAACCAGATTGTATCCCCAACACCAAGTCATCGCCCGTCATAAAATGCCATGCATGAGTGATTGAATCAGATAGCAATAAAGAAACTATCCTCCCCCTCCTTGGGGCGGACCCTCGACCTCTCCATGATGGGATCCACGCACGCGAGCCTGATCCTCTCGGGAGTAGCGGGGCTCTCTAGTCGGAGCAGGCCGGGGTCGTCATTGTCGTCGTTGTCATCATCATCATCATCATCATCATCATCGCCCACGACACCCGGGGCTGGCGGCAGCGGTCGTACGGCGACGCCGTACTGGCGCCTCGCCGCGACGAGTGCGTCCCGGATGGCGAAGAACACGGCGCTGCCCATGAACAGGGGCGGCTCGCCGACGCCGCGGCTGCGCTGGATGGTGCGGAGGTCGGCCCACTCGACGTCGCGGAGCAGGGAGACGTTGAACGTCTGCGGTATGTCCCTGAACCCGGGGATCTTGTACGTCCCGGGCCCGCGCGTGGCCAGGCTCCCGGCGGCGGGGCCCCCGCGCAGCCAGAGGCTCTCCTCGGTGGTGAAGAGGCCGACCCCCTGGACGAAGGCGCCCTGGATCTGGCCGTAGTCTACGGCCGGGTTGATGCTGCGGCCGACGTCCATCTTGACGTCGGCGCGAAGGCAGGTCCAGGTGCCCGTCAGGGCGTCGAGCTCGGCCTCGGCGGCGGCGACGCCCTGGGTGAAGTAGAAGAACATCTTGCCCGCGTTGGCGGCCCAGTCGTAGCCGATCTCGGGCGTGCGGTAGAAGCCCTGCGCCGACAGGTTGACGCGGTCGAGGTAGGCGGCGCGCGCGACGTCGGCCATCGGGGCGGAGGCGCCGAGGCGCTCGCGGTAGGGGCGCAGGCGGCTGTTGAGCTGGGTGCAGGCGTTGTGGACGGCGTAGCCGTTGAGGTCGGACGAGGCGGAGGCGGCCGTGGCGGACGTGTTGGCGACCGTGTTGGTGGCCGTCTCGGAGATGAAGACGTCGTCCAGGGGCACGCCGAGCGCCTGCGCAGCCACCATGGCCATCTTGGTGTGCAGGCCCTGGCCCATCTCGGTTCCGCCGTGGGCGACGAGGACGGACCCGTCCTGGTAGATGTGCACGAGCGCGCCGGCCTGGTTGAACCACAGCGCCGTGAACGAGATGCCGAACTTTGTGGGGATCAGCGCCAGCCCGCGCTTGCGCCACCTATGCGTGGCGTTGAACTTGGTTATTCGCGCGCGCCGGGCCTCGTAGTCGGATTCGGCGAGCACCTGTTTGTACATGAGCGGCACGTGCCAGTCCGTCAGGGGCTGGTTGAAGTGCGTGAGTTCCCCAGGCTCGTAGAGGTTGATCTCGCGGAACCTCTCGACCGACATGCCCAGGCGGTCGGCGACCTCGGTCATGTACGTCTCGGCGATGAACATGCCCTGGGGTCCGCCGAAGCCCCGGAAGGCCGTGTTGGACATGGTGTTCGTCTTACAGATCCGGCCGCGCACGTGTATGTTGGGGATCATGTAGCAGCCATCCGAGTGCGAGAGTGATCTCTCGCAGACCGCGGCGCTCAGGTCCCAGCTCCAGCCACCGTTGGTGAAGATGTCGAGGTCCAGCGCCTGGATCTTCCCGTCCCTGTTGACCCCGACCTTCCACTTTCCGAGGAAGGGGTGTCTCTGCCCGGTGGTGACCATGTCCTCTTCTCTGGTCAGCATACACCGTACCGGCCGACGAGTCTTCTGGGCAGCCAGGGCCAGGATCGAGCTGAGTTGCACGGATCTCGTCTCCTTCCCTCCGAAGCCTCCTCCTAGGCGTTTTACTCTCACAACGACCTTGTTTGCCTTGACATCGCATACCTGCGCGGCATACGCTTGTCTATGAAGAGGGTCAGTGAACGATTTTCTCAACAGATTAATGGAGTTACAGGGCCGACTCACGCCTCGTTCGGATTCTGAGTGCTCGAGAAAATCTCAATCTCCCCATCTTCAGGTTTTGGGACGACGAGACAGGCGTTGGTCTCGAGGTAGAAATGCTCCTGGCCCCCCATCCTAGCCGTGCCCGTGAAGACATAATCCGATTTCGCGAACGCGCCCTCCGGGTCGCCTTTCTTTATATGGCGCTGGAAATTGAAGAAGCTCTCCTTCTTGATGGCTTCTTCTATGCTGAAGATGGCGGGCAGTTCTTCGTATTCAATCTTGACAGCCCTTGCTGCCTCGGCGGCCCTGGCTGCTGACGTCGCGAGGACCAGTGCGATCGGCTGCCCTGCCGTGTAGATCATGTCCTCGGCCAAGAACATCTCCTCGTGGTGCGGTGCCCCCCACCGGTTGGCCCGCGGACTGGGCATGTCGTCCTTGTCGACTACGTCAACAACGCCCGGAATGTCCAGCGCGGCCGAGTAGTCGACCGACTTGATCTTAGCGTGGGCTTTTGTAGACAATACTAGACAGCCGTACAGCTCATTCTTCAACGAGGGGATATCATCCGTGTACTGCGCCTCCCCGGTGCTCTGCTTCAGAGCTGCAAGGTGCGGGTTTGACTTGCCCACGATCTCCTGTTCGTAAGCCGCCGTCGCCTCTCTGTCTTCGTACCCCCCCGATATCCTTCTCTCGAGTTCCGGGGCGGCTTCGTCATCGGCATTCTCGGGATGTCCCAATAAGATCATGACCTCATGGTAGAACCGGTAGAAGAAGCCGAGCGCCAACGACTTCCTGTACGACGCCATGCCACCGGGCACGCCAAAGGTCAGGTTGAAATCCTCCTCCAGGGCGTCCATTGAGCCTTCCAGGGTTTCGAGCTCGGCAAATCTCTTGCCCTCCAGAAACGCGTTCGCCGTCTTGGCCGCAACCGTGGTGGGGGCCATCCCGCCATACACAAGGTTCGCCTTCTCGACGACCCCCTCGTCGCTCAGGCGGACCTTTAGCGCCGCGGTGACTATGGCGATGTCGTCGTCCTTCCGCTTCGCCTGCTTGTAGGTCCTGAAGAACTCCCCCTTCTCCCGGGTGACCGGGATGCGGATCGACGCGACGACCGCCTCGGGGGGGAGGGCTGTCTGTCGGTAGCCCGTGAAGAACTGCGACATGGGGATCTCAACCTCGCTGCCCAACGATTTCGCAACAAGGATCGAGTCGGAAGCCATGAAGACGGGATTCAGATCCGAGATTGGCGATGCTGTCACGAGATTGCCGGCTGGCGTGCCCACGTTTCTGATCTGCCTACCGGCGAAATACTTCAGCTGCTTCAAGATGGCGTTGAATACCTGCCCCCTGGCTTCGCCGTAGTGCTGGACGGCATCCGAGCTGATGCTCTCGAGGTCTGTCAGTATGACATTCCCGCCGACCTCGACGTTATCCTCCTTGAAAGAATATGTTCTCAGCTCCGGGATGTCCCCGACGTAGACGGAGACAGGATACTGCATCGCCTTGAACTTGATCTCGATCTGCGTCTCCGTGCTCCCGCCGATGATCTTCGCGCTCGGGTAGACGCTCTTGATCTCCAGCAGCTGGTCGAGCGTCACGGGCCGGTACCACCTCTTCCGCTTGTTGCCGAACGAAAGGGGCTTGAATTCGTACTTCTTCAGGGCCGAGGGGAAGATGAGCTCCGTGCTGGGATCATACTCTATAAAATCTGGGGGAGTAAACCTCTTCTTGATGGCCTCACTACCATCCACCTCGCCATTACCGTCCTTGCAGCATCCGCCCCCGTCCCCGTTCTCCATGCAGCAGCCACTACCGCCATTTGCCGTGCTTTTCCCACATGCCTTTCGCGTACTAAACGTCTGCGCAGCATCCAGGATGGAGCGATAGCCCGTACATCGACACAGGTTCCCGTCAAAGGCCTCCTCGACGTCGTGCTCGGTCGGGTTCTGGTTGTTCCGCAGCAGGGCATACAGGCTCATGACTATGCCGGGGGTGCAGAAGCCGCACTGGCTGCCGTTGCCCCTCGCGACCCGTTCCTGGGCCGGGTGCGGCTTCTTGACGTTGCCGATACCCTCGATGGTGATGACATGCTTGCCGTCGACGCTGGCGAGGGGCGCGAGGCAGGCGTTGACGCTCGCGTGGTAGATCTGCTTGGTGGTCGGGTTGTACTGGGAGACGACGACGGTGCAGGCGCCACATCCGCCCTCGCCGCAGCCACTGGGTAGGGAAAGCCTAGTTAGCTAATGTGTAGCCCCGACGGGGAGCTCGTCGAACATATGAGAGCAGTGCCGCACAGCTTGGTCCCGGTCAAACCGATCCCCCGGAGGTACTCGAGCAGCGTGACCTCGGGATCGATTTCGTCCAAAACGACACGTGTGCCGTTCAGATAGAAGCGGATCGTGTCGTCAAAAGTCGTCGTGAGGGTCGTCCCCACGGTGTCGTTGGGATCCCTCTCTGGGGAGATGGCGATCGGTGCCATGTCACTCGATCTCTTGGAAGCTTCAAGTTTTATGCATCAGGAAGCTAGGAGTTAGGGGTTCGTCCACAGGACTTCTACTGAAAATGCGAGATGCCAGGCGGGGGGCGGGAATGCAAGGGGTTATTATCTGAGTCGGCTGGTGCCACGCCAGCTCCGGCCGCTGGTGTGGCGATAAACCCTTGGACCTCTCCGGTCAGTTCCCGGGCAAGCTCCCTCCTAGCCTATACCTTGGCTTTCCTAGTTCCCTATGATAAATAACCTCTCGATATAGTATCGGGATGACACGTATGGCGACGGATCTGAACAAATCAAAGTGCTGGAGTGTGTGAGTTTTGTGGCTCAACTTTGGTAATGGAAGTGTTGCTCTTATCTACTCGCATACACCTACAGTACCTGTGACATACAGGTTTCGGCCGGCTCCGCGTTGTCTCTGACGGCTTTCACCGCATTGCGTCGGGCGGGGATGCCTATTCTCAGTGACAAGCATGTGCTGCCGCCCTAGCAAGAGTGCGGGGTTATGACATGACGGTGTTAGCGGTCAAGATCTACCTAGATCTTACCCAGGAGCTGCAAACCCCAGCTCTTTGGGTGGCAATTCGTACCTATTTAGAGCAGCCAATGGTACCCCATAGTTGCAGGGCTGAAGTATCTGCTATTCGGGGTTTTGACCAAGCAGACCGCTATAAATCAGAGAGAGTAGCATCCGCGGGTGCGAAGGTCGGATGGTTCGATTCATATCTGTTCTACTGTCTACCCAATGTCTCCCAAGTCAACGCATCTACTCAACGGATGTACTTCTTCAGTCCTCGCAGCCGTTCCTTGGCCGTCTCCAGCACGTCGTCCGGCTTGCAGACGGCGAAGCGGAGATAGTCCTCGACAATCGACGCGTTCGCATCCGTGTAGAACTCGGTGGGCGGGATGGAGGCAACCCCGACCTCCTGGATCAAGAACCAGGCGAGCTTGAAGTCCCTCGGCCGCTCGGCTACGTGAGGCGGGAAGGGGTAGTCCTTGGGCAATTCGACCTTGCTGAGGTTCACCATCACAAAGTACCCGCCTTCGGGCTCCGAGTAGGGGACCCCAAGCTCCTTCCAGACCTCGTTGAAGCGGTCCATCTTGCCCTTCATATCCCTGATGGACTCGTCCCAGAAGCCCTCTGACTCGGCTTGCTCGAATCCAACGGCGCAGGCTTCCTGCAAAGGAGAAACCGATGAGTAACAAATGCGCGTGTGCGCCGCCGAGACATATTGAACAAGCTCCGCCGGTCCCATGACCCAACCTGACGGATCCATTAGCAAGGTCAGTGACTTAAAGCAAGGGTAGGATGGCTATTCACCAACTCGCCAACCGGTGGCATAAAAGTTCTTGCCGGCAGATCCGACCGTCAGGGTAAGCTTCTCGACCTCGGGCGAGAGAGTAGCAATTCGAGTGAAGGGGACGTAGTACAGGCGGTCATAGACCTCATCGGACAAGATGATGATCTCATGCTTGAGGCAGATGTCGGCGATCTTCTGCAGTTCTTCTCGTGAGAAGACTTTGCCAACAGGGTTGTCTGTAGGGCTCTTATTAGTACAGCACTGAGCAGTGAATTTAGGCGGGGCCATACGAGGAGTGTTGAGCACCATCATCTTCGTCTTGGGCGTGACAGCTCTCTCGAGTTCTTCAAAGTCAATAGTCCAGTCCCCTGCGGATGTGGTTTCTACTCCTCCGTTCTCTGGCGGGTGCATTGGCACGTAAACGATCTTCCCGCCCGGCATCTCGATGTTGCTGATGTATCTTTGCAGCGTGAGCACTCAACTGGGTCCAGTTTGGCAGGGGCGAGCAATTCTCACTGATCGAAAAATGGTTCAAAGATGATGACTTCGT
Organism: Phialemonium atrogriseum; assembly: GCF_030411735.1. Taxonomy (NCBI): domain Eukaryota; kingdom Fungi; phylum Ascomycota; class Sordariomycetes; order Cephalothecales; family Cephalothecaceae; genus Phialemonium; species Phialemonium atrogriseum. Next base: position 1,007,518 of record NW_026848138.1, read on the forward strand.
CTCCTGGCTCAATGAAAGCCATGAAGGCACTGAGCATACCTGGCGCGGCGCGAAAAGGTCAGCCATATGGGCGCCCCTTGGATATTCACAACAATTCGAAACTAACCTTCATTGGCACCGGTCGTAATAGTTATTTCTGTCTCCGGATCCAGTTTTCGACCCCAATAAGGAGAGTACGCATCGGCAATGGCCTTCTTGAGCCTCGGACGGCCCTTGGTGGGACTGTATTGATTACATTCGACCCTATCCAAGGCAGCCTTGGCAGCGTTGAGGATGAACTCGGGGGGGTTGTATCCGAAGAAACCCTGACCCATGTTCACGATTGGTTGCTTTGGCGATGCTGCCGCAGCCTCGTTGATGATGGTCCTGTTCAAGTGTCAATGACCTGGGCGATAGCCATATACGGGTTTGCTTACCAGACATCCTGTCTCCGCCCGGAAACGCGGGCAGCTGGCTGCAACTTGCCATTCAGCGCCATGGCTAAGTGGAGGCGGCGAACTGAGGCCTTTGTAACTGTTGGCGGCCTAAGGATTGGCAAACGGATGAAGGACTGAGTGAAGGACATCACATTGAGACGTCGTAATTGACACTACCTCTGGTAGATCGTCCGCAATCGGGGCAGGCCCAGTATGTGCAGTCCTCTTATTGCGCGATTCTCACTAGAGCTCTCGAATCCTCGGCATTGGTGAGGGTATGCCCCACTTGGGAAGAGTATGCAACAAAGCGTAAGGGAAGCTACATCACACTTACACGGGAATGATCCTTGCGGTACCTAATAAACTTCCATGGGATGTAACTGGAATTCTTACAAACTTCGGGCAGATCTCCATGCCAGAATCTCTTGTATTGGACACTAGTTCGTACACCTCACTCACCGTAGGCTGGAACGGTGATTACACAGGCCCTGCAACGGACGGGAGCGATCGCCTATCTAATCTTGAGAACGGGAGGCAAATCACCCAATGAAAGAAGGAGGCCTCGCTCATTGACTGGGATAACTCTGGGGCAAAGGTACCTATTGTGGCTTGGCAGCATGGGCCACATAACAGCCACACCGTTTCCCCTGCCATTTGATAATTAATGCCGATAAGTTCCTTCCTGTTGCCACAGAGCCTCGTCGCAGAGGCCTCAGTGTCATGCGTAGAGGTACCTAGCTGTGGTGTCTGGGTGCCTAGCCTACCTTACATAAGCGAACTGTCCACAGAGACGTGATGGTGGTGTCGTGCAGGAAGAGGGCAAACGATCACTGGTTTGACGGTTGATGCGAAGTCTGGTCCCTGGCAGACTGGTTTGCATTCGTTCCCCAATGAAGGGCGCTGCTGAAGAGCGCCCTGCAGCAAAGGCCTCCAAGTGGCCCCTGTCCTATGGATCCTCCTCGATAGCGGGTTGATCCGATGCACAGGAAGGGCCGGGATCGCGCTGTCTCATTTGGCTTCTTCGACATCTTCTACACCATCCACGACCACACCACTTCTGACCTCTCCTCTCATGCACTCTCATCTTAAAATAGTGTCATGTCCCATCCTTCGAGCGCAAGATGGGATTGCAGCTACGCTGACCTTTGGAGTCCTCTCAACTTGAACCCGGAAGTATGGACCAGGATATCGGGCATTGCCCCAAATGTTGCACAGCATGACCCCCGGCTCTGAGACAGGTGTGCTGCGCATTCACTCTCTCGTGGTCTAGCTTTTGGGCCACACCAGCAACCAACCGACAAAGAAAAATCGTCCTAGGGTACCTATACACTAGACCCGGACTCGGCTCGAGGCAACCAAATACATTTTTTTGGGCTTCGTACTCGCCGTTCTTTGTTCTATATTTGCTCCTATCCAGTCAAGCTAGGTCTATATCGCGAAGGTCCAGTTGGGCTTCAATGACTTCTCCTTCTGTTTCCCCTTACCTTCCACACCCTCACCTCACCTCACTGCTCTCTGTTGCTTGAACCAACCCCGGCTCTGCCATACAGCAACCCTCATTGATGTCAACCTAGCAGGATGCCATGCTGATGAGCCTCGTGCCCTTGGTGACATTTGGTATACCTCACCCACCCAAGTCACCTTGTCCCACACCACACCTTGTTATCTTTGTGGGTGTTCCTGACGCGTGAGGGTCTTTATTCCTTTCTTCACCTAGGACCTCCCCTCTTAAGCGCGTCCTCCCGTCCCCCCCCCCCAGTTACCTTCCATCCGCTCCTCCACCTTGTCTCCTACAAGTTGCTACTCATATACCCCGGAATAGTTCCGAGATAGCCTCACCGTCCAAGCATTGACCAACGTCTTCTTTTTGGGGGGTTTCGGTACGTCGTACCGTCTCCCTTTAAAACCTCCCCGCCTCCCTCTCGTTCCCCGACTTGCGCTTGACCCTATAGCCTGTCATACCGTCACTATCAAGCAGTAGGCTTTTTCAAGGTCTCTCCTCTTGCGTTGTCATTCATGTCACTATATTGCTGCCTCAACACGGCCGACGACTAAGCAAATCTTTCGAGGACTTCAGTGGGGAACGGGTTGAGCACCCCCGAACCCCCCAAGACAGACCGCCGTAAAGGCATGCCAGGGACTCGCATCTGCATCGAGACAGATCGCTGTGGAAACCCACGGTGGATTGTTCGCCGGCACTCTCACTCTCACCATCACCACCGAGCCGATGAGCGAGATCACATCACGAACGAGGAGCTAGCGAACATGCGCGAGAGGGAGCGAGCCCTCCGCGAGGCGAACGAGGCCCTCACCCGGGAAAACCACGCCCTCAAGGCCAGCCTCCGTGCCGCCGAGCAGGACCTCTCAGAGCATCGCACCTGGGTTGCCCAGCTGCAGCACCAGGTGCGGCAACTTCAAACCGAAAACGCCGACTTGCGTCGGTGTCTGGGCGAGCACAACGGCGGCGAGGATCGCCATCGGCGGGAACTTTGGGAACTCAGGAACAAGAACACCCGCCTTGAGAACGAAAACGAGGGTCTGAAGGCTCGCATACACGACCTCAAACGCCAACTACGCGAGTCAGTGGACGATCGAGTCCGCAGACTGACACAGAATGTCAACACTTTGACCCGCGAAGTCAACGACTGGCGGCGACGATTTGGGGACCTAGAACGCCGCCACCGGCGTCTACGTGAAAACCTTGACAACTACATCACCTCCAACGAGTGTCTCGCCAACGAGAACGCCGAGCTTCGTCGGACAATCGCCACCTACGAGCGCATCCTTCGTCGACACCGACTTATCGCATAGACGAAGTGTTGACCTAGGAATCATGCCTAGGAACTCATCGCCTATTACCCTTCTCTATGTTCCCCTCTTTTCCTTCTGAACACTATTTCGAGGGCAGGACGTTTTATCGAACGCCGCCCATGGGGCTAGCGGCAGCTCTAGGGGAGTGTATGACACATTAAACATGAGAGTGGTTTTAGCGAGGCAGGTGGAGAGGAATCATTCGGCACTGATTTTCAAATCGGGCGAGTTCAGAAAGGAACGGGCAAGCACTTGGAATCAATCATGTTAGGGCTAGGACATTCCTTTTTCTTTTCCTTTTCCTTTTCTTTTTCTTTATACTATTCTCCTTTTCCTTTTGTTCTCTCCAATCAATAAATGCATTCTTCAGCGACATGGGCGGATTTCATCTGGCAAGCACTATTTGGCAGGGGTATCAGATTCCTTGGTTGGACTCTTACACGATGGTTGGGCGTTGGACTTGGTTTGTGGTTTGGCTGCAATAGGGAAAGTGCAGCACCAATGCCATCAAGGGCTCCCTTCAAATCCCATAGAAACAAATAGGAACACCCAAAAACTTCTGGTGTAGGCATGGGACCCCAGACTCGTGATAAGAGCCCACCCTAATTGTTCGCCAACTCTGGCAAGCTTGACCAAACAACGCAGGCGGCAAAGCCCGTGTGGGCAATATAGTCATGTGAGAATGAGGTCAACTACTCAGCTGTGATAGGCTGCTGACCAACTTTTTACCCTTTCCAAGACAATCCTCTGGGCTGATCTTCAAGCACTGGGCGAAGTTTAACTTTTCTCTCAACTGACATTTCAAGGGGATGTGGTTGCGGTTGCCGGGTTGAATTCGAAGGTGAGTCCAAGGTGAGGCAGACCTGGGCACTGACTCACCTTGGCCATGACCTTGGCCATCCAGGTTCATCATTTCCCAAGTCCGTTTTCCCTTATTGCCGGTTCATGTGCCTAGGTTAAATTACCTAAGCATCCTTCCATTACAGGTACCTAATTTCCATCCGTACGTCACCGTACCTAGAGGCAGATATGGAGTAGGTGCGCAGAGAGTGCGCAGATGCGGAGTCGGAGACGGTCGTCCTAGGCAGTCTCCCTTGCTACGGCCGGTTGTATCTAGAAAATATTCCAATCTACCTAGATTGCGTCCTAATCCAGCGAGGATACAGCAGGTGGTGCCACATTCTGCGCAGATGTTCTGTTGGTCTTTTGTCAAATAGGGAAATGCGCACATGCGCCGAGAAGGAGGCGTCGGGGTGACTCCAACTTCCTCAGCGCCCTTACACCTCCACACGACGCATTTGCGCAATTGTGTGGTCCCCAGCAGCCTCAACCACTCCCCCGCGTTGCGGCCAAGGATGACACGCGTTGCGTCACCCCAAGACGCCTCCGGCAACGGGAGGCAGGGGAGGTCGACATCTGCGCATCGAAGGCCAACGATGTCAACCAACAGTCAACAGACAACTCCACAAATATTGGCGGTAGTCGGAAAGAGGAATCACTCGACTGGGTTATCAAGAAAGCCAAGGTCATCATGGGACGCGTGGGGAGTTTATCTAATCAACTAATGCATCTTGTGGGAGATGCATCCAAGTATTGTACATACGTATGTACATGTACGGATCACACCTTGCTTCTCACCATGGCAGCCTTACAAGGAAAATAGGCAAACGCTCCCCCACCCCCCCTAGCTGCAGCTCAAGGGCCAAGCGACCAGTTGGAACCTGGCGACAAACTTGGCGATCATTGCCGTCCAGCAAAGGGCGCAAAATACTTGAACTGGAAGCAGCCGGAATGTCGAAGAACAAAGAAGAGCTGCATCCAATGCATAAGGAATGCGATCAGTTGCCCTAGTGACTCACGTTTTGTTGCTGCAAGAAAAACCAGTCCTTGCGCATGTAGCTGAAACGGAACCACCACCTGCCGGCCTCAACTGCGGCCACTGCGGCACTGCAGCGAATGACAGGCGCCATGCGTGCCTAGTAGCTAGGCAATTGGCTGAAGTGGGCGGCGGGAGAGGGGACGGCCGGACGGGATGGAGGATGCCTTGGGAGACATGGTGTGACGACCCCAGTAAATACCTAGGTTCCCGGTGTCGTGGTTCGCCAGCCCTCTGGCGACCGCCCCCCCAAGAAAACTGCGAGGCGCAATTACAGTTGCGACGCGGAGCAGCGCGTAACCTCCACTTACAAAGCGGCAAAGCACGGGCCACACTCTGGCGCTGCACAGTAATTATAAGAAAAGAAAAGCTGCCTTACCGGAGTGCCAAGCAGGGAGGGCCCCCTGCTCACCCAACCCAATGAGCAAACCTCCGAGTCTCTGGCCGGTGTGGTGAGATTTTGGTGTGCAGGGTTCCTCGGCGTGAGTTGCCTAGAAGTGACTCGAAAGCGCAGCATCCAAGAGGCCAACCAGCAGCCGCAGCCGCAGTACTGGTACCTCGACAAGTTGACACACCTTCTTTCTCATGGCTCCAGGCCTCCCTCAAGTCTGTCCCTCCATTCCATTCCACTTGACTGACCTAGGAGGCTAGGACTTCTCTGGAGGCAGCCATGGCGCAGCCAGTCTCCAGGCCCAGATGAATAAATAGATATAAGGTACGGCCAGGTAAGGTCTTCTTCCATCCATTCAAACCAATCCATCAAACTATCCATCCCTTTATTTCGCTTGGTCATACCATTTGTTCCTTTTTTGGTGCCTTTTTCTTCTTCCTGTGCACTCGGATTCCAAAACACTCAACCGACATTCCAACCTAAGGGCCGGCTTTTTCCTCTTATACCCTATCCCCCTGGCCTGTCTCGGTTGGGCTCCAACACGGCAGAGATAGTCTTAAATTGTCTCTTGAAGCCCAACTCAAAGGGGTAAGGGAGCTTGTCCCCCCGGCCCACAGCCTTGCGTCCCTGTCGCTGGGCCAATTCGCCCAATTCGCCCAATTTTTGGACCCCCTTCAATTCACCTTGCCCTCTTATATATTTTTGTTCGGGCACATCTGCAGCATCCTCCCACGCTGCCTGTCAAATCAGCACCAAACACATCTCTCTGCTGCTCTAGGCCCCCCCCCGCTCCCCCATCATCAACCCGGACTTGAACATGTCGTCTAAGAACCACGTCAAGTTCCGGAAGGACTCCTCTCCTACGAGTGGGTCATCCACCGCCAGCAGCCATCGCCGGAGCGACTCTGGAGTTGGTTCGTTGAGCGACCACGGCAGCCGCACCGCTTACTCCGATCGAGCCTTTACACCTTCCGACTACGAGCCGCAGCGGTACAACATCTCCGCCCTACAAGATGCTCTCGGCGCCGCGCATGAGTCGCGCGACCGGTGGAAGGCAAAGGCCCAGGACCTCGACAACGACCTCAAAGACACTCGCAAAGACTTGAAGGAGATCGAAGCCAGATGGAGCGCCCTCGTCGACCGGAACGAGCTCATCGAAGGGGAGAAGAAGAAGCTCCACAGCGAGAAGAAATCACTCGCTGAGGAGAACGCCTCCCTCCGCGACCAGATCGCGACCCTCCAGGCAGCCCTCGAGAAGGCGGAAAAGAAGAGCAAGAGGCAGCAGGCCGACTCGCCCCCCTCCATGAGCGGCGCCATTCCCGCCGAGGCCCCCAAACTCCGCCGCAGTCCCAGCAAGCGCGAGAAGGAGAAGGCCAACGAGGCGGAGCAGGCGCAGAAGGAGAAGGCGAGGCTATCGAGACGCTTTGAGCGCAGCGACGAGAGCAGCGACGGCAACAGCACCAGCACTGCCAAGTCGCACCGGTCGCGACGCGCGAGCTACGTTGAACCACTCGGACCGCCTGCCGCAAGGCCGACGATCGGCCAGGTCCCGCCATCCCCGACACGACACTATTCCCACTACACAACCTCGTCGCAATATCCGCCGCAGTACCCAAACATCCGCGAGCCCGCCGTCTCCAATCTCCCAAGGTCAATTCATCCGAAGGTCTCGTATGTCTACGAAGAACCGAAGGCCTGGGAAGGTTCAAGGAGATGAGCGAGTGACAACCAACAAGCCCTGGGATTTATTGGGCAACTTTTTTTTTTTTGGTCCCTCGGCTCCCCCACATGCACCTTCAACGGTTCGTCCCGCAGCGAGTTGCGCTACCTACACCCTACCCTACACCCCACATTCTACCAACCGCAAAAATATGGGACAAAGAAAAAGGAAACGTAGATGATACCCCCCTGATTGGTTCAACAAATGGCTTCTGCGGCAATACCTTAGATTTTTCTTCGCGATCACCTCGCAATCCGCTTTCTGCTTTCTCGTTCCCCGTTCCCCTCATCACCACCCCCTCTTAAATCAACCCTACACAAACGTTTTGGGAATCTGGGTATTTTTTTCTCGCCTCCGGGGTCAATGTGAGGTCGCCCTCCACACACCCCTGAGTCCCCAGGTGGCCGGCCTGCCATACCTGACCCTTCTTCAAAAGACATCAAAACAAAAAGGCACATGAAAAAGAACAAGAAAAAAGGGGTGGAGCTGCCCTGAGCCCTCGCAGGGGGGCTGATGGGGAGGTGTAACTTGTTAGATAGATCTCTCTTCTTGCCTGTACAACGCGCGGGCAGCTTTTGTACGTTTTGGGATCGGATGGAGTACGATGAGGATGGGATGGGATGGGATGATGGCATGGGCTGATTAGACGATAGACATTTCCTCTTTTTCTTACTCGCTCCACGGCAACGGGATCCTGTATGTATGTATGTCATGTACTTACAACGCTATCATGTTCTTTTTTCGCTTGGCTCTTGCCGTTGGCTTGCCATTTAGTGGTGTCAATCACCCCCAAAAAGGAGGACGTGGGAATAGATAGAAGGGGCAATCAATTAGGGCTATCTCGGTCGGCCATGTATGCCTTCACCGCAACTACCGCTCTATCTGATTCGTGATCATACCCCCTCATCCCACACCCATCATCACCATATGGTATGCCCTCTTCCCATTCGATCTAGGACGAAGAAATGGCGGAAGCTAGGTGCTAGGCGACCCAATACCACGCGCATCGCCTTCCAATGCAAATGCCGTCTCCGAAACGGACGCCTCTAGGCAGGCGTGCGGGGATCAGGCTCAGGCAGCAATCCTCACCCCGCATCTGCTCGAGAACCAGGCTGTCGACTGTTCCCCCACCCACTTCGTGTGGGTGTTTTGAGTGTCTGTAAACCGGACCCGGGGACTTAGCCATATCGATGGCTGCTCCCGCACTTGACTGGCGGATCATATGAGTCTCAACCAGGCGGTGATATGGGCCGGTATTCCGACCACCATGCCCAGGACAAACAAGCCAAAAAGAAGAGGATAGGAGAAAATTTAATCAGACCGTCCCTTGGCCCACCGGAGTCCCGGGCGACTTCTGTCGCATGTGGCAAGTAGTGTAGAGCAAGTCGAAAACGATGGAATGAACGCAAGAGAAGGCAAGGCACCAGGGGGGGATGACAGAGAAAGAAAGAGCCAGAGGACACCTCCCCTACTGCATTCCGTTCCGCTCTGTCCCCCATCCCCGTCAGGCGCCGATACCTCATCTCTCAACGCCTCGCGCCTCAAGAAGCCGCAGCAGGAGCAGACGCTGCAGCCGCGGCGCCACCACCACCGCCCTTGCCGGCATTCCTTCCCCCACCGCCACCGCCACCACCAGCTCCACCACCATCCTTACCCGCACCACCATCCCTATCTCGGTCCCTCCCTCGGCCGCCCCTCCGTCTCCCGCCGCGCTTCTCCGTCGTCGTCGGCGTCGGCGTCGTCGCAGCACCAGCGCCGGGAGCCGCAGCCGCAGCCGCGCCCTTCTCCTTGTCGGCCGAAGGACCGGCCGGGGCAGCACCAGCACCAACCGAGCCGGCGCTCGCCTCGCCCTTTGCACTCCCGCCGGTAGCGGCGGCAGCAGCAGCAGCACCGGAGCCACCGCCTCCTTTCGCGCTACCGCTACCGCCTCCTCCCCCCGCCCTCCTCGCGGCAGCCTCCTTCTCCCTCCGCTCCAGCACCTGCACGGCGGCCTGCGCGACGGTCACGGGGCTGGCGGCGATGGCGCGCGCGAGCCCCTCGGGGTCGGCGAAGTCGACGTACGCGAAGCCCTTGCGCCGGTCGATCTCGGCAAAAGCCACGGCGCCGAAGGCCTGCATGGCCTCCTTGAGGAGCGCCTCGGTCACGCCCTGCGACGGGTTGGCGTGCTTGACGAACGCGCGCGTCGAGCCCGGCGCGGGGGCCGGCGCGGGGCCGGCGCCGCCGCCGCCGCCGGTGGTGGTGCTGGTGTTGGTACTTGTGGCCCTGTTGCTGCCCTTCTTGGAGGCCGGAGGTGGTTGGGGGTTTTTGGAGGAGGAGGCCTTGGGTCCCGTGGGGGGTGTCGGCGTGGGAGTTGCCGCTGACCTGGCAGGCGTGGCTGCTGCCGATGCTGATGCTGACGGGGTCGACGGTCGGGCGGATTGTGACGTCGATGGGGTGTCATCTTTCTTTCTGAGGAGCACAACTGGCGTCTTTGCGGGGGTCGGTCCTGCAGAATCGGTAGTAGACCTCTCTCCTCTTCCCTTGGCTGAATCTTCCCCAGTGCCTCGCTTCTTACCCCGTGACCTGCCGGATGTTGGTTGTTGAACCTGTGCCTTTGGAGCAGTAGGCGTCGTCGGTTGAGATGTTGATGATACGGTAGGAGATGCCAGGGCCTGCGTCGAAGAAGAGGCAGCCTCCTTGTCGGCAGCACCAGCAGTCACCTTTGCTTCTGCCTCGGCCTTGGCGGCTTCCTGGCGTGCCTTCCGGTGGGCGTTGCCGGGACTCAGACCGAGGTCTCTCTGCAAGATCCGCGCGGCAGCTGCGATCCCGGCTCTCCGGCTCTTAGGCAGGTCTTGTGTCGCGCTCTGCGCCTTGCTCGCCACGGTGTTCGCAGCCTCAGCCGCAGCATCCATAGCCGCCTTCTTTGTGAGGATCTTAACGTTATCCTTGGGCTTGTCCGATGACTTGTCGCCCTTGCCCTTCTTCTTCGACTCCTCCGGGCTGGATGACGAGCCCTTGGCCTTGCCACCCTGTGATTCCTGTCGCGAGTGCTTGGCGCTCTTAGCTGCCGCGGCTTCTTTCGCCCTGTTTGCCTTCTTCTCCTTAAGATATTCAATCAGTGGTGTCGTGGTAGCCTTCTCGGGCTTTGCGTTCTCGTCGGTGCTCTGCTCGGCTTCCCCGCCTTTCTGGGCATCGGGATTCGCGAGGCTCTCGAGGAAGGCCATAAACTCGGGATCCTGGTCGATAGTGCCCTGCCGGCCATCTGAGCGACGTTTCCCGCTCGGAATCTTCTTGTAGATGCAATACTCTACGACGGGCGGTCCTACGAGGGCGGGGTTGTTGTAAGTCTCTTTGGCATCTTCCCAGACGGCGGTACGGACAGCCTCGGAAAGTGCCAAGAGGTCGTCTTTCCTCAGGACATGGAGGTAGGCACGCGATGGCAGGGCTGGTTTAGCTGGATCCTTAGACACCTTCCCGTGATGGTAGGAAAACCAGCCAACCTTGCCACGGCCGCTTCCCCAGGTATCTCCCAAGATGTTGACAAACTCCTCCTCGGTCATTCCCGGTGGGAGTCTCCGAACCAAAACCTTCTCACCCTCTGCAGGTGCCTTTGTCTTGGTCGGTTTTGTGGTGGCATCGCCAGCCGCCGGGCTGGACACGGCAGAGCCGGCGCCATTGGCCTTACGCGATAACAACTGGGGAGGGGCAGCCATCGCGAGGCTTTGAGGGTTGGAATCAGTTCGGTGTAGGTGGTTGTATATCTGCCACGTCGAAGTTGTACGTGATCTATGTTCCTCGGAAATCAAGGGTGGTCAGTCATCGAATGCTGGGCATCCCGAGGCGTGCGAGGAAGGTGGGGCCAGCAGAGGTCATTTATCGTGAACAAAAACGTGGTGAAGAGGGTGAATCGTCCACTGTAAGAGAAGACAATTATGCCAGCGGAAAAGAGTAGGTATACGGCCTGTATGCAAAGTTTGAGGAGTCCAGGAGGTTGGAATTAGGGGTGATGTCAGCCTTGTCTAGAGACCGGGCTTGCAGAATATCGACGCGGAAACTTTTGTTCAGCAACCCCACGATTAGAGTGGTCCGTGCTTAGTGCTGCAGGACTAGAGTAAATAAAGTTCCACCATGGGTTCGACTTTAGCATATGCCAATTGTCAGCCCCTGACATTCCATAATCTAGATAGCGCTTTGAAGATGAGTAGGTAGTTCTCTATCCTCAGAATGACCATGTCGATAGAATCAGGTGCGGGAACCACGTCACTGGGCCAAATAGGTTTCAAATATCTCCCAACATCGGCACCCTTACCCCCCTATACTGGCCATACCATGGGGAACAAATAACCCATCGTTATCCCACCCCCATTCTTATTAACCCCTTAAAGCTCTCTACTCGGCGCTCCCACGCCTCCCCGCCCCGACCACCACGGCCGTCCTCTCCTTCAACTACTTGGCCCTCCTCTCCAGGTCCCCAGCCAGGTTTGCGGCGTACTGGGAAGAGCGCTTGCATTAGTTTGCAAGAGGGAACTTGGCTAGTTGGCTCTATGCTAGCCAGCAGAGTCTCGAAGTCGGGCGAAAGGACTATTAATCTCATCGATGGGGACCGTCGCGATGAGGAGCATGAGGATATTCCCTAGGTTGCCCGGTCATGAGCGGCTAACAGCGCCCAAGTCTACTTCAATGAAGAGAATATGAAGAGACCCATATAGCATATGCGAGCAACCCCATGACTTCCAGCGACTTCACAGAGTCAGCATTTGGTCTGCCAGGAGGAACAAAGCTCTCTCGTTGAAGTACTGGCTAATAGTCAAACACCGAGACACATAGGCTGCTGCACGTACGGCAGCACCTTCCAGCCGGGCCCCCTCTATCGGAAAGCAACGGCTACCGGGGACCTTGACTTTCCCTGACCCGGTATCCAGGCGGCACCTTCGTCGCCACGTACAGGCAAGGACGGAATCGGCCTGCGGGAGAAGTGGCCCTCGCGCCCCGAACTGGGCTGGCTCGGCATGACGCCCAACTCATTTGCGACCGACGAGTTCTTGCACGGGCTCTATCCGTCATCGGCGAGGGCCGGGAGAAGCAACGGCGCCAGGGACACGAAGTAGGTGAACCGGCGCCGGAAGAACGGACCTGAAGCAATACGGGTGAAATACAGGATTCTCGGTCATTGCTGAGTAACCGGCCCGAGTACGAAGTCGGTCAACTCCGAAGGGAAAGAAGAGGTATGACCATGTTGAGTGCGGGCTACTGCATGATGATGCAGGTTTACATGTGGTGACGAGATTAGTGGTTGGGTCACTTGGGTGCCACTAGATCATTCGACTTGTCGAATGTTCCACAGCCAATATTAGAAGGTAAAAGAGACAATGGAACAATGAGATGGCGAACAAAGGGACGAGGGCGTTCTTTGTGCGGTGGCCAAGTGCTCGACTTCGAGGCCCCGAAAATAGAAACAATGCGGAACAGACCAACCTCCACGAAAGTAGACAATAGGACTCGACGGGAATGGAAGCCTCGGTGATTGTTGCCAATCCCAATCCCATGAATGAGAATGTTTGTCTCATCAAAGCAATGCACCTAGACCGCATATGTGCAGACGCGCATGCACAAGTGTAAAGGGGAAACCAGACAAACAATACCAGGGTAAAGTGGGGGGATGGGGGTCTTGCGCCTAGCAGGTCTTGTATGCCACTCGTGTTCTAGTGCCCCCACTGCTTGTCAAAAGAGACGTTAAAGAGGGAATACGGACTACAACTTCAAAGGAGTGCACATCTTACAACCTTTCTCAAGAGAACCAAAAGAAGCGAGGGGGAAGTGATATAAACCTCAATCAAAATCAAAAGTGAATTTCTGGGCTCTTAACCAATCTCACTTCAACCGTTTCCACCCCTAAGCTCCTTACGTGGCACCATAACTACCTAAACTAGAAGGACCGAGCTAAGAACCCCAGCAGCAGCAAAAAGGAAAGTCACAGCTATGTCAGCAGGGAACCCCCCATACCCGTCAACCTCATCCCCCGCCGCCGCCGCATTCCGGAGTCCGACGCCGTCGTCAACCCACCAGACCTCCTTCCCGATGAACCCGTCCCGGCACCACCACCACCCTCACCACCCTCACCACCATCCCCACCACGCTCATGGCGGCGGCGGCAGCAGCAGCAGTGCTGCCGGGAGCAGCAGCGCCGACGTCTTCACCCCCGAGATGCGGGACCGCCAGGCCCGTGGCAAGGACCCCTATCGTTCGGGCGATGCCTCGGACGCCAGCGACGTGAGCACCACCCGGGATTCCAGGACCGGCTCCAAGATGAGACTTGGCGGGTGAGTTTTCCTCCCCCCCCCTTCTCTCTATCATCCAACACATTCCTTCCTCTGCCGTGCTTCCTGAAGAGTTCAATCTGATTAATATATCTCACTTTCCCTCTCTCATTCCAATGTTTTAACACACGATTGAAGACTCACAATACTAACATGACAAAATCCCACAGAGGCGAGAAAGACGACTTTGGCAAGATCGAGCGCCGAGAAAAAGCCGTGGCCTTCCTGGACAACCCGGAGCTGCTCATGATGTATGCGCAGAGCACCGGAGACGTAAGTTAATCGCCTCCCCCCTTTTCCGCTTCAGACCGCAACCTACTCAACCTTCTTTTCCCCTGTCCCTCGACACCTCACCTAATTTTGCAAATCAATGAGCAATCAACCCATTCACCCATTGTTGTCATAACCCCCCCTTTTTCGAACTCCAACCCCCCTGTGACGGCCCCATAGCACACTCTCAAACTAACAGACAGAAACAGAGCATACCCTCCGCCCGCCTACACTTCATGAAGATGATGTGCGGCTACGACGACGAGTTCCTCGAGGAGGACAGCCACGCCCGCGGCCACGCCCACGCCCACAACAGCCACGGCCGGAGACCGCCCTCGCGCCCAGCCCGGGACACGGACAAGCGGAGGGGCGGCGACCGCGCCGCCGGGCGATGATGATGCGCGCGGCGCCCGCCGCCGGCCGCCCCCACGCCCGGACCCCGCCCCCGCCCCCACCCCCGGCCCCGGGTCTGCGTGCGGCGGGGGGCCCGCGGGGGCGGGGGGCCCCCCCCCCCCCCCCCCCCCCCCCCCCCCCACAACCGTCCTCCAGTCGCCGGCGCTATATTCGCCATCGGGGCTCTCTCTGTCTTCTTTGCTAAATGAGATTCATTCTCAATTTTTTTCTTTGGTTTTGCAAGGGTTGGCGTTGTCTGTCTGTCTTGTCTGTCTCTAGCTCGTTAATCCATTTGGCCCTTCCCAACGCCGTGTGTGTATTCGGGGTGGTCTTACGCTCTTTTTTTTTTTTTTTTTTTTGCTCCGTACCTGACCCGTGTTCTATTTCCTTGGGCATCTTTCATGCAGAGCAAGAGCAAGCAAAGCTCCTACGGCGTTTCAATGGTGAGAGGGGGTTTTCTTGTTTTGAAGTGGGCGGTGGGGAGGGGGAGGAACGTGGTTCTCATTGACCTGCGTGTTACCTCGTTATGGATCCATGCAGACCCGGCGCAGAAGAGCTACCTGGACAGGAAGCCGTTGTTTTTCATCTTTTCCATTTTATGCTACTCTGAAGGGTTGCATTACTTCTCACTCGATTTACTTAAGTGAATGAGACGGGAATGACGTCCCAGACCGGGCCTCTCTGGTTCCGCTTTCACGCTATAATCCATGGCAGAGGAGGCGTACACACGGAACAAACAATGAACATAGATGAGGGACGGAGTCGGCAAAGCCATGTGATACTCTATAAGAAAGCTAAGGCCTACTATATCTTGGTCGGGTTTCCTGCCGTCCTATATACCCGTCAACCCCGAATGTGTGCCTGCCTACTACCAGTCCCCCTCCGGTAGCCCAGTTATCCTAATCCCCCACTCATGAATAAACACTAAGCATTGTTGACTTGATGATGCTATTCTAAGCGCAAGAGCCGGCCAGCCAACGAAAATAGACCCCACCGTTAAACGCCCCATCAGACAGACGCCAGAACTCCAGCCCGATGCTAGTAGTTACGGGGGTTGGGTTGTCCCGTCGTCCCGCTGATTTCCCGAATCATTCCTAGTTTACCCCTGGATACGTATCGAAACAGGTATAAATGCATATAATCAAGCCCGACCCGACCCGACCGGACTCTACAACCCCTTCACGCGTATCTCGCGCTCAACGTCCTAACAGGCTGCCATGGCATATCTCCCTGTTGGTGCTGCCCCGGCGCCGGCGGCTGGTACGGGGGCGGAGCCCCAAACGGACCCAGATTCGGCCTCGAGCGCCCCCCAGGCCTAGCCCCCACCATGACCGGCGGCGGCGGCGCGATCCCGCCGCCGGGACCGCCGCCCCAGGCACCACCGTAAGCGGTCCACCCGGGAGGCGGGGCTGGCGGGTGGGGCCGTCCGCGCCTGCCCCCCCGGCCCTTCTTCTTCCCGCCGCGGCGGAAGGCGCTGACGCAGCAGCTGAGGATGGCGAGCAGGATCAGGCCGCCGACGACGACGACGACGGGGATGAAGATGGGCTTGTTCTCCTTGATCCAGCCCAGTATCTCGTCCGACAGGTTCGAGCCCTTGCATACGCCGTTGGAGCACTTGCCGCCGCCCTGGCAGGTGGTCCCGTCGAGGAAGTTCTGCTGCATCGTGAGGCACGTGCTGGGCCCGAACTCGGGCGACGCGCACGAGAGCTGGCAGCCCTGCGACGAGCAGGCGTACGTGTCGTTGCTCGACGTCCGGCCGCCCATGAGCGTCTTGCACTGCAGGTCGCGCGACGTGCACTGGCCCGATGAGCACTTGAGGCTGGCGCCCTTGTCTCCGCACGACTGCCCGTCGGGGGCAGTAACGTCCGACGGGCACAGCGCCGAGGTGCCCGTGCACGTCTCCTGCGGGTCGCAGACGCCAGTGCTGGGCCGGCAGATGGTTCCGTTGTTAGCGAACCGGCACTCGGTCGTGCAGCACTCCTCGTTCGCCGGGTCGCAGACGCTGTTGGCGGTGAACTTGCACGTCTTGGCGTCGCAGCATGTGTTGCCAGTGCACCCGTTATCCCCACCGCAGTCGCAGTCCTCGCCGCTCTCGACGATGCCGTTGCCGCACTGGCTGCCGGTGATGGTCCTGACGTCGCGGTTGTTGGTCAGGCAGCTAGC
The DNA here is from genome assembly GCF_030411735.1 of Phialemonium atrogriseum. Classification (NCBI taxonomy): domain Eukaryota; kingdom Fungi; phylum Ascomycota; class Sordariomycetes; order Cephalothecales; family Cephalothecaceae; genus Phialemonium; species Phialemonium atrogriseum. Next base: position 1,023,854 of record NW_026848138.1, read on the forward strand.
CTTGACGCTGTTGCGACCGATGGCGCTGCAGATGTTCCCGATGCTACACGGCGAGAACTTTGTGATGCCGTTACCCGTCGAAGGGTTCATGATGAACTGCCCGGTGGCATCGCACGAGTTCTTGGACAGCGGACAGCATTGCTGCTTGGTCACGGTCCCGTCGCTGCAGGTGTCGGCTGTGCAATCGTGCACCGCTCCGAACGTGTGGCCCGTCTCGTGTGCGATGACCTGCCATTCGGTCGACGTCATCACTACTACATTGGTCGCCGCGATGGTCTCATTGTTGTCCTTGGCCGAGGCTGTCTGGGAGCCCTGCACACACACCTGGCCAAGCCAGGCCAGTCCCACAGCGGCGTCCGTGTTACAAGTGCTCAGCAGGGTCCAGAAAGCATTCGTGTCGCTGAACTGCCCCCTCCACTGGGAGAAGAGGTTGAGCCGATCCGTAATCGTAGTCCCGCCGCCGCAGCCCACATTCCAGGGGACCTGGGACGTTGCCGTCGTCGGGCACTCTGCGTTACTGATGGTCAGGTTCTGGATGCCGAGAGAGATGTTGAAGGAGCTCTCGTAGACTTGGGAGGCCAAGTTGATCTGCTTGATGATGTGCGTCCTCACAGACGCCGACGAGTTGAACTTCGCCGTATATGTGCAATCCGTCGCAACGCCAATCAAGGCCACCTTCCTCGTCGTCGGACAGCCTGCTGTGGACCCGATCGTCGAAACCAGGTTGACTCCGGCACCGTTACCGCCCGTGGTCCCGTCAATCTGCCGCCCGAACAGCGACCTAGCGCTCATCGACCGGAGGCTGCTCGTCTCCGCCGTACCGAACCCCCCATCAGGCCCGCGGTACACTGGGTGCTCATCATCGCGGTTGAAGCGGAGCACGTCCGACGAGCACGACGGCCCCGCTGCCACATTTCGTTTTAACTCGTCGCGATCCATCCCCATGATATCCGAATCCCGCCAGACAACCATGGATTCGTCCGGCAAGTCCTCGACGTCCGGATCCCCACCTACCCTCGTCTGCCTGAAATCTGCGCTCGTGTGAATATGATGGTCGTCTCCGTGCACCCTGAAGGCGCCCTCGAAGACGGGCGATGCCCCATCCCGATGAACAGTTATCCTCGCCCAGCCCGCGCTCGTCCATTCCGAACGGCCCTCGTCTCGCACAAATGCGTCGCCGCGATAGACCCTGTGCTCGGAGCGATCTATCGGCTCCGAGCGGACCGATCCGTCCGGGTCTATGTACTGGACGAAGGCATTCTCGGCGATGACGTCGTGGTTCGGGCTCACGCTGAGCCTGACCTCCTGGCCCCGGCCGTGGATGTGGAAGGTGAGGTCGAAGGATGAGAGAGGGTGGACCCGGTGGGACGGCGTGTGGATGACGGCATCGTCGATGCGGTTAACGTGCGAGAGAGCGCGGCGTTCGATCGAGTGCGCTGGTAGCAGGTCAGCAAGCAGCCGGGGAATCCGAGGCGGGGAGTAATGTCGAGGAACCATCGGCCATGCCCATGGTTTCATTGCAGGAGTCCCGATATCGTGTAACGTACCTATCACGAATTGAAAGAGAAGGACGAAGCCAGATAGAGCGGCCACAAGGGCCCTCGGGGTGTACATAGTTCAAGCAACGAAGCACTCCGAACGTCCGTTGTCCATGGGATTGGTGTCGTTTTCAATGGTGTAATTGAGGATATTCACCCAAGTTTCAGGGCCGTTTTCCCTTTGAAATTCTCCGAGGTGACGTCTCTAGAATTAAGCCACGGAGGAGGGAATGAAAGAGGGAAATGGAGGGCAGATTAAAAGGAATGGTAGTGGACCGGATGGCAGTGCAAAATGAAGGCGATGTGCTTGTTGGTGTGTCAGGAGCAACTCTCTGGGTCTGGGGGTAGCGGGCTGGGGATTCATTGTCTGCCCGGCTTGTAGGGAGATCCTTAGCACTGTGTGGGTGTTGAGCGAGACGCAGTTGCCGGCAGGGACGGGCTTGGTTTGCAACCTAAACCGTTTTGAAGGCCTGCAGTGCTGTTAGCAACGACTTTCGACGCAGTCCTAATCTTGCATGTAGCGAGGTACCATCGAAACACTGCACCAAAGCGTCGTTTGCCGCCCCACAGTCGGTGCTGCTTCGACCCCTGGCGCTTCTTGGATTTATTTATATCCGTACATTCGAGTCCTTTGACAGTTTCAGGCCTTCAGCACGCACACTTGGCGAATGAGCGAGGACAAAGAAGGGGATGCGCATATGGCCGGCCATCATTAAGATTTCCGTCCCAGTAGCTCTCGGGATTAGAATAACAAGAGGATGGGATTCTACCAAATCCGGACTGTTGTTGGGGAACTCGGTAGGTATAGAACCCGCATTTAGGCAGCTTGCCCGCGACCACCAGATGGACTATGCTGCCATCCTTGTCCCCCTCAAACGGCAGGGCCTTCTCTACGCAGTAGGTTCTTGGTCTTTCCGTCCACTGCCAAGACGCCGCACAGTGTACCAAACAGTTCTACTTGTTGGTCAGCCCGGCGGACTTGATGTGAGGCCGGATACCCGGGCGGGAAACTTAAGCTTAACGCCACCATTGGAGTTCGCAGGGCCGCGTACTCAGGAGGCGGAGTATCTTGGCATGCAAAATCAGAAGCCCGATAAGCCCTTCTTCTTCTCTCTTTTTCTTCAGTGTACACAGATGATGGCTCCTCACCAAACTCGACAACACGCCTACAACAAAACTAACTCGTAGAGGCTGCGTTTGGCCGGACCCTGATTTGAGGCGCAGCGGTCTTGTGGTGGTCAAATGCAGGATCTTAGAGTGTGGGGGGCTCATTCTTGGAATCGCGCTTGTTAAAACTTGTTTCATTGCACCCAGGCGTCCGTCGTACAGGTCTGCGGTTACCCTTCGGCCATCTTCTATGTGCTTGACATAGATTACTACCCAAGTCGCCCCTCGCTGCTCCTGCTCAGGTACCTCTAGGTTCAAGCTTAGCCAAAGACCTGTTTTGTTACCCATGGATCGTTCAGAAGCTCCCTCGGTGTCGCGCGGTCTTCAGGAGCCCACTGAAGCATCTTACCCATCAGCTGTAAGAATAGCTCCTTATCCATGCCTTCCAAGTTTGTCTCCAATTTCCCTAGAGATACCGGTGGTAAGGGCTTAATGCCAGCTTGCCATTCGCCTTCATATCAATGAAGTTAGCCATAGCCAATCGTCGGCGCAAGGCCCTCCTGCACCGTTGGCTCGAGGCCGTAGGGGCTACTCACCAGACTCTGAGAAGAACTTTGACCTTAGTTTACCTCGATTGAGAAACTCCGGGGTTGGTGGTCCTAGGAGCGCAATCATCTCGGCAAGGTGAGCCCTCCCACGGTAGACTCCAAGCTCGAGATCTGTGCCGCGGAACGAAAGGCCGCCTTCGAAGATATCCCAGATCTCGTACATCATTAGCCAACGGAAATCAAGGGATGGAATCGGGGATTACCGTGCATCCGACATTCCAAATGTCAATCTTGCAACTCCATGGGATCTCAAGGATAACCTCTGAGCATCGATACTGGTCTGTCTGGACGTCATTGTCGTGGAGTATGTCTCCGAAAAACGCACCCCCAAAGTCGCACAATACTGGTGGCCCAATATCCTTGGGTTTCTGACCTGCCGGGAGACGTAGATGAACCTTCCGTCGACTTCCTTTCGGGGGCTGGGGCTATCCATTTCGGCTTGTTCGAATTCTACAAGAGCCGAATCGTCCTCAAAGCCAAACACGATGTTGTCTGACTTGATGTCTAGGTGTTCTTGTGTAAGCGCTTGTGCTGGTGTGGAAAAACCATGGAGAGACGTAAACTTGCCTGTGTGGACAATGCGACATTCGTTGTGGAGGTAGTCCAAAGCCTGGAATAGACGATATAGAACTATGCCAAGGACTGGCTTCGGGAGTCTTCCTACCGGGTTGCGGGCAAGAAATGTCCGAACGTTCTCCCAGAGAGGAGGATGAACGAGGCATTGGTGTTCGCCATCTGGGCCTGATAGCTGGAAGAAGTCCAGCAATGGCCGCACCGCGTCTCGCCCAGGATGGCTTCGCGATCCACTGCTGATACGCTGATACACGTTCCGTTCATGATCTACCCGAGCACCCAAGGCTGCCGATCGGATGAAGACCTTCACGGCAACATGACGATGTTGACTGCAACATCAGCAATGGTTCAAGCCCTGTCTGGCCAATGGGGCCCGTGAGTGCATACGTAAGATCCCTCGCCAGCCAAACTGTGGATGTGGTGCCGTAACCTAGTTTCCCAACGACCTGGTAGCGGGAAGCAAGGACTTCGCCGATGTGAACAGGGTAAAACCGTTCTGCAAGGTAGTCTGGAAGCGTCTCTTCCTCAATCTTCTGACTCTCTGGCAGCAGCTGACAGCGAAGGCTTGAAAACGTTCTGGCGGGTGACGGAGCCCGACGGGAGACGCTCGATGCCCAGCGGAAGAGTGATGCCATAGTTTGCTGGATATAGCGAGGTTGACAAGGTGAGGGAACCAGATCAACAGGTGGGCGATGGTTGGCTGCCCTGGCATGAAACCCGCCGAAGACGCTGAAAATGGCGGCAAGCGCCAGCCCAATTCAGCAGCCACAACAGCACTTTCTCGGTTTAATGTAAACTTGCTCTCACTTTGTTGGTGACGACAGCACATCATGGCTTGGAAATAGGCGTGGGCAATACTAGGCAAATCATGCCTCGGAACTGGCCGGACAATTGTCTCAGGACTCCAGTCCTACCTCCGGGCGGACAAATACGGCCTGCAATCCACTGCGTTACTTGAGAGAGCATAATAGGTAGGTATTGAACGTCAAACTCTTAGCCAGTCAATCGTGATCATGTCAGACGAGCTCCCCTCGCCAGGGTCGTAAATTTGGGCAAAACACCATAGACCCTCAGCCTGAACCTCGTGTCTCGCAAACAATGACCATGGTATATAATCCCCTAAAAGCGCGCCGGGCCCCTTACTTCTTCCTGGCCTCGTGAACAACCGCAATAATCTTTTCGACGACCGAGGGGTCCGAGAGCTACAAACAGAAAACCGGATTAGTAAAAGGGGCAAGAGGAAGCAGAAAGATATGCAACGGCGTGCTCCTTACGGTCGTGATGTCGCCCAGCTGGTCCTCCTCGCCAGCCAAGATCTTCCGGAGGATGCGCCGCATGATCTTGCCGCTGCGCGTCTTGGGCAGGTCCGGCACGATGTAGACGGCCTTGGGCGCCGCGAACGGGCCGATGCTCTTGCGGACCTGGACGATAAACTCCTTGCGGAGCGCCTCGGTGGGCTCGTTCCCGTCCTTGATTGACACGAACGCGTTGACCGCCTGGCCCGAGAGCTCGTCCGCGACGCCGACGACGGCCGACTCGGCGACCGCCGAGTGCTCGATCAGGGCCGCCTCGATCTCGGCCGTCGACAGGCGGTGGCCGCTCACGTTGACGACGTCGTCAACACGGCCGCGAATCCAGTAGAAACCCTCGTGATCGCGCCCGGCACCGTCGCCAGTGAACTGCATTTTCGTTAGTTCTCGCGGCCAGCAGCCTAGAAGATCGGGGGGAACCATGGTTGAAACATACGTAATAGCCCTTGTAGACGTTGAGGTATGTCTCCATATATCGCTTATGAGCGCCCCAAACAGTCCGGCACATGCTAGGCCAGGGCTGCTTGAATGCGAGAACGCCCTCGACGTCGTTGCCGTGGAGTTCCTCTCCCGTGACGGGGTCGATGATCGCGGGCTCGATGCCGAAGAAGGGAAGCGACGCGCTACCAGGCTTCGTCGGGGTCACCGTAGCAAGCGGTGTGATGACGTGAGATCCGGTCTCCGTTTGCCAGTAGGTCTGCACTTCATTAGCATAGGCGACCGGGAGGGCGGGCTACGGTCTTCTTGCGGCTCTTTCGAGACTTACATCGATAATCTGCGCCTCCTCCTTGCCGACGATCTCGAAGTACCACTTCCAGACCTCGGCAGCGATGGGTTCACCGACAGTACCAAGGACTCTCAATTTCCCCATGTTGTTCTTCACGTACTGATCGCCGGCACGCTTGAGCAACCGCAGCGCGGTGGGCGCAACGTAGAAGTGGGTAATATCGTGCTTCGCGATGATGTCCCAGTATCTCGAGAAGTTGGGGTACGCTGGCGTGCCCTCAAAGACAACGGTCGAGACGCCGAGGAGTAGCGGCGCATAGACGACGTACGTATGCCCGGTAATCCAGCCAACGTCTCCGCCGCAGAAGAACCGATCATTGCCATGGATATCGAAGACGTACTTGCCGCTCAGAGCAGCACCGATCAGATAGCCGCCAGTGGTGTGCATGACGCCCTTGGGCTTGCCGGTGGAGCCCGAGGTGTAGAGAAGGAAGAGGGGGTCTTCGGAGTTGACGGGCTCGGGGGCGATGTAAGAGGGCCACACCTCGACCTCCTCGTGCCACCAGAAATCGCGTCCCTTGGTCATGGGGACGTCGGCGCCGGTACGCTTGAACACCAGGACGTTCTTGACGTCGGGGCACTGCTTCAGGGCGTCATCGACGATCTTCTTGGTCCCGATCAACTTGCCACCGCGCTTGCCCTCGTCTGTTGTGATTACGACCTTGGAATTGGCATCGATGACACGGTCGCGGAGCGAGTCGGAAGAGAAGCCGGCAAAGACGACCGAGTGGACGGCTCCGATTCGGGAGCAAGCAAGGAAGGCAATAAGAGCTTCCGGAATCATGGGCAGATAGATAGCAACGGTATCACCCTTACGGACGCCCATGTTCTTCAAGACATAGGCTACCTTGGAGACCTCGCGGAGGAGCTCGCCGTAGGTCACGGTGCGGCCATCATCGGGCTCATCGGCCTCGTAGATGATGGCGACCTTGTCGGGGTTCTTGAAGGCATGGCGATCGACGCAGTTGTAGGAAGCGTTAAGCCGGCCCTCGAGGAACCAGGCAGTGTCGCCATTGTCCAGACTCCCACTGCGGACGGTCTGGAAGTCCCTCTCCCAGGTAAGAAGCTCGCGAGCCTGCCTCGCCCAGAACTTGTCGGGCTCCGTGATGGACTCCTTGTACAGCTGCTGGTACTCCTCCAGGCCTGCAGAACGACGGTGCGAACTCCGATTAGCGGGCGCCAGAGGTGGTGTTTGCGGATTTACAGGGGTTTCTTACCACTCAAGTGAGGCTTGCTGGGATGCTCTGTCGCATCAGGTTAGCTCGATCTAGCTAGGTTTCTGCCGCGGAGACTCCCTCCCCCCCACACCGATTACGGCGGTTTCACGCGCGAAATAATATTGCACCTACTTTCAAGCATCTTCGCAGGAGGGTCTGTTGGTCCGGTTGCCGCCGGTTAGCTTTGCCACGGTAATTACGGCTCTCGATAGCCTCAATTGGGTCAGTCGGTGTCCTTACGGAAAGTGTCGACCTCATGGGCCTCGGCCACGACAGGGGCCTTTGGAGCTTCAGAAGCCATGGTTTTGGCGGGGTCGGCGGGGTACAGCAAGGTTCGTGATGACAGCTGGGCTCGGCGACAGCCAGGTTTCGCACAGAGAGCAATCAGATGGCTGTTGGTGAGCCTACGAAGGAACGCTACCCTTGCAGTCGAGCAGCGAGGCAGAGTGAATTAGGCAGAGTGAATTAGGTTGGCAAGTGATGCGGGTTTGAGCGGGGTTAAGTAAGCTCCAAGAGAGCTGACCGTGCAAGAGAGGAGGGAAGAATGGATAGGCAGAAGAACGGATGAGATGGGAACCCCGGTACTTTTGTATTGTGGCAAATGGCAAAACTGAAACTGGCTGCAACCCGCGTAGTATGGGGAAATTGTATTTCGCCTGGGGGTTAGGACTCGAGGGTCGCTCTCGAAGGTGAAGTAGTGCACCAACAAATACTTAAGCCATTATTCCGGAGCTCTGCCTAGGTAGGGAGCTACTAGGAGCTGCACCACGGCAACTGGCATTGGAAGCCATGGAAGTTCCCATCCGGCCCGGGGTTGTACCGTGACATAGAGGCTGTGCGATCCTTCCGCCCGACCTCCAACAATGGAACAAGAGCAGCTCTCCGTCCATCGAGCCGGCCCTTATCGGTTTTTGGCTCGATTATCATTGGACATGGCATGTTCTGGGTTGATCCTTTCTCCAAACCCCACACTCCACCTTTTCCTCGAACGTACCATCGTAGGTACCCTCGACCTTTGCCCTCTTGCTTCGATTCACGGCCGACCCGGCCTGCCCAGGTAGGGAAGAAAAGCCGTCTGCAGGTGAAATTCCGACTTGGCCATAGTGTCTCTGCTAGATAGGGCACCAAACTGCATTGGGAGCGTTGGCAGTTTGTGGCGCTCGCAGCAGCCCTGCAGAGTGCAGACAGAAGCATGCGCCAATATCAGCGGCTCTTTGGCAAAATCGGATGTATCGAGTTGGGGGGCCAACCGGCCGAATTAAGCTGAGGCAGGACTGTCAGCAGTCGAGGCGAAAGTCAATCTAATAACTGTGGTAATTATTTGGTTTGCTTGGCCCGACGACGGACTGCAAGAGTAAGCCCTTCTTGTTCCTGCTTTTCCCCTATATATCCGCGGACTTTTTCGTAGAAGTGGAATCGTGCTGTCGTGCTACCCGTGATCGTAGCAACCGGTGGAGGGGAACGCCGCTCATCTCATTGCAGCCGCAAATGACCCCGCATTTGGCAGGTTGGCCGACAGTCAAGCCGACCCCAACCAGAATTTTGAGGGAGATCAGCACGTCACCCAAGCGAAATGTCGTTTCGGTCCCCAATTCTGATTTGTCCCCATGTCACACCCGCCAGCCTCTTCGGGAGACTTAAAACGTTGGGCCTAGTCTCAAGCGTGTGGCGACTCAAGCCTCATGGGACCAAGAAGTGAAGCTTTCTGCTGTGTGCTCTAGACGTATTCGGGTTAGAACTCGGCATACGATTGCGTCAACCAACCTTTATACTGGGAGTTCGAGGTATGTAGGTACCCAATCCTGAAGATCGCCTCGGGTCCCGTGAGCCTGGACTGGTATTAATTGTCATGATGTATGTATCCGTAGAGTGTCGATCCTAGCAGGAAGACAGGGGACCCTTCCACATCATCCATCCATCATGGTCGGCGATTAAAGACCCAGGGCTCAGTGTGCCCCAAGATCATTACCTGATTAGGTATCATGATCGAGGTGGTCTCATCAAAAAAAGCCCACACCCCAAGTAAGTACACGCAGCAGCCAGAGTATGTACATAGGTACGTATCTATCACGATGTAATGCTGTGGAAGGCGGATACCCCCGCTGAATCGAGACCCCCATGACGAGAGCCAATTGCAAACGGTATGACTGCTTCTGCTTTCCCTTCCACCCGGCCAGGGCGACCAAAGAATCGCACAGTATCATTGCCTGCCGAGCCCAGCGCTTGGGTTCTCTCCTAGAGCACAAGTTCCACTCTGGGCGGACGGAAGCAGCATCTTGGAACGGGATCCTGTCGGGATCCTTACGTCCCTGCTCCTCCTGTGCGCAGCGCCTCAGCCCATGGGAGCCCCAAAAAAATCACGCTTCCATCGGTCTCGCGCCCCGTAATGGTTGCCAGACCGTGCAGAATCCGAAGGGCGGGGAGAAGCCTGCTGACCGGACATCGATACTGCCGACATCGTTACTGTGGGAATTTCAACCTACCTAGAGTCGTATCCAATGATCCATAGTGGATGGCTTGGCGGGTGCATGGTTTTCGGCTTGTCGCATTTGTGATCCCGATTCCAGGAATGAGTGAGCTGCTGTGCAACCTTACAATGTTTGGCCGCCCAGCAGTGAGGTTGATCGGTACCTGCAGTGGTTCCCGGATGTGAGCGGGATGTATGCTCTGTTCTGGATATCTGCCACAAGGCTCCCCAGATTTCTTCTGGAGGGAAAAGAGGTTGCGGTCGACAAGGGAAGCACGTGTCAATGCCTGGTGTTTATGTTTAGCATTCGGTGCAGGGTAGGTATAGAGTACGGATTGTATTGGGCATTCAACAGGGGATGAATTCCCAGCCGGCTACATCCCGCCCCAAAATCCAACGCTTCCGGTTAAACGCCAGCAAGATCCTCTGAACCACGGGCCGGCCCCTTTTCTTCTTGTTTTGTATTTCATCTTCTTTCACATGTCCATGCTCATCAAATACATCTCAAAAATCCTCATAAACTTGGCCACAAACGCCTCGAGGTGGAAGATGACCTTGGTCCCCGTCCTGATCCTGTGTTCGTAGAAGGCCGACCAAGCGATGACGTCCGCCTTGAGCGCGTCGTCGATGAGCGGGATGAGCTTGAACGTCAGGGTCTTGAGGATCGTCGTCGCAGGGATGCAGTGCGTCAGCAGGTCGTAGAGCTTCGACCGCACCTGCATGATGCGCGCGGGCGTGTGCTCCTCCATGATCTCCTTGGCGATCTGTCCGATCAGCGCTTCCCAGTCCGGGGGAGGGATCGCTGTCGCATCTGTCACTTTCTCACTGCGGGCACCCCTGCTGTCAGTGTCTCGTGTCCCGCGTGCAGGGGAGGGAAGGAGTGGGGAGACTTGGGCTGGCCCGGACTGACTTCTGTGCGTGTACTGCCTCGTACATCAGCAGTGCCTTTCGAAGGTTCCGCCCACTCTCCTCCGCTATCCTTTGATGTAGACCTTTGACCACCGGCCAGCCTTCCCGTTTCGCGGACGATGCAAGGACGTCACAGATCTCCTGGTGTGTCGGTGCCGCCACCCGGACGAGAAGCGTACGAGAGCGAATGGGAGCGATTATGTTAGCTGTAGAGTTGGCGAGTAGTATTAGTCGCAAGTTTGGCGAGTATTTCTCCATGGTCCGACGCAGCGCAGCCTGCGCATCTCGGGTGAGGTGGTCGGCCTCGTTGATGACGACCACCTTGAACTTCTGCTTGGCCAGCTGGTCGACTTGTTGTGTCTGCGCAACCTCCTTGAGGAGGTCTTGGATGACCACTCTATCGTAGTTTCCGACATCTGAGGGTGTTATCTCGAGATGGTAGACTGAGGCTACGATGTTGAACTCCAGTTTCCGATTGCTTGTCGTCTGGAAGACTCGGGCGTCGATCTTGATCTTCTCCACGCCGGGCCCGTATAGCTCCTTCAGCGTCGCAACGATTCGGGTCTTCTTGCCGGCGCCGGATGGCCCGTAGACCAAGAGATGGGGGAAGTCACCGCTTTGTGCCTGCGACCGATTAGCCTAGGTAGCCTTCGAGTTATTGGGAGCGCGCAAGGGACGCATACCAACGACCGTAGCCTTTCTGACAGCTCCTCATGATATGTGAGGGTGTCGAGGGATCTTGGGCGATGCTTGTCGACTATTAACGCCATTTTTGGTCCAGTTGCTGGGAATGAGATGGACAATGAGCAATCGATGGTGCGATGTCCGAACAGCGCTTTCGAGGTTAGTGGGACGCGTTTGGAAGACGCGTTTCGAAGGTGAGCACACAAATCAATTAAGCAGTTGGACCGTGCACACCACCCCTTGTTCTGTCATGGCATGCAGTGCGGCGCTACTAGCGCCTACGCAGTATCTAAGCTCTGGAACAGGACGGTAGACCGTAAAGCTAACATTATGCTTCAGGATAACTAGGCGAGTATATGTAAGGTCAAGATATCGTGTTGTCGGGGCCCCAAGCTTATAGTTCCTGGCAAAGAACAACCCCTATTCAGTCCCCCATAACAACACAATATCTTGGGAAAGACGCCTATGGAGGCTTTCCAGAGACCGGAGTTGGTGTCACCGAGAATTCCTCTAGCTTACATATTCTACAACAAACCAGACCTCCTCTGCCTTATGACGGGGGAGCCACGGAGTCTGGAGTTGATGGTATCGCGGGCGAGCTGACAGTCGCCTCAACTGTTGGCAGTTGCCTCCTTGGCCTCTTCAACTCCTCCAATGTGACACCATCTAGCTTCGTAATACCAACGACGGCCGGATCTCCCTTTTTCACGAACTCGTACTGGCCTATGGGCGGGTATTAGCTCCCACACCTTGCAATAGTAGTTTGTATGACTTGCCTGGCAACTTATTCCCTGCGAGCCGGAAGGCGTCCCGGGCAACCTGCTCGTGCAGTGCGCCCCTGACCTCGAAGAGTACTTGATTGACGGCGATTCTTGACGCCCAGTGGTCGAAGGATCCCTTTCCTTTGCCCATTCGCACCTAAGGCTGTGTGAGTAGACGCTGGCAAAAGCAGTGGTAGACGCAACTCACCTCGTTTCCGCTGACGAAAACCCCTATATTACACGACACCCTCTTGTATAGTCGGTAGCGCTGGCCGCGCAGCCTCTGTTTGATCGTGTCCTCGGCAACCTTCAATTGCTTCGCGCTGATCCTTCGGTGATGATCCCACATACGCAACCCGTAATCGCCCCATATAACGGTTGTACCTTTCGATGAGCCACCTGTCGGCACCCTGGGCCGCCCCTTCATCATCTTCTGCTTCCGGTTCATCCGTGGCTCCAGCCACGAGGGCCTCGGAGAGGTCGACGAGAATGGTCGCGCATTTGGTCGAGCTGAGGGTGTTGTTATTCTCGGGAGAGAGGTGGTCGACCCAAGGAGGAGCGCAGGCCGTGAAAGGGCCGTCGAGGATATCCTCAGACCCTGGAATGCACTGAGGAGTGCCATCGAAGCGTTTTGCTTCATTTCGATTGAATTGCTGGACTTACACCACGGCCGGCGAGGAGTTTCCCATCATTCTCGATAGCCAATCTCCAGAAAAACCTGAGCTTGGAGCTTCACGCGGCAAAACCTCGGCTAAACCACGACCCTGGAACAGTGACGCTCGAACCACTTTCCCCCCCGTCACGCCCCAGCGCGAGTTGCCGCGTCAAATGTCAAATGAATGTCGGTGGGCGCGCCTGGACTTTTCGAGCCGTTTGACACCACCCAAGCGTGCTGAACCACGCCACCCCCCTGAGCTTCCATACTTCGATACTCCAGTAGATTCGCAGCGTCAAGGTTGCATCTTCATTTGTTCGAACGATCGATGGTTCTAGGGCGATCAAGCCTGTCTCGAGTCTGCCTTTCTATCCGCGTCCTCTCCACGCGTATCCCGAGTCCATTTACTTGCCATGCCGGATATCAGGTCGTTCTTCGGCCCCAGAAATGGTGCCGCGCCCGCGAAACCAGCACCCAAGAAGGTCGATGTCTCGCACAAGAAGGCCCGAAGCAGTGAGCAGATGCTGTCTAATCGTTACCGGTTGGGCATTTCTAACGGATTACGAATTAGAAGGGCGTAAAGTCATTGATGATAGCGAGGATGAAGCTCCCGTAGAGTAGGCACCGAGTTACCCCAAGTATTAGATCGCTCTCTGACAGCCCTACAGGACGAAGAAGCCGGAAACTAGATCGACTCCCAAGAAGAAGGCAACGTAAGGACGCCTCGACAACCCCTCGTCGTATGGTATTAACTGAGCATCCGTCTAGGGGGCCGGAGCCTATCAATGGTGTTGCTATTTCGACAAGCGATTATTTTGCGTCCAGCAAGTCGAAGGCACCCAGTACTCAGGTCACACCAAAGGCCGCCGCGAAATCACAATTCAGACCCGGAGTTGAGGTTCGTGTAAGCCCGCGCACGAAACAGCCCGCCCCCAAGCCAGCGGCTGCACCTGCTCCACCGCCCGGGGCTCGTCAAGATGGTCCCAAGAAACGATCGACGACCACATATGCAAAGCATGATGATGACGAGGATGATGCTTTCATGGACGACGATGCAGATGCGGGAGATGACATCTTCACAGCCGATGTGAAGGCCGTGAACAAGAGGAAGAATGACGACTACGTCGATGAAGATAGTGATGAGGACTTGCTCCCGAAACCAAAGAGGGTTGCCTCGCGTGGCAGGGGCAGGGCAGCGGTAAAGGTCGAGCCGAAAGCTTCGCCCGCCGGCAAGAAACGCAAGTCTGTCGAGAAGGACGCCAGCGACGAGGACGAGTCGGAGGAAGCGGCGCCGCGGAAGAGAGTAGCCCCTGCCAAACCTCGAGCCTCGAGGGCCAAGAAGGAAGCGGAGCCCGAGAGCACCGACATACAGGAGATCCTCGATAACATACCGACAGTTGAGGCACCCGATGCGCCACCCAAGGACCCCAATGCCAAGTTCGATTGGAGAAAGGCTGCAGCCGGAGGAGGAAACTCCGGGCCACCTCTAAGTGCCGGTGCTGCCGATATCCCAGATGGAGCGGAGGACTGCCTTGTGGGGAAGACGTTTGTGTTCACTGGCCTCCTCAAAACCATCAGCAGAGACGAAGGCCAAGCTCTAGTAAAGCGATATGGAGGCAAAGTAACGGGGGCACCCAGCAGCAAAACGGACTTCGTGGTCCTCGGAGACGACGCAGGGCCGAGCAAGCTCAGGAAGATCAAGGAGCATGGCATCAAGACCATTGACGAGGAAGGGTTATTCTACCTGATCCGCACCATGCCCGCACACGGTGGTTCAGGGAAGGGTGCCGAGAAGGCGAAGCAGAAGCTGGAGGAAGCTCAGAAGAAGATCCGGGAGCAGGCAGAGGAGATGGAGAGAGAAGAGAAGGCGAAGAGACTGGAGGCTGAGAAGGTGAAGAAGGCCGCCGCTGCTCGAGGCGTCGCCCCTACCCCTGCATCCCAGCCGTTGGCACAGCTCTGGACGACCAAATACGCCCCGTCCCAGTTGAGCCACATCTGCGGAAACAAGGCCGCCGTCGAGAAGATTCAAACCTGGCTGAAGAACTGGCAGAAGTCGAAACAGTACGACTTCCAGAAACGCGGGGCTGATGGCTCGGGTGGCGCCCGTGCCATCATGATATCCGGTCCGCCGGGCATTGGCAAGACTACTGCCGCACATCTGGCAGCCAAACTGGAAGGCTACGACGCCCTGGAGACCAACGCCAGCGACAGCCGAAGCAAGAAGCTGGTCGAGAACGGCATCGGCGACGTTTTGAACAACACATCGCTGCTAGGCTTCTTCGCCGGCGACGGCAAGAAGATCGACGCGACCAAAAAGAAGTTGGTCCTGATCATGGATGAGGTGGATGGCATGTCGGCTGGAGATCGCGGTGGTGTCGGAGCGCTTGCCAAATTCTGCAAGAAGACGGAGGTGCCGCTGATCTTGATATGCAACGATCGCAGGCTGCCCAAGATGAAGCCTTTCGATTTCGTCACGTTCGACGTCAAGTTTCAGCGCCCAACAGTCGACCAGATCCGCTCGCGAATCATGACAATCTGCCACAGAGAGGGCCTGAAGCTGCCTCCCCCGGTTGTCGATGCCCTCATCGAGGGCAGCAACAGGGATATCAGGCAGATCATTAACATGATCTCGACGGCCAAGCTGGACCAGACGTCGATGGACTTTGACAAGAGCAAGGCCATGTCAAAGGCTTGGGAGAAACACATCGTCCTCAAGCCATGGGACATCTCTCAGAAGATGCTAGGTGGCGGCCTCTTCAGCCCAGCAAGCAAAGCCACCCTCAACGACAAGATTGAGCTATATTTCAACGACCACGAGTTCAGCTACTTGATGATCCAGGAGAACTATCTGCGTACGAAGCCGGCCCAGCTGACCGGCAAGGGTTACAACGCCAGGGAGGCGAATCTCAAGTACCTCGAGCTGGTCGACCAGGCGGCGGAGAGCATCAGCGACGGCGACCTGGTCGACCGGATGATCCACGGGCCGCAGCAGCATTGGAGCCTCATGCCTACCCATGCCGTCTTCAGTACCGTGAGACCGTCGAGCTTCGTTGCAGGCCAGCTGCTCGGGTCCAACTTCACGTCGTGGCTTGGCAACAATAGCAAGACGTCTAAACTCGGGCGCTTCGTTCGCGAGATCCAGTCCCACATGCGGCTCAGGTCGTCGGGGGACCATAACGAGATCCGCCAGCAGTATCTGCCTACCCTGTGGTACCGGCTCGTCAAGCGCCTCGAGGTCGAGGGCAGGGACGCGGCGGAGGAGGTAATCGAGCTCATGGATAGCTATTATCTCACTCGCGATGACTTTGATGCCATCAAGGAACTGGGCGTTGGTCCGCATGCGGAGGAGAAGATCAACATCGAGACTCAGACCAAAGCCGCCTTTACAAGACTGTGAGTTATATATATATATATCAGTATAATGACGGCGTCACTCTTGACTCGTGCTAACGATCCTACCTAGCTACAACTCCATGTCGCACCCGGTGCCGTTCATGAGGGCCAGCAACGTCACCACCACGGCGAAGAAGGCCACCAAGGAAGCACCCGACCTCGAGGAAGCCATCGAAGAAGAGGATGATGCCGAGGCCGTCGACGCGGTCGAGGTCGATGAGGACGAGGACCTCGATCTCAAGCGCGACAAGTACATCAAGCAGCCAAAGGCCAAGGGGGGAAAGAAGACGGCTAAGAAGGCCACGAAGGCTGATGATGATGACGGTGGTGATGGTGGAAAGGGGGCGAAGGGTAAAACAAAGACAAAAGGCGCTGGAGCCAGGGGCAAAGCCAAGAAATGAGTTCTAGATGGAGGAGGTATGCATGATTTTCTCAGTTGGTGTGGCATTATTACTCTGAGCTGCTTGTCGTCGGTCAGTGTTCCCAAGGAGCCACGGGTCCTGAATGGTAGACATATACATGTAAGGCCATTACTATAGCTAGGTAGATTACTATGACGAAGTAATTTTGGACTGGCCAGAGACTCTCACAAGGCTGGTGTGCGGTTGCCCCCTTGGATGATGTATCAAGATCCTACTCCTCAGGGTTAGGTCTTGCAAGGCGCAACACCATTTTCCCTCAGGTTAAATATTGAAGATGCGTTCTGTGCGTGTGACCCCTAAGCCTTCTTGTTTGATCTTGGTCCGTGTTGGTTTCTGTGGGGGGTGGTAGAGGCTTCCTTTGTTTACCTAGGTACCTCAGATCTCACCCTCACCTGGTACACCCCCTCCTCTTTCACCCCACCGTTCACGAAGTTCACCCACCGAGTCCACACAGGACAAGTCTTTCCATGAATATCATATTTCCCCTTATCCCCGACCTCGAATATCCCTGACTTCTTCCTATAAGCACGACTAAGCACGACTAAGCCGCCACCATGACCCTTTTGAGGCGGCTTAAGGTTCGCCGCAGGGCATCCCGGCTCTGGGAAAGGATGAAATCACCTGTGGAGCTCAAAAGCGTGAGCCCGGCGCCCGTGAGCTTGAAGACTATAGGCTCGACGCTGGTGGGCTCTGATCCTGCGAGTAAAGATAGTGAGAACCCCCCTTCGAGATCACAGGCTAGCATTTTCCCGAGATCTCAGTTCTGACTACTTGTGAACTGGGTTTTAGCTCCAAAGAAGGACCTCCTCCTGCCCTTGGTTATCGATGGCCGTCAGCTCGCTGTCATGGCGGAGGAGGGGAAGTGGTGCAGCAGTTGTGGTAAGCTCTC
The DNA here is from genome assembly GCF_030411735.1 of Phialemonium atrogriseum. Classification (NCBI taxonomy): domain Eukaryota; kingdom Fungi; phylum Ascomycota; class Sordariomycetes; order Cephalothecales; family Cephalothecaceae; genus Phialemonium; species Phialemonium atrogriseum. The sequence continues at coordinate 1,041,173 of NW_026848138.1, forward strand.
GGCACCTCCATCCAGCATAAGGTGAACGGTCTCAATCAGGGGGGGGGGGGGGGGGGGGGGGGGGGGGGGGGGGGGGGGGGGGGGGGGGGGGGGGGGGGGC
>NW_026848138.1:1041282-1312791 GCF_030411735.1 Phialemonium atrogriseum
CGCGTGGGGTGTTGGGGGTCGGTGGGTAGGTGGTGGTGGTTTGTTGGTTCGTAATGGGCACCTACTAACACAATATGGTGAACGTGAAAAAAAACCCCCCCCCCCCCCCCCCCCCCCTTCTCTCCTGGCAGGAATCTACCAGAGATACGATGAGCCGCGTATCCGCTGCTGCCCAAGGCCCCCATTTGAGGATGAACCCTCCGACACCGCCGAGCCGCGTAAGTAGATGAATCCCGTGACTGCCCAACCAGCGACTAACCCCTAAGAAGCTTTGCCCACGAGCGAGACACTCGCAAGCCCTCAGCCGATGAGCCCTCAGCCGGAGTCGCAGCCATCGCTAGACCCAGAGGGACCACCAAATCCCGTCTCCAACCGTCCGTCACCCCCTCCCCCCAGTGCACCTATTCCCCTGACCATACCCCGGAGCTGACCCCAACCCCCCCAGCAGACGTCTCCATGGCCAACAACGTCAACCCCCCGGTTAGCAAGGACGACGCCGAAGAGGAGGAGGAGGAAGGGGAAGGGGAAGAAGGCTTCATCTCGGACGACGAAGGGGATCCCGCCCCGGCCAGGACCCCGCCCTGCGCCTTCTGCCTCTGGTCCAGCACCGTCGGGCGCTGGGACGACGGGCTCGCGGCGCTGCGATACCCGGCCACAGAAGACGTGTACCCGCCTCCCCGGCACCGCTGCGGCATCCGTCGCCGCCCCTTGCACCCGGACCTGTTCAGGCCGCACTCTCCGCTTGGAGGTCTTGCCGCTGGGCTGGATGCGAAGGGGAGGTTTGGGGAGCCGGGTGGGAGGTTGGGCGGTTGGTGAGGGGGCGGGTTCAAAAAACTGTTCTCGGCGCGGAGAGGGAGTCTCTCTCGCTGGTTTCCTGACTTGGACTTGGCTTGTTGCTGCAGATCTGGCCGTGGAGAATCCGGCTCCTATCGATGGCTTGTGGTGCTGGATCACGATATCGGAGTTACGCGTCTGAGTATGGAGTTCTGATTTCTTCCCTCGCCCTCCCAGCAAGATACAGCTGGTGATTTGGGAGGGCAAGGGGCTAAGCCTTCGAACGAGGCATTCGAGAACGAATGGCCGCATAATACTAATATGGTCAGGATAAGCTGTACCAGTAACGAAACGAAGTTGTACGAGAGAGTCAAACACTGTCAGAGTATTTAGTCTCTAATCATCCATCCAACAAGTGATCACAGAGGGGCCAAAATATCCTCAAAGGGTGGCTGTAGGTTGTAGCTCGGGTTTGATTAGCATGTAGTAACTTCCAGCACGTGTCTAAAAGTGGACGGTTAACCAAGGAGGTGCTCTATATACATCGATTATGTACGACCGTTTCCAGGCCGTTGCTATGATTTTATCCTTATGCCACCAAGTTGCCGTCATGAGAGGAGCATTATACACAGACCTAAACGCCGGTGGTCATGGTATCGGTTTATATAAAACAGTAGTAGTGGTACACGGGCGCTAAGATCCCCTGGATCCTAGAACCCATTACTTGTTCTTCACGACGCCAACCTTGGCGGCCCGGAGGATGCGGCCGTTAAGCTTGAAGCCCTTCTGCTGCGTGAGGATCACGGTGCTGTCCTCCTTGTCCGGCATCGGCGTCATGAACGTGGCCTCGTGCTCGTTCGGGTCGAACTTCTCTCCCTCGGGGTCGAAGCGTTCGAGGCCGTGCTTCTTGAGAGTCGAGGTCAGGATCTCCTCGGTCAGCTTGAGGCCGTCGTAGAGGTTGGACAGCTCCTGCAGGTCCTCTGACTTGTCCTCAGCGTTGAGCTTCTCCTGCGATACCATGCCCAGGGCGCGGTCGAAATTATCGACGCTGTCCACTAGGTCCTTGGCGAACTTCTGGATCGCAAAGTCGCGTGTTGCCTTCATCTCACGCTGGGTCCGGTCCTGGAGATTCCGGAAGTCTGCAACCGAGCGCAGACACTTGTCCTACATTGCAGCACATGAGTACGGGGGGGCCGAGACGGGGGGAATAACGGGGTGAAGCGAACCTTCCACTCTCTTGCCTCCACTTCCTTGGCTTCCAGCTGCTTCCTAAGAGCTGCCTCCGCGTCCGATCCTTCATCTTTGGCTTGCGATTCGGCCTGCGACTTCGCTTCCGAGCCCTCCTTTGCGGCGCCCGATGCTGACTCCGCCTCGGCACTATACCATCTCGAGGCTGCTGGCCGGATTGCACGCGCTGATATTGAAGGTAGTTGGCGGAATTGGGGTCTGGATAGAGGTTTCTGAGCGGCCAGCCTTAGACCTGAGCTTGCAGCTCTTGCGGGGCCGGAGGAGATGATTTGCCGCAGCATTTTTAACTGGGGTCCTTTGCGATAATTGACAATGTCGCCTGACTTGGAGCAATAAATATTTGAGGGATAGGGGAGTCGCTCGTCTTAAGCCGAGCTCATGAAAATTTCCACGGCCTTGACCAAGCTCTGGGCAGTGACGGATCATCAAAGGTCCGGGAAGCTCCAAGGCTTGGCCCGGGATGGCCGATAGATGGTGACGGGATCAGGGGTGAGATTAAAAGCCAAGGTGGTGTCGGCTATAAAGACACACCCCAAGTAATGTTTCCAGGGGAGTGAAGTCGCCACGGGAGGGTTGCGCGTATAAAACCCTGAATCGAGGAATTTAGAGGCTTTGTTCAAGCTTCAGCCAACCTCAGGCGCAACATCACCAGCGCTTGCTCCTCGCCATCTCCCCAACCGCCAGACCTAATTCATGCTACACGAATCTACGTTGGCTCTGCTAGAATGGACTATGACGCGATGATGATGGATGAGGGCGAGTCCCTGGGACCGTCTGTCAAGATCCATCACGTACGTTGAACAAATAAATCCTCGCGGCGCCTCTTTCCCTTCGTTTCGCATGGCGCAAAGGGCACGAGCTGACGCCTGAGTGATGTCCCACAGGCCGATCCGACCTATGTGTCCTTCGAGATCAACAACGTCGATCTCTCCACGTCCAACTCCCTGCGGCGGGTGATGCAGTCCGAGATCCCCATCATCGCGATCGACCTGGTCGAGGTCGAGGAGAACACGTCGGTCCTCGCCGACGAGTTCATAGCCCACCGCCTCGGGCTCATCCCGCTCAACGCGACCGACGTCGACTCGCTCCTGTACACGCGCGAGTGCGAGTGCGAGCAGTACTGCGAGCACTGCAGCGTCAAGCTGACCCTGCACGCCCGGTGCACCAGCGACGAGGTGATGAAGGTCTACGCGCGCGACCTGATCCCTGACCCGGGCCGGCCGAACCAATACGTTGGCAGCCCCGTCATCACCGACCCGGATGGCAACGGGCCCCTGATCGCCAAGCTCCGGAGGGACCAGGAGATCAAGCTGACGTGCATCGCCAAGAAGGGCATCGCGAAGGAGCATGCCAAGTGGATGGCCACCACGGCCGTCGGGTTCGAGTATGACCCGCACAACAAGCTTCGCCACATAGATCTGTGGTACGAGAATGACCCAAAGACGGAGTGGTAAGTGCTGTTTTTTTCCCCCCTCTCAAACGGGCGGCAACGTGATTCGAGGCTGACGACACTAGGCCACCGAGCGAGTACGCCTCTTACGAGGACCCTCCTCAGGAGGGCGAGCCTTTCGATTACGACGCCGAACCAAGCCGTTTCTATGTCCGGGTCGAGACCGCCGGGGGCCTGCCCCCGGATTCTATCGTGCAGGAGGGAGTCAAAGTTCTGCAGCAAAAGCTGGCAGGTCTAATTCACGAGCTCAACGAGGGCGAGGGAGATGCGGGTGGTGCTGGGGCCAACTACAACGGGCCGCAGAGCCCCGAGTATAGCGGAGGGGCCGGTTGGCAAGACCAAGGATACACGACGCCATACGGTAACGGGGGGAACCAGAGCAGCTGGGGGGGAGCAGCAGGCGGGACCACTCCTTACGGCACCACGCCTTACGGTAACCCGGGCCAGAGTGGTTGGAGTTGAAAGCGCCGTTCCTATAATGCTTGTCCGTCAACCGTCGCTTTTTTTGCTTTTGCACGGCAACCAACGATATCTCTTTTGCTTTTGCGGGGAATCTCTTTTAGATGGTGCGTGGGCCAGGAGAGTGCTGCCGAACTGGAGTTTACCGGCTTTTGACATTTGCATATGGTCACGGACTGAAAGAGGAAAAAAAGGTTGCTATACATTTCATCCATGTATTATACGGGATATGCGCACAGCTGAAGCGCATACATATCATCACCCCAAGATCCACGGGGCGAAACAGATCGGATTCCGGGAAAGGGTGGTTGATATTAGGGGCTGGCAGGGGATTGTTTAACTCCCTCCCCCCTATTGCGGAGTTTGTATTGTACAATAAGCGTAAAAAGCGCAAAAACTGCCGCTGGAAAACTAAGAGCAGAATCCTAAAAACAGAGGCTCTCCAAGGGGGTTTCTAATGCATGAGCTGAGCCTTTCTATCGTGTATATATGTATGTGTGTGTGGTGTATGTGTGGTGCGTGTTGTCGTCTCCCTAGCATCTCGGCTATACCGAGGTTTCCAAACCTTGAACCTTCCTGTAGATGTTGCGGTGAGTCTCGAGGAAGACAAATGTACAAATGGTGTGCCTAGATCTCCGAGATTAGCTGATTTCGGGTACGCCCTCCTGCCGAGACTACGGGACCCGACGGGAAATCCATCAGGCGGGAAGGGGGAAACCAGTAACATACGGTCCTAAGCGCAGGAAGCTGGGCACCCAGCCCTTGAACACCCACCGCAAGCCCTCGGCGGCGTAGATCTCCCCGAGCAGCTTGGGGATGCTGCTCTTCCCCTTTGCCGACATGACCCTCGTCTTGATGACGTCGATTGGGCTCGTGACGGTCGCGGCTGCGGCGCCGGCGAGGAACGAGGCCGTAAAGTGGGTGGCCAGGTTGTCGGTCATGGGGGTCAACTGGATGAGCCAGCGCTTGAAGACGTCGTAGCTGGCCAGCTGGCTGGCGGTCATGGCGGCGGCGCGCATGCTGTTCGGCCACACGCCGCGGAACCAGCTGACGAGGCCCTCTTCGCGGGCCATGCGCGCCAGGCCGTCGACGGCGTGCCGGTAGTTGCGCCGGTCGGCGGCGGGCAGCGACGCGTCGTGCTGCATGCGCACGTTGAGCACGTCGGCCGCGTTGCCTGCGATGCCGCCCACCACCCCGGACACGGTCGCCATGGCTACGAGCGCGGCGAACGACGGCGGCTTGCCGTCCGCGCCCGTCGACCGCTGCTTGAGCTCCTCGTAGATGCCGAACCGCGCCGTGCTGTACGTCAGCTGCCGGAGGAGGGACGCCGAGAGCCCGCTATACAGGCCGCGGAAGCCGTCCATCTTGACAACGTGCACAAAGGTGCCGCTCATCGTCTTGGGCATGTTGCCGGACCGGGTTTGGAGGCGGACCTTTCGGGGTGGCCCTTGTTAGTTTTCTCCTCCCATGGTGGCTGATGACAGCCCCTGCCGAGGCTCATGGAGGGCGGGTGAGATACCTTGACTATAAAGGAGTGAGTGCCGAGTCCCCGTACATCATGAGCATCTACGATAAGGAGAGATCTTCAAGGAGAGCTTACCAAGATCCAATGGATGTGTTACGCTCGCGGCCATACTACTTGCGCTTCCTCCAAACCAGAAGGGGTAGTGGATCGGCTTCTTACCCCCTATACTGTCCTTCTCGGCAGACTGTGGTGCTACTGCCCGCCGAGGCACGGCTGCCGGCTGTTTCGCTGCCTCCATTCTGGCAGTTTACTCGTCGGTTTACCGTATTAACATGGATTCCGCTAAGGGTTGGGAAAGCACTAGCAACAGCAAAGAAAGGCAATCGGACGAGTGTCGCTGCCGACATACTATAACAGAGAGTTGTAGACCTAGGCTTTCGAATATTTCTCGTCAATTCGCTGCCGAACATTTTTGTTACTCATCAGCCTGGCTCGATTCTGCTGCTAGCCCAGAGCTAACGTCGATGTCATTGTGCAGTGCAGGGGTCCCCTGACCATTTATTGGACCCTTTGCAGGTGCCAAGAACAAATTGTATGACACGACTTTCTCGGGCAGCTATCCTGGCGATTTTTTTCTGGAATGTCAATTCAAGCTTCACAGCTCCAGGTCGAGCCCCCAAGCTCGGGGATATAAGTGCTTTCTTCCACCGCAGCACAATGGCGATGGCGGCGTCAAGGGGACACGGAGTCCACGTGATTCGTTCCCTGACCGCTGCGTCTGGGTCGCCTCGGCCGTCGACAAGACAGGCTTGGCTGCGTTTGAGCGGTTCAAGCAATTGTTGGCAGGCATGTTTCTCATCCGGCCAGTCAGCGTCGGCGTCGGCGTCTGCGACAAGTGTATCGTCACCGGCCGCAGGCTCGAGTCCAGCCGGGACATCTCAACCGTCGTCTATTGAAGTCAATGGGAGGACGTTTACCACGGACTCATGGTTCAACGCGCCTGCCAACGTCTTGGCCTCAACGGCGCGCCAGCTGCATCTGCAGAAAGACCATCCCATCTGCATTACAAGACAGATTCTAGAGTCGGTGTACCCGCGGCCGACATTCAAGTCCCATAACACGTTCCACCCTGTCGTCTCGACCCACGAGAACTTCGACTCGCTCGGCTTCCCGCCCGACCACCCCGGGCGGAATCGGTCGGATACCTACTATATCAACAAAAATACCCTGCTACGGACACATACGAGCGCTCATCAGGCGAGCCTGTTCCGCGCCAGCGAGAGCGACGGCTACCTCATCAGCGCAGACGTGTATCGGCGGGATGAAGTCGACAGGACGCACTACCCCGTGTTCCACCAGATGGAGGGGGCGCGAGTATGGGACCGCAAGAAGGTCCCGAACGGAGACATCGTAGCGGCCGTGTACGCCGACCTCGAGCGCCTCCCGAAGCACAACGTCAAGGTGGAGGACCCCAACCCCCCGTTCCACGCAGAGCGGAACCCGCTACAGTCCGAACACCACTCTCCTGCCGAGGCGGAGGCCGTTGCAACACATCTCAAGCGGTCGCTGGAGCTCATGGTGGTGGAGATATTTTCCCGCGCTAAGGCTGCTGCTGCCAAAGCGGACCCGGACTACGTGGACGAACCGTTGCGGGTGAGGTGGGTCGAGGCTTACTTCCCGTTCACGAGCCCGTCGTGGGAGCTGGAGATCTACTACCAGGGAGACTGGCTGGAGGTCCTGGGCTCTGGTGTCACGAAGCAGGACCTCTTCACCAATGCTGGCGTGCCTTCGCAGTTGGGGTGGGCCTTTGGCATCGGCCTGGACCGCATAGCCATGCTTCTGTTCCAGATACCCGACATCAGGCTGTTCTGGTCGACGGATGAGCGCTTCCTCAACCAGTTCACGGGGGTGTCGGACAACTTGGATTCGCTCAAGCGATTTGTGCCCTTCTCCAAGTACCCAGCCTGCTACAAGGATGTGTCCTTCTGGCTACGTTCCACCTCGGCGGCTGGGGGGAACACAAAGGCGAGCGTGCAGGACTGGCACGAGAACGACCTGATGGAGGTCGTCCGCAACATAGCCGGCCATGACGTGGAGGACGTCAAGCTAGTGGATGAGTTCTCGCACCCCAAGACAGGGCGGCGAAGCATGTGCTATCGCATCAACTACCGCAGTCTGGAGCGGACCCTGACAAATTCCGAGACAAATCAGCTTCACAGCGAGGTCACCAAGGCGCTGGTGAATAAGCTCGGCGTGGAGATCAGGTAGACTGCCCGAGACAGCTTGCAGAGCATCAATAATACGGGGCAAGTTGAACCGAGATGGGGGGGGGGGGGGGGCTGAGCCTGCTCATTGATGCTCCATCTCTAGAGTTTCGAGCCTAGAATCCGGCTGGGGACACGCTTTTGCTCGGTCAGGACCTAGCTTGATGTACGATAAACACCTAATATGCATGCATGCTGTGCAAACAGTTGGGTGTTGTCTGTGTGAGGGTTGCAAATGATATCTGCCTTGATACGGCACTTGTGGAATTATCGAGCCCCCCTCCCCAGGAGTCGATTTCAACTCGATATATTGCACCATATTGCGAGGAAGGAACCCACTGTAAGCCTCAAGCTGTGCAAATCAGACAAGTCAGACTAGCAAGAGCATGTCGTGACTCCCGACAGAGGCAATGCAGTGAAGAAGGTATCACTGCGCGGCGGCAGCACGGCAGGTTTTGCCTCGCCGGGTCCAAACTGCGGGAATGCTCCCCTGACTCTTGCTGAGTAGGACGAGTCGTCGTGTTCGGGCGAGTCTAAGCCGGAAGGCTGGGTTCAAGCGGGGACCTGGATCCGCATGTTCTACCAGTTTGGCGGCGCCCGCGCCAAGTATGGAATTCCATATGCCTACCGGATGGCTGAGACATCGTCGTTATGGTCTGGAATGGCAGCCCCCGAGATCCAGGCGCTCGAGAAGGGCTTGGAATTTCTTGGGGAGGCCCGAAGCGCCTACACGTTGCAAACGAGGCCGCCTCGACGAATGCATGGCGCCGAGCATGGGTTTCTGAGGTGCCGCGGGGCAGTGCACAGAGATTTCCCGTCAGATGAGGATTGCAATACTGACCCCAGTATAGGGTGAGAAGGAAAGAGAAACAAAGTTGCGGAGGCGTGTTGCGGAGGCGTGACTAGGCTCAGCCTGCTCAAGAGTTCCCCATCGACGGGGATGCGTGAGCCGCCGGTGGCTTTTCTAGCGTCACTAATACGGAAGCTAGAAGTCTCAACTCTCCAAAATCGCAAGCCACTCGCTGTGCCTGACTCTAATAAGTAACTACCCGATTAGGTAGGTACCTATCTTTACCCCGCTCCTGCCCCAATTCCTATGTATCTTACTTGGTAGGTACAGGTACAGGGCATTGCCGGACTCCGTCGTCTTTCGCAATCGCGACATGATTCAGTGGCCATGAACATGTATCAGGCTGGAAGATCACAGCCCAGTGGGCACCTGTGTTTTCAATGTTTGCACGCTCGGATTGAATCCAGACAGATCCGGTAAGAGGTAAAGAGGCAACCCAGACTGGCCCAGACGTCAGTGGGGCCGCCAAGATTTTCCTTGTTAGACTGTATCATTGTGGCGGTGCTAAGGGCAAATTCCGTTGTGGCAAATGATGTAGGCTATGTGTTCGGCCGCTTGTAGCCAACCCAACATATATAACCGCCGTAGACGTAAGAGACGTACGTATCTTCAACATCTCGACATCTCAACATCTCAACATCCCAACTTCTGCGAAGCAAATCACTCGGTTAGAGAATCACCTACCTTAGGACCCCTCCGGATTACCTACATTGGACCACTCTTTCTCTAGAAGGAATAATTCGTTAGACTCTCTCACAATGGCACAAGACACGAGGCCGTCCCCGCCATCTCGGTCATCGCGAGCCTCCTCCGTGGCCTCTAAGAAGTCGCTCACACTCGACCTCTCAAACCTCCCGCCGCTCGTACAACCCACACCGCCATCCAACACCCTGCTCTTCACCAACCTCGAATCCCTCGACGTCTTCCGGCCGGACAACCTCCAGACGATCCGCGACCTGATCTCCCAGACGGCGCCGATCCACGCCTGGGCGCCGCTCAAGTCGTTCCGGCGCATCGTCATCTCCTTCTTCGACGAGCAGTCCGCCATCGAGGTGCGGTCCATCTGGGACGGCGAGGCCATCCTGGGCGAGCGGTGCCGTGTCTACTTCGGGCACCCGACCCCCGTCGACGCCCGCGACCGCCACCTGGCCCTGCCCGACGCCGGCAAGCTGTTCTTCATCAGCCCGCCCCCCTCGCCCCCGCACGGCTGGGAGATGCGCCTCGAGGATGCCCCGAACAAGATGGTCCACGCTGAGGACCTCGCCGACGCCCTCGCCCGCCTGAGGCACAACGCCGCCACCAACGCCGATAGCCCCGTCAGCCCCGCCAGCAGCAGGGGGGGTGGCGCTGGCGGCGAGGTGTCGTTCGACCTCGCCGGAAGTCGGCAGCGAAGCAGGAGCTCCACGCTGATCTTCCACCCCCAAGAGCACGGTAGCAGTCCCAATCTGCCCTGCATCGCCGTCGACGACATGACGGACGAGCCCGAGGAGATCAGCCCCAGCGTCGACGGGCCGGCGAGGCCGATCATGGCGCACACGTCGAGGCCGCCGGTGGAGCTTATGATGCGTGATGGTTGAGCTTGAGGGCGGGGGGTCGGTGTCACTCTTATTTGCATGCTTGGCTTCCGCTGTCCCGGATACCTTGCTAAACGGTTCTGAGGGAGAGCCCGGGGTCTGGCGTTTGGGTTCATTGTCTTCTGTAGAGACAAAGCGGGTTGCGTGCACAACGAAGCATCAACCGTTCCATGGCATATTGGCGTCTCTCGGCATGGCGATAGCAGGGAAGGCGTGTATTAGGTATCGTTCAGAGAGGCGATTATTAGAGTAGGTACCTACTTAAGGGAAATAGTGATTTAGACTCGCATTGGTACGACTTGCCGACTATTTGGTCGAATTGAAATCGTTCTGATTCTCAGCTCCTAGCTGGCGTACGCAGTATATTACCTGTGTATTCAGATATGAGTAATATGAATAATATGAGATAGAGTTAAACTAGGTTAGTCTGATGGCAACCATCACCTGGTTTGCTAGATGTCCGGCAAGAGCTGTAAGGTTATAAACCATGCGGATCATCATTCAAGATCCGCGATCCCCCAATGCTAATTCAAACGCTGTAAGGGCCCTCGCACGGTCTATCTCCCCCTTTCTCTCTAAGTACTAGTGCAGAGGAGGCTCTCGGTGTCCAATAGGCCGTTAGAACCTCCACAGCATGCTCAAGGCGCTCCTCACGCCAATCCAAGCCAACATCCCCCCAACGCCGGCGCCCACCAGCAGCGCCCCGAGGTTCCGCATCTCGACGCCCTTCCCCCTCCCCGCCCCCGCCCCCTCCTCACCATCCTCCGCCTCGCCGCCCCCACGGGTCGTCGTCAGGCCGAAGGCGGGCACGTACCTAAACTCGTGCGCAGCGTCCCCCACGGCGCCGCCGTCGGCCATATCGGCGACGACGCGGCGGAGGCGGAGGCGGAAGCGTGCGATGGCGGCGTCGTCCCAGGCCGGCACGCAGCGGCGCAGGTAGCAGGTCGCCATGAAGAAGAGGCACTGGCCCGCGACGAGGGCGGTGTGGTGGTGGGGCGGGCGCGGCACGGCCAGGGCGTCGGCGAGGGCGTGCCCGTTGAGCCAGTGCGCCTCGGCCTGGAGGAAGGCGGCGCTGGCGTAAGTGGGCGGTCGGTCCTGCAGGCTGGCGATGATGTTGTTGGCTAGGATGCGGGAGGTCTCGGTTGGGTGGATCTCGGTGGTCAGGAGGGATTCCATCATGGCCTTGGCCCGGGCTGGGGTGGAGAAGGGGTCGGTGGGCGTGCCGAGAAGGTGCGCCACCCAGCGCCACAGGGCGATGTAGTCGGCGGCTTCCTGCTCCCGGAGGTATATGCCCTGTCGGGGGAAGCCAATCCAGATCAGCGTGGCTGAGAAGGAGATGATGGTGGCGATGCTGTCGAGGTCGTTGATGGGGACGCCGTATTGGTTGACGTCGTAGTATTCGGGCTTCTGCTGGGCGAGCTGTATGATCCGCCTGCGGACCGATGCGTGGAGAAAGCGGACCTTGATGGACGAGGCAAACCCCCCGCCGCCGGGCTTGATCGAGTCGATGTCCCGAGTTACTTCAAGGAGGTGCTGGAAGGTTTCCAAGAGCCGCCGTCGAGCGACCTTTATCCCGAACCCGCCAGTCCGGGACAGTGTCTCGACAACTCGCCGACCACCCATGCCGCCCAGGAGGGATTGGAAGGTGAGGGCTATGATGGTAGGTCCCGCATACCGGTAAAATACCCTCTGGCCTCGCTCGATCTGGTGCCAATCAACCCATTCGGGAACGGTGTTGACCTCCTGCCATAGCGTCTGGAGGCTCTCATCGTCGCCCTTATGACGTTCGAGTAGCTCATACAGATTGGGATGTTTCCCATCCTCACCTTCCGCGTCGCCAGCAGTTCCCGAGGCTCTCTTGGGCTGCGTGCGTATCGGCTGGGGCGACAACTGATCTAGACGCTCTAGGCACTCGCTAGCAAGCGTGTCATAACTGAATATCAAGGGTCGCACCTGCTCCTCAGTAAGGTGTTCAGGGGTCCACTCAAAATCATAGCCCCAGGCACTTCGCCATTGTTCACTCTTCTTTGGCCACATCGTGGACTAGGTACCTAGAGTCCTAGACACTAAGGCGGGCTGTTCAACTTGCCCCTGAGAGGGGGCTGAAGTCATCCAAACCGTGCGCTGAAATCGAGTTCGTACTCACCACCCCGCCACTTGCCACATGCTCCCCAAACTCCCCAGGTGGGTGGAGTAGGTAGGTAGGTACCTACCTAGTCAGGTCAGGCTGCCCTTGAGGTCGTCTCTGCGGGCAGGGGCATTTGGCTACTACCATCGTACTCGAGCAAGGGGCCAGTGGCTGGCAGCTGGTCTATTCCATGCTCCACCTGTCAAGAACTACCGGCCCGGAACCCCTACCCAGCACTAACCCCCTGCCCGAATAGCCAAAATCTGCCCGCGGAGACAACCTCTATTCGGGGATCACAAGAGTTGCCGAAGCAAGAATTAATCATTCGCCGTCTTCTGACTCCATCATCGTGGTTGAGAAGGATCTTCAGAGGTACTGTACCTACCTCGGTGAGTTCCAGCTTGACATGTTGATTAAGAAATGGCCCGTGCACCCCATTTGAGGTGTGGGTAGGTACCCGATATTAAGTTCGCATTGACCACCTCTAGCTGGTGAACTTTTCTTTGGTACTTTCGAGTTTGGGAATCAATCCGCCACAGGCCTGGTCCTCTGCGCAACTGGACACTCGAACCACGAACCAACAATGAATTGTTCTTGCCGAACGGCTGCTTTGAGGATCTTTGTCCGAAGCATTGCTGAATCCCACATTCCCGCCCAAGCTTACCGACCGTCCCATGTCTTTCCGCCCCAAACGCAAATTCGAACAGCGAAAACTGTCCACGGTACCTTCCACAGAAGCTTCGGAACCACTGCTGTTCCACGGAAAGAAGGCCGCCGCGATATATCTTTCGACGAGTTTGGAGAGGGAGGTTCCACAGTAACTCCTCGTTCCCGGCAGACCAAGGCGAGGAAGCAGGATGCGCCGATAGACGACAGTTACGAGGTGGCCGATCCGAGGCGCAAGGAAACCTGGCAGGTCCAGAAGGCGGTCCTCAAGGCCAAGTTTCCCGAGGGATGGAATCCCCGGAAGCGACTCTCTCCCGACGCCTTGGAGGGCATCAGAGCTCTGCATCAACAGTTCCCCGAGGAATACTCTACCGAGATCCTGGCTCAGAAGTTCGAGGTCTCTCCTGAGGCGATCCGCCGCATCCTCAGGAGCAAGTGGAGCCCGTCGCCAGAGGAAGAAGTTGACCGCCAGGAGAGATGGTTCAGCAGAGGCAAAAAGGTCTGGGAGCGCTGGGCCGCGCTGGGCAAGAAACCACCGCAGAGATGGCGCCGGGAAGGAATTACCAGGGACCCTTCATGGAACGAGAAGAGTGACGCCGGTCAAGGGAGGCGAAGTCGTGCAAGTGCCCAGAAAAAGCTTTCACAGACTTTGCTGTGATACCACTACGGACGGAACGTTCAATGAAACGTAAGAAGGGAGGGCATTGCGCCGTTTGAGCCTGGAGCAGGCTCGCGATAGACCAGAGACAGGAAGCGAGAGCGAGAATTTAATCAAGGTTACCAAGCAGAATCCCTGGTGAAGAGACGGTAACTCGAGAGGCCATCGCCATGTCCATCATCAAGGACTTCTCAGCTCCTATCCTATCCCATACTGTACAATATTATACTATACCCGGCGTTTTTTCTGACGCCATTCAAGACCCACGCGATGCTACAGCAGATCGAATTAGATGATGCCCAGTTCATCATGTGAACGAAGCCGGTGGCGATCGAGGGTTCTCTTGACCTGGTAGGGCCTCTACAGCTGGCTCCCTCTCAAGCACAGCAGCCAAAAGAGGCCCAGCCCAGTTCGATGAGGGCAGCTTTGATCTTGCCGTCTATTTAATGAATTGGCGGGAGAGCTATCATGCACTATGCGTACAACAATTGTGATTCATGTGGGCTGTGCCTCGTTGTGTTGTACCCCCAAGGGTGGTACCTGCTCCCATCCATTTCTTGTGTTCCCGCGAAACCCAGCTGCAAAGTCAGCTGCAGCTGCCTGTAGCTCTGATAATACGTACTCGGCAAGGTCGCAAATCATAATGTAACCCCATTGCAAAGTCCGGGACATGCCACGCTAGGTACCGAAGAACCTACCTAATGAAACATACCCTCGGACTCCAAGATCAAGATCCTGGTGTCCAAGAGGGAATCCAAATGCAGCTACTTTAATGACGAGCACTCAAAAGGGGTTAAAACCGAGGCCATGAATTATTCGGATGCATAATGTACGGAGCATAAGATGTCGAGCCGTCACCAGGAAAGGTTTGGGAAGACTTTAAGATTCAAGATTGAAGATGATTGGTGGGATAGGTAGTATCCACTCCCACTGCTTCGATTTGATAGGCGCTGGGACCCCCATGCCTACCCAAACCAGGTAAGGTGCAATGTGCCGCGTCAAGCTCTCCCCTGGTCAACCCGGTCAACCAACCCCCGCCCCTGCAGAAAAACAAATACAAGCAACAAGGATGGCACTAACAGACAAGGGGCATTTGACACCGACCGCCCTGCCTTTTCTCGCTGTCTCTTGACCAAAAGTGTGCCTCAACCTGCTTGCTGTTTCGTCCTCTGCATTTACTTGCATGCCCCCAGCCCAGGGCCGGAATCCAATTGAATCCCCTTTTTTCTATCAATCGAGGCAATTAGGCAATTGACTTGCCTTCTCACCTGCCTCCTCCCATACCAACTCAGATCTCACCGCCCTCACTTTCAATTCCTCATGTTGTCTGGATGCCTCAGCCCTCGTGTTTTTAGAATGCCATCGGGGTCTCTATGAAAGCCGTAAACCGACGATAACCCAAGCGATCTTCTGCCGCAAGCCAATGGCGAAACAATGGCGTCCACTCCCTCAAACAATCGACTTCGACTGACGCCCTCCAACTCACCTTTCCTCCAGCGACCCTCTCGATCCCCCATACGTCCTCGGGCCTTCCCTAATGATTCTCGACTCTCTTTAAAGCGCGTGATAGGCACTACGTGCTCTTCGCCTACCGGCTTCGACACTGTCCAGTCGTCCTTTGCCTACGTCGCCGGCGGTGCCGTTGTCGTTGTGGATGTTCGTGGAGGGCACTATTCACAGCGATTCTACCGAGCTCGGCCCACGGCCGTTCCCATCTTCTCCGTCTCGCCCGTTTCTCACGCACCATCAACCCCAAACTCGACCCCCAAAGCAAATGATAGCAGGAATAGGGTTGCAGCCTCACCGCGAGACTCCCTCTACGGCCCACTCGACTGGTCCGACTCCCCAACGTCGAAAACATGGACAAGCCGCGAAAGAATAAAGGCGGCCACGTGCCTGGCCTTGAGCTGCGACGGGAGATACCTTGCGGTTGGCGAGACGGGCTACGCACCACGGGTGCTGATCTATAACCTTCAGGATAACTCATCTGACACGCCTTTAGTGTCCATCAGCGAGCATATGTTTGGTGTCCGAGCGGTGGCGTGGTCTCAAGACACGAGATATTTGGCGTCTCTTGGTGCCGCAAACGACGGGTTTCTCTACCTCTGGAAGATTGACCCACGGACAGGCGCGGCCAGGTTGTTCCAGCAGAATCGATGCACCTCTTTCATTCGAGGAATGATCTGGATGGGTAACAGCCTCGTCACGCTAGGTGTTCGACATGTCAAGGTCTGGAGGGTCGAGGAGGGCGGCCCGAATACTTCTCCCACAAAGTCAAAGTTCTCTGCCGACGGCCCTTTGCCACAACCACAGACACAGAAAGCTCTTCCGGGTAGGAATATCCTGCTTGGGTCGTTGCTGGACTCGACTTTTACTTGCGCAGCCGCCATCGACGAGAACAGAGCCATCATCTGTTCCGAGAGCGGGGATATTTGTCTGCTGGACGACACCCAGAAGCAGATGAAGCTGATCAAAATCCTCGAAGCCGGATTCGTCGTCAATTGCACCTCGATCCGACAGAACAACATCTATATCGGTGGGAAAGGGGGCGAAATTATAGCGTTGAGCGTCGACATGATCCTCGAGGGGCATCCCGATCCCATTCTCAAGAGCTCCCGGGCCTCCAATGGTCTGCTCGCCATGGGCTTCTTGGCTGATAATATGGTGACAATCAATACGAAACGGTCGATTGACATTTGGGGCGCAGATTATCTGCTCATGGAGAGCAACCAAGACACGGCGCATATCCCAATCCCCGGCCACGGAGACCCTATCGTCGGAATCCAACAGCTTCACGGCATGAACAAGTCTGACGCCCCCTTTTTCACGTGGTCCGCCTGTGGGAGAGTCAATCTCTGGGATCTGGAAGGCAGGGTGAAATCATCCTTCGATATCGGCCTTGAACAAATCGAGAACGGGACCGAACCAGACCGGGTGAACCAGCTCGTTATCGTCAGAGCGACGAGAGGGGCTAAGCAGTTCATTGCGGGAGACAAATTCGGCGTCATCCGAGTCATAGACCATGCGGCCGGTGAATGCTGTATGGAGATCAAGGCCCATTCATCGGACTGTCAAGACATCACAGTTTATGAGGACGATACGAGAGTGCTGGTGGCGTCTTGTGGGAGGGATCGCACGGCTCAACTCTTTCGCAAGTCGGGAGACGGTGCTTTCGAACACTTCCAGACCCTCGAGTTTTCAGCACGAGTAGTCCAAGTCCTCATCCCCTCACACGAGAGAATTGTGGCTTGCTCTCTGGACCGAACCTTGCAGGTCCACGACCTGGTGTTGAAGGAGGGCGAGCCAGATGTCATGGCAGCTGTACCTCTGAAAGTGATCTCCTTGAAGGCGACGCCGTTGTCAATGGCCATGCCCCCCGACGGCAAGTCCATTTACGTGTCACTGCTGGATCGCTCTGTATGCCAATACGACACCGATTCCGGGCGGCTGTCGAACTCGTTCAAGTGCATCGACGAAGGCGGCATAGAATCGGTCGTCCTAGACTCGCTCACTTACGGGAAATCCATGATTCAAGAGTCGACTTTTCTGTTGGGAATCTCAAATACGGACAAGTCGGTGAGAATCTACGACTCCCAGACCGGCGCGTTCCTCGATCGGGAGTGGGGACACACGGAAGCCATCAACGGGGTTCTCTTACTCGATGATGAGGAGGGCGGTCGCAAGGTGGTCAGTGTTGGCTCAGATGGGACCATCATGATTTGGGGAATCGACATGCAGGAGCCTTCGACGTTTCCGGCGAGCCGAGAGCCCTCTCCGGAGAAGAGCAGTTTCCCAACGTCGAACCAACCGCCCCTGAGACGGGTGCTGTCGAGAGCCGAATTGGCCGAGTTTCAAAGACCATCGTCGTCGCCCGTCAGCGGTCGTCGCTCTCCTCCCCGAACTCTGCAACGGCGCACGTCGAGATACAATCTCTCGAGCTCGGCGGCAAACCGCACCCCGACCACGACACTGCAGACCAGTCCCGCGAGTACCATCGCCGAGCACACCCCGTCGAGGCGTCCATCGTCAGGCGGGAGCCGGTCTGGTAGTCCACCGGAAAGCCCGAAGGGCAGAGCGAGGATGACTAGGCGCCCGTCCTTACCTGTTCTGAACGGCACCCCTCCCTCCACCGCGGCGATGGCGAGGAAGAAATCATCCACCTCGAACCTCCGCGCGAGTTACGGCTTCGGATCCCTGAGCATGGCGACGGAGCAGACGTGCCGGCAGCTCCGTGCGTATCGCAAGAAGCTCGCGTCTACAGACCCCATCGGGCCAGACGTCCTGGCTGAGCTGGATGCCGAGTTGCGACTGACGGCTGCGGCGCTGGGGGAACGAGCCATCAGGACCCGGAGCAGCAGGGAGACGAGAGAAAGAAGCAAGCCGGTCAGCGAGACGGTCCTGAGTGGCCTCTTGGATCAGTACAGCGAAAGACTGGTGAGCATGCTGAACGAGAAGTTGCGCCTAAGATTGGACGATGAGAAGGACCAGGACAAGGAGGGGGAGAGGCCACAGACTGCGGGCGGAGACTCGAATTCGAGTTCTGTTACGCTTAGTGGGGATGGTCCTGGACCAGTATGAGAGAGGCCCGGGACGGCTGGGTCTGCGTTAATACCCGAACGTGGTGGAATAGGAGAGAGTAAGAGATACCCCGACATTTTTTTTTATATCTTTTATTGTTTCCCTTCCCTTGCCCTTTTCTTTCTGTGGCGTTTTGGTTTCTCCGTCTGTATTACCATATGTAACTTTACGGGTTTTTGGTCTTGACACTGAGGCACACGCCTCCTATTCTCTGAGGTGTTGGGAGGGTGGTCTGGTCTGGCGTAGGGCGTTTTCGTTGGACAGGCCCTTTGGCCCTTTTGCTGCCTCATCTGCTGCGTTCCTTTCTCCTTTTCCTTAACATCTTAATTCACGGGAAGGGCAAGCTGGCAAAGGGGGGTTAAATGCCTGGCCACGGCCCTCAGTCACCTTTCAAGAGGGCGTAAGGCAGGAGGATAACCATACGAGTGATACCATCGGGATACTGGGTTTAGAGTGGAGGACTCTGGGAGAAGCAGCATCGGACATTCAAGAGCTGCAGTTATATTATTCTAGGCCAACTGTTTCATACGATGAGAGCAGATATTTTCCACCTCGCTTGGTTCAGTCACTGCAGTGCTATGCTATCCTAGTGGTATGTAAATCGTGTCGAGAACAAATATGACAGACAAGATGGAATACAAAAATAGCGAAGCTTGGGAATGTTCGCTCGGGAGTGGGGCCGTTGGGTTCGGACGCCTGACTCCCGCCCGGCCGGGCTGTCGGCCTTGGGCTCATAAGTTTTTTTTGGCCCCCTCTTTCCCACTCTGTTGAATTTATTTGTGTTTGGTCTCTTGGCTTGGCTCAAGCTTCATTGCCGAATGACGCAGCACGGGGTGGGGAACTGGGGGGAGTATCCGTTGGAGATGGGAGGGAAATATGCAACGCCAAAGGTCTCCGTCAAGGCGTTTAGCGCTCCAAGTTTATGGCGTTGGATCCGCCTGTATTTCTGCAAAATGACCTGACACTGTGCCCGGGTAGCTGGAGCAATATAGAGGGCACCTTCCAGGTTGCTCTGGGCATCTATATGTTTCCTTGAAAGGTCAGGTGGGCAGCCCGGTCACGTCCTGGTACGAGGTTAAGCAGGAGCTGCCGGTGAATATTTAAATTCGGTACGCCGTATGGGTGTTTTAGGCTCTGCCTGGTCGCTAGGTAGCTACATCTTGCCCAGCTGCGCGGACCACAGGTAGGTCTGTGACGGCATGCAGCGTGGACCCACTGTGTGCCTTTGCCGTCATTACTTACGCAAAAAAAAGACCCGAGCCTTCCCACCTCGTTTTGAAGGACCAACCTCACCTTCAACTTCCCAAAATACCTAAACTCATATTTTTACGTTGCCCGTCCTTTCCAACCGACCATCATCTGGAAGCCGGTGCTGCATTCTCGCACAGAAGATATCCTTCTGTACTAATCGACCAACCTGCGGCGACCCTCTGAGCGAAGCCTAGTGGAACTTGACTGGCGACCTGCACTCGCCTTTTTGAGGTCCTCTCCGCCCAAGCTCCCAATTCCTTCCGCATTACAAACCATCCGGCATCTGACAACCCGCGCCAACACCAAAATCACTTTCTGACTGCGTTCCCCCACCGAACTGTCATCGTAGACCATCTACGCAGCTCGCCCACGCGCAGGTTTCCCATTTGCCTGCGAGCTCTCGTTACCCTACCTCGCCCGCAAAGGCTACGCCTTCCAGCAGTCGGAACACCACCATCCCATCTCATTTCCGACGACGACACCGCCCCACGCATCACCACGACTTTGGACAGGGCTGTTCTGCTTCGGGAACAACCGTCCATAATAATCCAAGCTGTTGTCACCAACTTGGGTGACGTGTTGGCAGTGGAGGGGGAGTTCTCAATTTCTACCGCGGCTCTGCCGCACCCGTTCTCAACATGGGTAAGATAACGAAGCCGATGCAGCCCAAGCACAAGGAGACTCTGGTAAGTTCCCTCCTTCCCTCCCCGTCTCGAACACCTCTAGTGAAGCATAACTGACACCCCTTGTTGTCCCAGTCTCCTTGGCTCAAGGAGTACGTCCAAGCTGCATCTTCCGTATCCTTGCCCCTCCTCCCCGAGCATCTCAGCAAGTTTCCCTCGAGATGGCCTTTTCCGCGGGGTGACCTTTACCACTGGATACCATTGCTCAACCGGTTCGACGGCATCCTCGAAGCCTTCTGCGCGACGTACAGCCTCAACGACGGCCCTCAGATGCGAGATTTTGGATGTGATCTCCTCCTGAACAAGGGAGCCCCGGTTGAATATGGTGACGACCAAGCGTGGGACATGGACCGCCTAGCAAAGCTGGGATTTAATCAAGATGGAGACTGCCAGCTTATTATAGCCGTCTTGAAGTTCACCAGAATGCTACTGGAACACTGCGGCAATAGAAGCATATATGCCAGCAGTGCCCATCTGAATGACCTCTTGAACAGCGCATATCTCAATGTCGTCTATGCAACACTTGAGGTCGGTGTGGAGCTGGCCCAGCGATACCAGGCCTCGGTCAAGCGCATGACCTCGCCCTCACGCCAGGTGAGCAATGCTCTGCTGGCTAACCACTACAACATCGAGCTCGAGAAAGTGCAGCACCTGGCCCAATCCTTCGTAAAAACTCCCATCGCCAAATTTTCTGATCACCCGCCTACCACACCAGCCTCTACTGGCAAGGGGAAGGACAAGTTGTCACACGGCGCCGCCCACAAGAACGTCGCATCCATGTATGCCAATGACTTGGTGTCCATCGCCGCCCCTGGCCAGGTCGACGAGGGTCGTTGGAACGGTTGGGGAGACGTCAAAGTCATCTACTATCCGAAGTCCACCGCTACGGAAACCATCGCACCCGAGGTCCCTGAGCGCGGGGCCAGTGGCAGTGGCAGTTCCTCGATGCCTACAACCCCTACTCCGTTACGACGCAGCTCTACCATGCCGTCGCATCCCTCTCGGGGCAGCCGCCACAGCGGAGATGACAGCCCGTCTCATCCCCGGACGCCAGCCGCGAACCATGAAGTCGCCCCCCAACCTAGCCACAAGTCTGTGGAGATTCCCCAGTCTGCCGTGGTCTCGACGTCGATATACGAGCTCTTGTCGCGCTGCCCGGCCGACATCCCCAAGATGGCCAAATACGAGTTCCTGAATCGCCTTAGAACCAGCAAGGCTCTCTTGGGCGCGTCCGAGACTCGGCAACAAGCCCTTGCCGTGCGACTCTTGGCCATCACAAATCTGGCATACATCCATGCCGAGCCCACTTTCATCGAGAAGGTGCTCAAGCAAGACAACGATGAGCCACGCCGATATCAGCTCGTCTATCAGCTGGCAGAACTCATCCACCCATCCGCAGACGGCACCAATTGCGTGCCCCTCTGGCTGCAGTCCATCTCGTTGGGACTGCTGGAGGCCGTCTCTAACCTACCAGCCAAGTATCCGGACGTCTTATCGGCTCTCAATGCGAATGTGAATCACGGCGTTCTCTTGTACGTCCTCAGAAAGGCTGTCGCGGGGATGAGGGAAGACCCGGAGGACGAGGATGATGACAGGACTACGAAGGCCGACGAATGGCGCAACAACCTGTTCTCGCTCACCCTGCATATGGCGATGGGGTCCCGTGTGGGACAGGAGATGATTTCTGCGGGCCTGATGGACATCCTGGTTGAGATCACCAACCTCCGGTCAAAGGTTGCAAGTCGATACCACAGTATGATGCTCGCCCTTCTCGACGGCCTCATCTATGGCTACCAGGGAGCCTTCCAGTCGTTCAGCGGTGCTTCCGGCCTGGACAGCATTGCCCAGCTGACCGTCGATGCGGTGGCGGAATCGAAGGCTCTCGCAGAGTCTGGCCACGGTACGAGGCCGGAACTCCATTCTCAAGTTGTCGATTACCGCATACCTTTCTGCCAACAGCAGACTCTCAAGTGGCTCTTGAAGTTCCTTCACCACGTCATGTCGAACTCGTATTCCTACGGTGGCAACGCGGACCGGCTTCTGAGGAACCTGGTCGACAACTCGCAACTACTCGGCAGCATTCGCCTCATCATCGAGAACAAGGAGCTGTTCGGCGCCGTTGTATGGACAAATGCCGTGACCCTTCTCAGCGACTTCCTCAACAACGATCCCACGAGCTTCGCCGCCATCTCCGAGTCGGGGATGATCAAGACCTTCCTCGAGACTCTAACGGGCCGAAGCGTGGCCGCAGAGCCAGCGCCGGAACATGCGAGCGGCGAGAGGGCGGATGACGAAGATGCGGAGCCGAGTTCGCCTATCGATCCGGATGAGTCTGTCACCTTTGAGCCCGACTTGAGGCCCCATCCTCCAACCCAGGTCATGCTCGAAACGCCCCGCGATGGCCCTCTGGCAAACGGGATACTTGCCTCCTCTGAGGCTATGAGCATCATCCCCGTCGTCCTTAACTCCATATGCCTGAACAATACCGGCATGAAGACGGTCGCCTCATCGCGCGCCTTGGAGAGCTATCTAGAGATTTTCGAGTCGCCCGAGCACATTCGCTGCATGGAGGCGGACCCGGATCTACCCACCGCTATCGGCAGCTGCTTTGACGAGCTTGCCCGTCATCACCCGGCTCTGAGGCCTGCAATCTCCAATGCGATGCTCGATATGATCGCCAGGATTGTCTTCATGGCGCAGAACAAGGCCGTTACCGAGGGCTGGGGTGCTAAGCTCCTCATCTCCGACCCGGAAGGAAAGTCGGTAACTGCTGATGAGACCCTTCTGAACAAGTCTGGCTCTCTAGATGCCTCGCGCAAGGGAAAAGGAAAGGCCCCGGTAGGCGACCTTGACGTCGAAATGGCCGATGTGAGCGATCGCCCTGCGGAGAGCAGCACTTCGAATGCTGCTGCTGCTGCTGCTGCCACTGGGGGAGGACTCTCGGCGGAAGCCTCTCCCGAGCAGGCTATCACCCCCTATATCCGTGCCGTCTCCTCTTTCTTCGCTCACGTCATGACCAATTCGAGCCTAAAATCCAGCTACATCCGCCACGGCGGCATCGAGCTGCTCCTCGAGCTGTCGGAAGCCCCCAGCCTCCCGCACGACTTTGGCGAGTCCACTGCCTCGCGGACTCTATCACAGGTCGTATCCCAGCTCGTAGAGTCGTCGCCCATTATCGGCTTGCCGTCGCTTCTCAACCGGCTTCAGGCTGCCATTGACACACTCGAGCCGTTGGTCAAGAGGGAGGGATCATCTCCCTTTTTTGCACCATTCTTAATTCCCGACTTCTCCCTCGCGACCGAGGCGGGCGAATGGGACCATGGAGTTGTTCGGAAGGTCGAGGGGGGCACCCGAGTCATCAAGGCCCTACTGAACGCCCAGAACCTCATCAAGGTCCTGTACCAAAGCTTCCCGTACTCGTCCAGACAGGGCACCTCGACATTGCCACTGGTCAACGTCTTCGACTACTATATCCGACTGATCAAGTCCCTGGGTCCCCTGCTGCGCAACACCCTCTCCGAGGAGATGTCCATCGCAAACCTGGTGCCGCACCATTGGTCCGGTCGGAAGCAGCCTGCCGCCATCCAAGAAAGCGCCGACGATTCGACCCAGTCCGCCGCCGCCGTGGCTTCCACTGGCGCAGCCGAGAATGTTGACGGCGAGGAGGTCCGCCCGACGGGTGGCCTGTCAGACAGCGCCGTGCTGAGAGCCGGTGAGGAGAGCATGTCTCAAACCAAGAAGCCAAGCGACGAAGAGCTGTCGTCGCCGCAGTACCTGAACTACCAAACCCTGCGAGTCCTTCTCCATTCGCTCATGCCGACAACCTTCCCATTCTTCCAGACCATCGGAAAGGCCCTGGTGCCGCGTCGAGAACGCGATAATTTCATCCGGGCCCACCACATGGCCATAGCTGAGGCACTGGCCGAGACTATCCTGGAGCAGTTGAAGCCCTCGGAGAAGGAGACAACTATGAAAGACCTGCACTACTGGATCGTCATGTTGCACACCGTGCACGAGATGCTGGTTGACCCGACCCGGCAGAGCGACCGGACAACGGTGCAGATCATCCTCCCAGTCCTGATAGCCTTCAAGGAGCAGGGCGGCATCGAGGCACTGAACACCATGGTCCAGCAGTTTGCCGATGACATTTGCAAGGATCCGGCCGACAGCGACGAAGAGTCCAAGGGGAAACTCGCCGCCATTGGGATGAAGAAGATACTCGATTTGTACGCCCTCGTCGTTCACGGGAGGAACATTGTCGATTCGATGGGGCAGATCAACCTGTACCCGCGGTCTGCCGACAGGCGGCCAGATGTGCAGATAGGGCCCCAGCTTGTCGTAGAGCTGCGCATGGCCATTCTGCCCGTCGTCAGCAAGCTCTGGGAGTCTCCACTCGTGGAGAAGTCTTCGGCCCAGGTCCTCAACAAGATCGTCGACATTCTGAAGACGATAGCCGGGGCCGATCAGGAGGCGTACGCACAGCGCAAGTCGGACCAGCCGGCCCCTCCGCTCATCTTCAAGCGAGCACCGGTCCCCTTCAACTGGGCAGCATTCGTGGACATGACCAAGTCCCTGTCTCGCAAATACGAGCCCGCCCTGGCTCAGGAGGCCGTGTACCGCGCCAACGGCAAGGCGGACGATGCGACGGAATACTGCCGCGCTCATCAGGAGGACATGGCTGGCAAACGCAACCCCATCCCCGAGGAAGACGCGTTCAAGGACGTACCGACGCCCAAATCCAGATCGTCCAGCAGCCAAACCCCGGCCTTCCCTCTGCCCGATCTCGGCATTGCCCCGGATCCGATGGCCTTGGATTCCCTCATGCCCGAGGACTCCATGCCCGAAATCGACCGGTTGATCGGCGATGCCCTCGGGGAGGCCGTTCTCGAAGACTTGGATGATCGATCGTCTGTTGACTCTGACGAGGATAACGACGACGGAGATCGCGCCAGCGAGCATTCCGGGCCCAGCGCGCCAGCGTCGGGAGCCATTGCTGCACCTGTAGAAGCCGGGTCCTCGTCCGGCACGGCTCCGGTGCCCGAAGGACGGAGCCAGGTCACCAAGGACGAACTAGATGAGCAGCGTGCGAACCTGCGCAAGGACTTGATTGATCGTTGCCTCGAAGTTATCCGGGCCCACCCAGATTCCGTCTTTGAGGTGTCGGAGCTGATCCAGACGTCGCTCCTGAAGCCAGAAAACGAGGAGAAGCGCGCAGAGGTTGGGGATATCCTCTCCAACGCCCTCTTGTCGTTTGCTAGTGACGATGAGGACGTCAAGAAGTCGAATGGCCCGAGCATTGCGGCATACGCCCATCTACTCGCCCTTCTTCTCCAGGATCGGTCCTTCTACAAGACGACCGTCAACACTCTCAAAGACAACATGGACGAGTGTCTCAAGTTCCTTCGGCTGTCGCCATCCAGCACCAGCGAGGAGCTGCCTCCCTGGATCCCATACGTCCTTCTTGTCTTTGAGATCATGCTCTCGGACGATGAGCAACCCGTCGAGGTGCGCTGGAAAGTGCCTGCCAACGACGACGAGCCCTTCGAGGAACCCCGGTGGGAGGAGAGGGAGGCCAACCTGAGCCCCGAGGACCGCTCATCACTGGTAGAAGCCGTTCTCGATATTCTGCCGCGCATCGGCAAGGAGGGTCCCCTCGCCATCTCTGTCCTCCGTATCCTCGTCATCCTCACCCGAGACCGGTCGGTTGCGAAGGCCCTCGGCGAGAGGAAGAACTTGCAGCGCTTGTTCGTCATGGCCAAACAGTTGTGCGGCGCCGAGTCGGGCCATCTCAAGGATTCGAGGATCTCCAGGAGCATGCTGATCATCCTTCGACACATCATCGAAGACGAAGACACGATTCGACAGCTCATGCATTCCGAGATCCGCACCTACATGGAGAGCACCCAGAGAGGTTCCCGGTCTCACGACATTCCGAATTATCTCCGCCACCTCTCGCATGTTGCCCTTCGATCCCCCAAGTTGTTCATCGAGGTGACCACGGAAATGGTCAAGTTGACGCGTTGGGCGCCCCCTAACCCGGGCGACGGTCTTCCTCGTCAAGTGGCTCTAACCCTCAAGGAGCCGAACTCTCCTATTCTTCCTCCCGCGGCGCCAAATGACGCCTCTGTGGAACCCACAGTCCAGGCAACGGAAGATCTCACGATCAACGACGTGAAGCCATCGACCGAATCTGGCGACAAGGAGATGGCGGGCGTGCCGAGGACTCCGGCTCAGGAACTCAAGCGGCCGATCCTTGAGAACCCAGACGGCGTGATTCACTTCCTCCTCTGCGAGCTGCTCAATTATAAGGAGGTAGACGATAAGGATACCTCGCAGCAGCCGGCTAAGGAGACCAAGCCTGGCGGCACCGACCCTTCGACGTCCTTGGCGTCGACCCCAGAGGCAACACCTGTGCCGAACCCGGAGGACAGCAAAGACAAGAAAGCTGCTAAGCCCGTCTTCAAGGCCGAGGAGCACCCCATCTTCGTCTATCGGTGCTTCCTCCTCCACTGCCTCGCAGAGCTTCTGCAGAGCTACAATCGCACGAAGGTCGAGTTTATCAACTTCAAGCGCAGCGCACCCGTGCAGACCAACACGCCGATTAAGCCCCGTGCCAGCGTCCTGAACTACCTCCTGAACGACGTGCTCTGCCTGAGCAGCCTGAGCGCCGGTCTGGACAGCGTTGCACTGAAGAAGAAGGCCGCAACGGCCAACCAGGCTCACCTTGTCCTGGTAGCCCTGGTGACGAAGACCGGCGAGAAGCCCTTCGACCGCCGCCGAGGCGAGTTCGAGTACGATGACGAGCCGGACCTGCTCTTTGTCCGGAGATTCGTCCTGGATACGGTCCTCAAGGCATACAAGGACGCGGCGACGCCGGCCGAGCCCTTCGACATCCGATATGCGAAGATGCTGTGCCTCGCCGAACTCATGAGCCAGATGATCGGCGAGAAAGATAAGGACCCTCCGAACCCACGGGGCACCGACCCTGCAGCCATCCGTTCGCAGAAGCAGCTTAAACGCCTAATGTACGAGAAGGGCTATCTCGCGGCGTTGACTGCCTCGATTGCCGACATCGACCTCACATTCCCGAACGTCAAGCGAACCGTCAAGTACATCTTGCGCGTTCTCCGCACACTCTCCAAGACAGCCATCCAGCTTAGCCAGGCCGACCTCATCACCTCTGCAGCGACAGACAACGCGGAGGACGAGATTGCCTCGGCCTCCTCCCTCTCCGACATGGACGACGATCGCGAGGAGACTCCCGATCTTTACCGAAACTCGACACTGGGCATGCTCGAGCCTGGGCGGGAGGAAGATGACTTCACGGATGACTCGGAAGACGGTAATGACTTCCTCGCCCGCTCCTATCAATACAGCCTCAGGCCAAAGTATATGCTAACAACCGCAACAGATGACGAAGAGATGTACGACGACGAATACGGTGACGAATTGGATTACGGCGACGACATGTCTGAGGATCACGATGAAAACGTCAGCGACGAGGACGAAGAGCTCGGCGAGATGGGCGACATCGAAGGTCTTCCTGGCGATCCAAACGTTGTCGAAGTCATCATGGGCGAAGACGAAGATGATGATGACGACGATGACATGGACGACGACGACGATGATGGCGACGAGCCAAGCGACGAAGATGATGAGGAGGACATCGGTTCCGACGACATGGAAGATGTTGAGGAGCAGATCGAGATCTTCGATGAAGAGGGCGAGCCTCTTGACGACGACGGAGCGTCCGACTGGGAGAGCGATACCGACGAGGAAGGAGAACAAGGAGATCTCATCAGCTATGGCGATGATGACGCGCAGGATCTCGACGAGCAAGGAATAGATGACCAACTCGGCCATTTCGGTAATATCATGCGCGCTGCCGCAATAGATCACCAGGGCGATATCGACGGCGAAGACGTCGGAGAATTTGGGGAGCCCTACATCGACGATGGTGGCGAGGAAGATGGTAAGTTGTCGACAATAGCCCCCGGGTGTTTGTTTGCCCATGTCGATTTGACTTGTTAACAATTCCGGTTTCCAGATGAAGAGGACGAGGATGAAGAGATCGATGAGGAAGAGTACTACTACGATCAAGATTATCCACGTACGTGTTTTGTTTCGAATCCTTGGATTCCGGGTGCGCGGTTGCTGACTACCTCTCTCTCTCTCATAGGTGACGAACCTCCTCTTGCAAACATGCCTGCCGGCCTTGGCTGGGACACTCTCGTGGTTGATCACGGCGGCCACCACCGACATCGACATGGAGGCATTCGAAGCCCGTTCCCTGGCGCCCCTTTCATGATCGGCGGACCCCGGGACCCTCTTGGCGGTATGTCGCCCCGGCACGCACCGATGCTTCCGGGCCGGATTGCCGCAGCTCTTGACCAGACCCCACGTGAAGATGCTGAGCAAGATCCCCTCGTCAACTTCGACAATGCGATGCAAGATTTGCTTGGTTCGCTGGTGGACGGACACGCTAACATGATGAACTTCCCCCCAGACTTCCGGAGTTACTTTAGGACTCCTCGCCCAGGCCCTACCTCTCACAACCCAGACGATGGTCTCAACCCCCTTCTCCGCCGCGATGCCGGCTCGGGCCGAGAGTCATCACCCCGCCCAGGAAATGCCAACCTCATCCGACTTGGCTTCCCCGGCGCCCTGATGGGTGCAGGGCCCTTGGCTCTCATCAACGACCTGGTTGCCTCGCTACCCAACCATGGGCGGCCTGGTCACGCCCTCCACTTCCAGATCACGCAGCAGGGCCCGCGTGGCGAAGTTCGCGAGCTTCATATCCCAATAGGCCACCCTCAACAAGGCCGCGAGTCCCGTTCCGATCCTCGTCGTGAGATCTACCAGGAGCCTCAACAGGCCGTCTCCTTCTCCCCCGTGTTGACGGTGGAGCGCTGGCAAGAAGAGGCTAGGATGGTCTTTGGTTACAGCCACAACGAGAAGGCATCCCGGCTGTTCAGCTTCATCCTCGGCAAGCTCGCACCGGCTGCCGCCCAGCACGAGAAGGAGCTCAAGGCACGAGAGGAAGAGGAGAAGCGGAAGCGAGACGAGGAGCGCAAGAAGCGCGAGGAAGAGGAGCGCAAGCTGCAAGAGGCCAGAGAGGCCGAGGAGAAGGCCGTAAAGGAGAAGAAGGAGGCCGAAGAACGCGAGAAGGCCGAGCGCGAGGCTGCCGAGGCCGCTGCTGCTCAAGCCAGCCAACAAGCCGAGGCTCCCGATGAGGATGCGGAGGAAGAGCACGAGGGCCAAGCCATGGAAGGCGTTGAAACCTCTGGTGGGGACGAGGACACCGGCGACGGCCCGAGCGAGCAGTTGCCACGAGTTGTCACCACTATTAGGGGGGAGACGTTTGACGTTACCGAGCTCGGCATCGACCCCGAATACCTCGCAGCGCTCCCAGAGGAGTTCCGGGAAGAGGTCATTGCCCAGGCCGTCACCACCCGACGATCCCAGGCTCGGGAGGCGGCCGATGCTCCCGGGGAGAACACGGAAGCCTTCCAGGAATTCCTCGAGGCCCTGCCGGAGGAATTGCGGCAAGAGATCATCCAGCAGGAGCGCCAGGAGCGCCGCCGTCGCGAACGTGATGAACAACGCCGCCAGGCGGCTGCCGGAGGGCATGACGTCGGCCCGCAAGACATGGACCCTGCCAGCATTCTGCTGACATTCCCACCCGATCTCCGGGAGCAGGTCCTCAGGGACCAAGGCGAAGATATCATGGAACATCTGCCTCCCGAGTTGGCTGCTGAAGCTCGAGCACTCGTGCAGCGACAGCAAATCCACCGGGCTCCACCGACCTTGTCCCGGGCCGCTCGGGAGGCGCCACGCCAGTTTGAGGCGGGCGTCGCGGTCGACAACAAGCCCCAACGTCGCTCCATTGTCCAGATGCTCGACAAGCCCGGCGTTGCCACCCTGCTCCGCCTCATGTTCGTCGCGCAGCAGGGATCCATCCGCAGCTACTTGTTCGACCTCTTCACACACGTCTGTGAGAACCGCCAGAACAGGCTCGAGGTCGTCAGCACCCTTCTGCAGATCCTTCAGGATGGGAGCACGGACATGGATGCCGTCGAACGGAGCTTCGGACAGCTATCTCTGAAGGCTAGACAGCCCAAGGACAAGGATCCCAAGACGCCTACCAGTATCAGGCGGGCGTTCACAAGCATTGGTACCAATACCCACATGCAGGGCAACTCGGAGGTCTCGCCTCTCCTCGTTGTCCAGCAGTGCCTGGATCTCCTCGTCGAGCTCTCGGCGAAGAATCTTCACATCCCGTCCTTGTTCTTGACGGAGCACGAGTCCGTCGCCTCGACGCTGAAGCGTAGCCTCAGCCGGAAGGGCAAGGGGAAAGATACCAACGTGAAGACCCAGAAATACGCCATCAACTCTCTGCTTGGTCTCCTGGATCGCGGCCTGGTCATGGAGAGCTCGGCGGTTATGCAGTTGCTGGCTGATCTACTGAACAAGGTCACCTTCCCTCTCCAGGCCCTTGAGCGTCGCCGCCGGGAGGCTGAAGAGGAAACCAAGAAGAAGGAGGCCGAGGGAGAAAAGGCCGACGAGGGGGCCAAGTCCACTGCCGAACCTGGCGAGCAAGCGTCCACTGCGGAGCAGGCAACAGATCATCAGAATGCGGATGCGACCGAGCAGCCAACCGCGACCGCGACCTCGGCTGCTGATCATCAGACCACGGATGCCGGCCAGCCTGCCACTGGGGAGAGTTCGACAGCGACAGAGTCGAAGCCAGCCGAGGAGAAGAAGATCCGGCAGCTGACGCCGCCCTTCATCCCCGACCACAATCTCAAGCTGGTCATCAACATATTCGTGGCTCGGGAGTGCAGCTCTAAGACGTTCCAGAACACCATCTCTACCATCAAGAATCTCTCCAACATTCCCAATGCCAAGAAGGTCTTTGGCGAGGAACTGGTTCGCCAGGCCCGCGTTCTTAGCGAGAACATCGTCTCGGACCTCGACGACCTCCTTCCACACATCCTGAAGGCGGAAACTGGCACGGAGATCCAAGGTGTGGCGCTGGCCAAGTTCTCGCCCGGAGCGTCGGAGCAGAACAAGTTGCTTCGCGTACTCACGGCCCTCGACCACCTCTTCGACAACAAGTCCAAGAAGACGGGTGGCGCCCATGACGAATCCGTCAAAGAAGCGGCCAAGGATGACCTTCTGGGGTCCTTGTACTGGAATCCCACCTTCGGCACCATGTGGGACAAGCTGAGCGCCTGTCTCAACGCGATCCGGCAACGGGAAAACATGCTGAATGTGGCAACAATTCTCCTGCCTCTGATCGAGTCTCTCATGGTTGTCTGCAAGAACACGACGGTCGGCGATACTACGCTGTCGCAGACCGCAGCTGCGAAGGAGATGCTGCTCTCGAGCCCGCCTCCCGAGAGTCGTATGGCCGGTCTATTCTTCACCTTCACCGAGGAGCACCGCCGAATCCTCAACGAGTTAGTGCGGCACAATCCCAAGCTCATGTCGGGAACCTTCTCTCTCCTCGTCAAGAACCCCAAGGTGCTGGAGTTTGACAACAAGCGCAACTACTTCAACCGGAGCGTCCACTCCAAGACGGGACACCAGCAGACGCGGCCAGTCTTCCCGCCGCTCCAGCTGTCGGTCCGGCGCGAACACGTCTTCCACGACTCGTTCAAGTCTCTGTACTTCAAGTCGGGCGACGAGATGAAGTTTGGAAAGCTCAACATCCGCTTCCATGGAGAAGAAGGAGTGGACGCCGGCGGCGTGACGCGAGAGTGGTTCCAAGTGCTGGCGAGACAGATGTTCGATCCCAACTACGCGCTTTTCATCCCCGTGTCCTCGGACCGCACGACCTTCCATCCCAACAAGCTCAGCGCTATCAACGATGAGCATCTGATGTTCTTCAAATTCATCGGCCGAATCATTGGCAAGGCCCTCTACGAAGGCCGGCTTCTCGACTGCTACTTCAGCCGCGCCGTCTACAAGCGCATCCTCGGCAAGCCGGTTTCGGTCAAGGACATGGAGTCGTTCGATCCGGACTACTACAAGTCGCTCGTCTGGATGCTCGAGAACGACATCGCTGACATCATCACCGAGACCTTCTCCGTCGAGGACGATGAGTTCGGAGTCACCAAGGTCGTGGATCTCTGCGAGAACGGCCGCAACATCCCGGTCACGGAAGAGAACAAGCACGACTACGTGCGCCTGGTGGTCGAGCACAAGCTGCTGTCCTCGGTGAAGGATCAGATGGAGAACTTCCTCAAGGGCTTCCACGACATCATCCCCGCCGAGCTCATCGCCATCTTCAACGAACAAGAGCTCGAGCTGCTGATCTCGGGCCTGCCGGACATTGACGTTGACGACTGGAAGAGCAATACCGAGTACCACAACTACAATGCCGCGTCCCAGCAGATCCAGTGGTTCTGGCGAGCAGTCCGATCATTCGACAAGGAAGAACGCGCCAAGCTTCTGCAGTTCGTCACGGGCACCTCAAAGGTGCCCCTGAACGGCTTCAAGGAACTCGAGGGCATGAACGGCATCAGCCGGTTCAACATCCATCGCGACTATGGCAACAAGGTGCGGCTGCCGAGCTCGCACACGTGCTTCAATCGTAAGTTATTTCTCTCCCCCTGGCCCCTGAGTGTGTATAATGAAAGTACTAACAACGATGCCTTGTGCAGAACTTGATCTCCCCGAGTATGAGAGTTACGATATCCTCCGCGACCGTCTCCTTAAGGCAATAACGGCCGGAAGTGACTACTTCGGATTCGCGTAAACGCGCGAAAGCAAAAATCACGGCAGAAAAGGAAAAAGAGAGAAGGGGAGCGTAATGGGGATTATTGGGCTTCTACTATTGCCCACATGCAGTGTTATTCTCTCTCAGAGGTGGAGGAGAGGGGGCTAGCATATTCATAGAATGGGTGACAGGGAAAGGGAGGGCATAAACTGCCCGGCCCTGTCATGGAGAATTGTAGTGTAGTACCCCTGTATTCTTTGGCATTTTCGAGGAGACCGGTCGGGGGTGGATCAGATATCTTTTTCTTTTCTTCCACAATGGAAGTTTGTTGTTTTTTTTCTTTCGCCGAGGTCATTCGTACCTGGAGGGAAGGCGGGGAGAATGAGGGGAGAGACGGAGGAGTGGTCTTGATGGATGGGAATGTCGCCCGAGGGGAAAGAAGTGCAGGTCGGACTCATCGCGGTGCCATACATCCATCCATCCTGACAGGAGGGACAGAGGCTCAGCTATGACTATCAGATCCTCTGAATCATACATAGCTTACCCGCCGCCCCTTGTAGATTACCACGGGACTCCGCAATACAGGTAGTTGACAGATAATAATTCCAAGCAAGGTGGTTGAGGCAATCGAATAAACAGTGCCTCACACGTGGATGACTACAAGGAAATGATTCTTAATAAACCCCTGGTCCACACTAACAGCCAACCATGCAGTAAGATTCATGACCAATGGTTGAGCTTGAAATACGCAACCAGTACATACCTAGGTGACCGACTCTACTCGCTATTTTACCGCTTTTGTCTCGCCAACTCGAATGATATTTGGCAACTTCTCGGGGCGCATGGCAGAAGTCTCCAAGACGCAGGGGGTCTGTGCGTAGCAGGTGGCTCCAGACCGGTAACTATTTTGGCAGCTGGTGCGACTAAATTTGCCGGCTGTCGCTCCTGCCAGCGCCAGCCCTGTCGCTATAAGCCGTTGCCGACGCCGTCGCTGTAAGCTGTTGCCAGCGCTGTTGCCTCTTGCCAACAAAAACGTTCTCGATTGGCGTGACGAAAGCATGACGTCTGCTGAGGCGACGTCCCTGTAAAAAGCAGCCCCAAGACCCGGCTACGAGAGTCGTACACGACTGCGATAGCAATGGTGCTAGCGCTAGCAACAGTGCCTGCATAAGCGACAGCGCTAGTAACAGCAATAGCGACAACAACGGCAACAGCAACTACGATAGTGCCAGCGATGGCAACGGCAACCGCGACAGTGCCGGCGACGGCAACCGCAACCGCGACAGTGCCGGCGACGGCAACGGCAATCGCGACAGTGCTGGCGACAGCAACGGCTTACGGCGCCGGCGCTGGCAGCAGCGACAACCGGCAAGTTTGGTCGCACCAGCTGCCAAAATAGATGCCGGTCCGGAGCCACCTGTTACGCACAGACCCCCTGCGTCTGGAGACTTCTGCCCATGCGCCCCGAGAGGTTCTCTGATATTTAGTCCTTGCTAGGGGGGCTTGCCGAATTTAGGAACGATGGAAAAGAAAAAGGAGATGGTTATCAATCCAGCTTCTCCGGACAAAGGAGACAAAGGGGCTAAGAAATAAAAACGAGAACTCGAAACAATACTCGCCGTGTTGATGGAACTACCCTTCCGAACCTGTCTCCTCTCAGAACGATCTGGCACCCCCAAGCTGTCCTTTTTCGTACAATCGAAATTTATCATCCATCGGACCTCTTCTCCCTCCTCCACTGTCACCACCCCGGGAGCGGGGCAACCCTCCCTCTCCCTCCCTCCTATTCCGCCCCCCCCTTCGCTTCCGTCTTTGTCCTCTCCTCGCCGCTGACACTGACTCGGATGATACGCCGTCCACCAGGATCGGCATCGGCATCGGCATCGGCTCCCCTCTGATGGCCGCTGCTGGTCCTGTGTCGGTGGCGGTGACCTCATCGCTCCACCGCTTCCGCAGGAGGGTTCTGCGCTGATGCCCGCCGGGCCGCCTGTTTTTCTTCTTCTTGTTGTTGTTGTTGTTGGGGTTGTCATTCCCGATGGGTGTGTCTTCAGCGGTGCTGGTCGTGGGATCCGCGTCGTTGGGTGCGGTGTCTGCAGGTGGTGGTGGTGCTGCTGCTGCTGCTACCACGTTTTCTGCTAGCCCTGCATCCTTCTGCCAGTCAAGTCCCGTGCTGTAGGAGGGAGTGGGATCCTGCCCATCTCCCCCAAAGCTTCTTCCATCCTCCGCCAATTCAGGTCGCAGATCCAGCCCACGCCTTCTTCGTTTCGCAGCAGAGGCCACGCCATCGTCCCGCCGCCGCCGCTTCCCACCCTCCTTCTCCGCCGGGTCTTCGGGGATCCACTCAACAACCCGCAACCCCGTGTCCCGCCCCCTCGCAACAGCCTCGTCCACCTCCCCCAGCCGAACCCAGGCCCCGCACCCGTAAAGCCCGTGCTGCAGCCGGACGAGCTCCTCCCCGCCGCCGACGACGTCAATCCCACCCCGGCCCCAAACCGGGATGGCGATCTCCTGGCCCAGGTGGTCGTGCACGGCGGACACGGAGGGGGAGGCGCAGCAGTCGGCGGCGTCGACGAGGAGGGCGAGGATGGGCTGCTCCGTGGCGCCGCAGGTGCCGCAGCGGAAGGTGTGTGGGGACTCGGCCTCGTGGGTGTGGAGGATTGTGCCGTGTCTGTTGAGGGGGAGGCAGGCCCAGCAGGGGGTGTGGGCGCAGTCGGTGGTGGAGGTGGTGGTGGTGCTGTGGTGAGAGTTGGCTATGGGGTGTTTCTGGCAGCACTGGCAGCAGATCCGATCCGTTGGGCGGACCGTAGGGGGGACGGAAATGCGAAGAGACATTGTTGTCGGTGGTTATGGGGAAACGAGTCATGTATGGTGTTTTGCAGCTACGAGGACTTGGTCGAGACTTGGATGGTTATATACTCTTGTTCTTCCTATCAGGGCCTTTGGAAGGCCCGAAGTTATCCGGGTCGAAGATGGAAATTGAGATAGAGCTACGAGACTGTCTGCTGAGAGTCGTATGAAAATTCACATGGTCCTTTGTTGTCTTGGAGGAATTACATGCTTTCTTTCTATTGTGTGGTGTTAACCCACCTGTAGAACAATAGAACAATAATTCCGAGACAGAACCTCTAAAAACATACCTACTGAGAAGTGTTAGACTGGCGATGAAGTCAACAACTGCACTATACGTTGGATACTGGTGTGGCACATTGGCCATGCTTACACAAGCTCCCCATTTTGCCAGGCGACATCAGACGAGATGTTGACTACTACTACATAGTTACAATATCTCAAGGTGATAATATACTGGCAGCAGACATAAGGTGTCTCCCAGCAAAGGTGATACTCCCGGGAGCAGAAGGGTGAGTAGAAAGTGAATCAGGGGCTCGAAGCCCAGGGAGAAAAGGGGGGCAAGTTAGCAGTAAGACTACCCCATCAAATTGTTGTTAAGCCATGTAAAGTACAGATATAACGTATACCAATTAGCTGCCGATGCCAACCCGGCCGTCGAAACCAATACACCAGGCGGCTGGCAGTACAATGCATAATGAACCTATGGCCGCGAGGCGGTCCATCCCAAGTCCGGAACCTGGACACATCAAAGCCATCCATGCCTATGAATACCGACTCAGTTTGCTGGGTGAGAAAAAATGATGAGCCAACAAGAACCCGGCCCCTGATACCCGTAGACAACGCGCGTCAGACGCAGCTAAGAAAACCCGGGCTGCCGACCTATTGATTTAAGCTGCCCCTCTGTCGCTATCGTGGTCTGGATTGTAATTCGTCTCTCCGAGCAAGCCCGAGGGCTGGCTCGTCATGGCTGCCTGCGTCTGCGCTTGAGGCTGGTTCTGAACTGTGGGCCCAGTCGCAGACGGAGCAGGGGCCTGAACAGCCGGGGGCGGCGGTGCTTGCTGGGCACGAGTCGCAGCATTGGCGGTAGCGGCATGGAGGCGCTGATCAAGGGCCTTCAGTGCCAGCGCCCTCCTCCTCTCTGCCTCGGCCCTGGCGCTGCCCGGAACGCCACGCTGCAGGAAGTTGTCGCCTCTGGCAGCCGAGACGTCGGCCGCGCTGAACGGAACGCACAGGCGCATAGCCACTAGTACGTTGAATATTTGCGCAGAGATACCGGCCACCAACGGTTTGGCGGGCGCCGGGAAGAACTCAGCGAAGGCAAACGTCTCGCTGGCGTCGCCGCGCAGCGATGTCGGCTGTGAGGCGTCGAGGTCGGGGAAGACGGTCTTGTAAAAGCGTAGATACGTCCAGCTCGTCAGGAAGCCGAATATGGCGAGGAAGAACGATGCACTCGTGAGCAGGGGTGTCAAGGAGAGCACGGTGACCAGACCGATATAGAGGAGGGGAAATCTTGGAACTCGGAGGGAGACGAGGCCGCGGAAGAGCGTGACGGTGTGCGCGGGGACGAGTTGACTGAAGGCCACGAGGAAGGAAATCTGCAGGGGAATGGTGCCGGCGATGATCGTCAACCTAGAGGCGCAATAAGATCAGAAAAGAGGTTCATCCCGCACAAGGGATTCCGGCAGGTACGTACGTCCATCGCTCGTTCCTTGTAAAGGTGAAGAACAAGATCATCATGCCAAAGCAGAGCGTGTTGGGGACGAGAGACGTGACCAGGAGGAATTTCCCAAACTCCCTCGAAGACCACGCCCTCTCAAGATACCTGCCTCCATGGTAGAGGGTCAGGCCGGCAATGGTCAACGTAAATACATTGCTCTCAACGAAGGTGGTCGTCAGGAAGGTCCAGGGGTATATAAGCGATAGTTGAGGGATCAGGTTGAGGTAGGGGATGACTATGTCGGAATGCTCAGTCCATTGGCGATAGCGAATCGCTGCACTCAGAAGTGACTGAAGTACCAAGAGAATGAGCAGAATTCGCGTTAGGGGCGGTATATTTATTCGGGGCGGCATGGTGGTTAGCTTGTATCAACTAAGTGCTTGAAGCTTCTTGCCAGCTACGTCGAGTCCTACAACCTAAAGTTGATCCGGAGATTTTCCTATCCAGGCGTGCCTGAGGCGTAAGATTTCTCCGTGGAGCACAGACCATCGTGCAGACCCCAGACAGTTTTATGTAAAGTAACCTTGGTAGCCGGTAAGATGATACATGTCATTCCAGGTGGAATCCGTTCACCTGTTTTCCGACATATAGGTACTATGGCAAAGGAAGTGCAGGCAGGTATAGTGATGGAGAGAAGGACTTTGGAGTTAGGACGTAGATAGCCAGCCCCACATAGATCTACCTGAAGTATCAGTCAGGGAGAGGCTTGTTATTTCTTCCTCGATGTCGACATCTAGTACGTGGTGGCTTTGTTTTGATTTATGCCGTTTCTCCGCTTGACAACCTTAACTATCCTTCCCCGTTTCAATCTGACTTCGGCCGGAGTCTATCTTCCCGTGAGAAGGACAATTTCCTTTACACTAGATCTTTGCTTATCATTGTTGACTGGACCGGGTTCAGACTGAAGTTCCTGATTAGGGGTACTTACATAGCAAGTGCGTACCCCAGTGGCGATATGGATATTATTGTTGAAGGAGCGGCGGACTGATGTGTACCTCTTTATGGCCCTATGGGCACACTGCAACTTGTGTACCGTGAAACGGAAGTCAGCATCGAAAGTTACATCCAATCACGCTCCCAATGCGCGAGATCGAAAGACCGTGGTAGCATGGCACCCTTGCAGATGCATCTCCGATGGGGCAAAGATGCAGGTGATTGGCTGGCTTCCCACAGAGGCAATGATCTGGAGCCTGCCTGGAGTCCCTGGTTCCCCCTGGTACTCCACCATAGCGGCCTTCCTGTCCGTGGCTCATGCTATTCCCATTCCCAGCGCACAGAAACCCGGGCGCCGAGGAAAACTGCCACTAGGAACTAGTGGTAGTAGTTCTCCGGCAGGGAAACGATGCCACGAAGTGAAGGGCGGCGATTGCATCGCGCAGACCGTGATCCGGCATGTGCATTAGGTAGGTCCCGCCATTGCCTTCGGTACCTAAGGTAGGTAGGTGGCCAGACAACGAAGGGGATCGATCACTCGGGCTTGGGCGGGAATTTGGGCAAGGGACATCTACCTTCAAGTAGCTTACTTGTATATGATACCCGACCTTGCCCTGTTGCTGCATTTCCACTGTGGTACCTACCTTGGCCTGCCTGTGCACTCAAGTTCCACACCTCCCGTCGCCTGTATGCGTACGCCGGCTAGTTCCTGGGTTGCCATCCATAATCCCCAAATGGGTCGATTATCTTATCAGTAGGACATGGAATATGAGGCATCTATGCTTGGTGTCTTGCTCTTGTGCATTCACCTCTTTTACACCTCTCTTCCTCTTTTTCACCCGCGCTTGGTTTCCAACCGTGCGGTAGATCGCATTACGGATGACTGCTGGGAGAATGACGATCTTGAAGTGGATCCGGGGCTAGACAACCTACCTAGCTGCCTTACGTAAGGTGGGTACCTGGTGTCCGGAACAGAGGTACCTACTTCATCAGGACGTGGCTTCCACCTCGGCCAAAGGATTGGTTGACATGAAAAACCTGGAAGTTTCCACCTTATCCAAAATTCGATGGTGTTGGAGGACTAGGGAATAACCTGGGGAGTGGTTGGTCGATAGGTTCTGGTATCTAGGTAGATATCTGACAGCATTCGGATTGCTGGAGATGAAACAGGGAGAGGAAAAGTTTGTATGAAAGTACGTGTAGCTTTGCCGTAGCGTGTACCTCTGTGCTAATGGCAGGTACCACATAAAATTATATGGAGGTGTCTGGGGGTACCCTGTACCTTAATTGCCCACACAAGTCACGAACCCATCCGTTTTTCTGGGGCTTGTGGCAGCCTCCTTCCGGCCCTGTGAGGGCTGCTGGGCTAGTTCCCTGCATCATTCGCCTAAAACAGCTCCTAGCACGCGGCAACACCGCTCACCACCACTCACTTTGCCCAAACCTCGACTTTTGAAGGTTCCTTTTCTCCATTTCTTCAGCATTCAAATCCTGCCCAGAAACCCACCACCATCGTGTCGGTATTGGATGCGCTCACACTCGTCTCATTCCGTCCCGAGATTAGGATTGCTGCATCTTTTTTTCTCATCTAACAATCGCCGTCGCTGTGCGCAACTATGAAGGAGCTTCTTGATTCGGACAGGGTCAACTTCCTCGTCTGGAGGTTCGTTATTTTCTTGCCCGCACGCTGTGTGAGAATGCAGCCCGCTAATGCTAGCTATCTTGCCCGCATGGCAGATTCCTCTTGGAATCAAGTACGTGAAAATCACCACTCAACGGCTAATAGTCGTGGGTCGCTTGCATGCTTGCATGCTTGCGGATTTGCGTGGATCGTGAATACTGACCTGCGGCGCTCGCTGCTTCTCCCTCACTTTAGATTATCGAGAGACGGCTGCCAAGTTCCAAAAGGAGTGGCAGATCCAAGCACCTCACCGGCACTTTGACTTCGCGCCCCATGTTAAAAACTATGCGCTAGTGTCGGTCCTGAACAAAGGTCTTGTATACGAATCCCTCGAGAGGCAGTTCTTTCAGTCGCAACAGGTATGAACGCTATCCTATCCGTCTCTGTTTTGGTTGATGCACTTCACCCGAGGCCAAATCAGTGGAATCCATGGGCTGGCTGCCCACGCCAAATCAAGTCGCGCGGCTGTGCCCAGGGGTACTGACAATTCTCGCTGCAGGCCCCCCATGATGTGCCGGCAACGACCGAGGCGATGCAGGTAGGGGTCTTTGGGCCGTTGGTTGCCCAGCCACCCCACAAGATGGAGGAAGAGGAAGACGAGGAGGACGAAGAAGACGAGGTTGAAGGGGTTGAAGGAGTCGAAGAAATCGACGAGGTCGACGAGGTTGAGGAGGTCGCAAATTCACGAAAACGTCAAATCGACAGGCAACACCATTCGTTGCCCAATGGATCACCAGCAAAGCGGCAGAGACTGAGCCACGGCTGCGAAAATGGACCCGATTCAGCCACGACCCCCATGGAAATTGACCACCACCATGCAGACCACAACAACAGCAACAACCACGCCTATCCGTCGCCTCTCGAGGGCGAGCAAGCCGCATCGCCCATTCCCCGGACTGAAGGCCCGGAGCAGGGCACCCAAGTCGAGAAAGTCCACGAGCTTTCTCAAGAAACCATTTTCCTGCGTCTGACCGCCGATGAGGCCGCAGCAGAAACGCTACCAACCCGAACTAATCAGAACCCTATTGTGCTGCACTGCGAGTGGAACCCGCGAGACCCGTCCGTCTTGGCGGCTGGTGGGACTGACGCGCTAGCCCGAGTTTGGACCGTCTCACGCACAGCAACCGCTCCTGATAACGTGCTTGATCACGTGGACGGAGTCCACCGCCCCTACGAAGAGTTGGTGGAGGATGACTTGCCGCGCAATTCGACAGTGTCGGCCATGGCCTGGAACTGGGATGGGACTGCGCTCGCCGTGGCCACCGACCTGGGAAGCAAGTCTCGCGTCAACATTTGGGGCCCTGACGGCACGCACATCCATCGCTTCGATGGCGCCGAATCACCCGTAATCAAACTTCGCTGGAGTCCGAACGACGCTTTCATCTTGGCCGTCGCGCCTGACAATGGGGGAACGCTGGTGACGCTATTCCCCTCCATGATGGCCAATTCTATGTCCTATCTCCTCCGCGATCACGACCTCCGCGAAGAACCCTTGGATGCGACTTGGATCAGCGAGTCCGAGTTCATCCTATGCGGTGGCGACCTCCTAATCTCCCTTCGCTTCACGGAAGACGGCATTGTCCCGAACAGGCAATTTGATACTCGCAAAGACGAGAATTTCTCCCAAGTCCAATTTGACTGGCGGTGTGGGTTGCTGGCGACTTCCAGCGACAAAGGCGCTATCGATGTAAGTTTGAAAAAAATTCTGGATCTTGAGCATCATGACTGACTAGAAACGCAATGCAGCTGTGGGATGAGTCTGGTCAGCGAAGGTCGATCAACTCCCACAT
The DNA here is from genome assembly GCF_030411735.1 of Phialemonium atrogriseum. NCBI lineage: Eukaryota > Fungi > Ascomycota > Sordariomycetes > Cephalothecales > Cephalothecaceae > Phialemonium > Phialemonium atrogriseum. The sequence continues at coordinate 1,083,026 of NW_026848138.1, forward strand.
GGGTGTGATCAGTTCTCTGCAATGGCAGCCGCTGCAGACAAGTCCACCAGATGACGAGAGGTTACTGGCTTCCGGTGGAGAGGACGGTGCTATCTTCCTCTGGAACGTGCGAAGCCCCGACAACAGACCCAAATATTCAATGACGATGGAGAACCCCGTGGTTGCTCTTGCCTTTACCCCCGACGGAGCCTTCATCGCTGGTGCAACCTCTGACCGGATCCTAATTTGGAAGGTCAGCGACCACCAGATTCCGAGGGCAAGCTGGAGCAGGGCGCCTCATCCAGGGTGGCTGAGCCCGAAAATCAACGGTGATCAGGAGGAGGAAGACAACCACTGCTTATGCTGGGATGCGACAGGGCAGAAATTGGCCTACGGCGCAAACAGCCGAGTAAGTACAATTTCCAGAGCATGACCTAACATCAGGGATCTGACACTATCACCAGCTCGCCGTTATCAATTTCCGATAGAGTCGGGGGACACAGGCCCGCGACAGCGATAGCGACTGTGCCCCCGAAATATGGACTTGGTTTTCATCACTTTAGGAAGCCGGGACGAGATCGACTTCTCCTCTGGCCGCGATGGTACCTCCTTTGATACCCTGGAGCCAACCTTAGAAGTCCGAGAGAGAAAACCTATTTTGGCTTCCAGTCTAATTCGATCCAGTGCGCGCGAAGAGAACGGGGGTCAATTTCTTTCGCATCAGCTCTTTTACGTCGATTTACATTTGGATTCCGTGCTGCTCAACAGCCTGGACCCTCGACTGTTCGCATTTGCAACTCTCTACTTGGGTTGCATCATGGCCCCCCTTTCTCAGCAGCCGATTCAGCAGGGCTTATAAGAAGCACGCACAAGAACATTCGTTCCAAGGCTCAAGGATCGTCTCCCCATACATCTACTCAGCAGTCAGCTGGGGCTATTTCTTTTGTTTGAAGGCATTCAATAGCGAAAGGCGTTAATGGACGGCGATAGAAACGACGTTTCATGGTGACGGTTCTCCTGGTCATTGAAAAGGACGAGTTTCATGTATACTATTGTCCATTCGGAGGGCCGACTTGGAGAAGATCCCTATCACGAGCTTGGATTTATTGGATTCGATGCGATGAGGATCGTATGTATTCATAGGAGTCAACAGAGCTGGTCAACAGGTTGGGTTCGGAGTAGTAGATTCATGGCTCTCTTTTCAAACGGGGCCTGGCGAAATGCGGAAAACTCGATACACGCAGTAATGCTAAAGTTACTATTCCCTCGCATTCAACGTAGTCGCCTCGTATCCCAATGGTCATATTTTTATCGCCTGGTGGTGGTGGTATACATACATTCGTCTCAACGTCAGGGCGGATATCCCTTGCATGGATGTGGAGACTGGAAGGATCATATTGGGAGAGAATTCCCCCGAGTCAATCGGATAAGCTGGAATTTCCCCCAGCGAGTCTACTACCCTTTCCCACCGGATGGACTTTCCCGGCGATCCTGTGCGGGCGGGTGCAGGTGCGAAACCTTCACATCTTGGTGCTGCCCAAGGTTTGTTTGGCTCCTCAACGGCCCCGCAGTGAGCTTGTGGACTGGCCGGGCAGGAGTGTCCTGAAGCATAAACCCGATCCCCCAACGTTTTTCCTTCGCCCGCCCATACCCTGAGGGGAAAAAAGAAGAATGGGAGAGAGCATGGGTAGGTAGGTAGGTGGGATCACTTTAATACCCACCTTCAGGTGCGGGACCCGGGAAAAGGAGCAGTAACCAGGCCAATCCCACCCCACAGTTCCAGCGAGTCCCCGTCCAGATACGATGCCTCGGGCATCCAGGTGAATCCGGCGGCGGCGGCAAGGGCGTTGTGCAAGTCGGGATGCGGTGGCCACCCACGCACGTACAACCGCACGGTAGCCGAAATGATTAGGTACGAGGTCAAGACGGGTTCACAGCGTGCTGGGGAGGGTGGCTGCCTTTTAACATGGAAGCTCTGGATCGGACACACCAGTGGCACCAGTGGAGGCTCGTCGATGAAAGCTCATGGGACGGGTAGGTGCTTTTGTGATGACATTATCGTCTCCGCTATCTGTGGTGTTGCTTTCGGTAATGGTAACGGTAACGATACGACAGGGAACTGGAAACCTGCCCGTGTTCTGTACACTGGCCCGTACCGCCGTACCTTGCGTCACTTCGCAGAGTGGGTCCGCTTGAAGATGGAGGGCTTCCACCTTCAGTTCTTCGAAGTTCGATCCTACCTTCCATGGGGAAGGGTTTCCCAATAGCAAAGCGTCTACCTACGCAGTAGTACAGGTTAACTATTGTTGATAGATGACATCTCCTCTCTTTCCCCCGCCTCCTGACACAGCAGCCACTCCCGGAAGGGCTGCAGTGAGGGCAGCCTACCTACTGCCCTATACCTCATAAATAGATTACCCCGTGTATACCCACCCGTCTGCAGTTACGCGCACGTACCATGCTCGAGGTGGCCGCGCTTTGCGCCGAGCCATTCGATCTGCACAGCGCCGCACATCCTTGCGCCTGTCTCCTTACTATGTATATTACCCGCCCTCCGGCCTAGGGTCTCGTTCGCCCTTCCGACCCATGGGGACGTTGGCAGAGGATCTGCCTGTTGCACGAAACTCAAAGGCCCCGGTTCATGCAACACCTGGTTTGATGACGGCCCCCCCGGAGGTTCTCCTGCTCCCTCGCCAAAACCATCAAGCATTTCTGGGCGTTTTCTGGGCACAACCGCTCGATTGGGTCATGGATGCAGCTGTGCCAAAGGGGCCCTGGGGGCCTCGCAACTGGCGCCGTTTCATCGGGTCGACATACAGCCACTCGTCTACAACGTACACATCGTGTTGGTGGTAGGTAGTGGTGTATAATTTACAGGCATTGGGCGACAGAAGCGGTGACTGAAAAGAACCCCCAAAAACAAATAAAACAAACGAGGGCCTTTGTAGCGGTAGAGGAGGAAAGCCGGTTGGCCGAGACGCCAAGAGCTGTGAGGCACCGGCAATGGTGAAGTCGTGGTCGTTGTCCACTATTTTGTGACGGAGGAATCTGCCAGCACATCTGACACATCCCAGCCAGTCTCAGTGGAATGGTGCAGCTACATCGAGACTAGGCAATGTGGCTTTCTGAGACCTCGCCGCCACCTCTTCAAAACCGAAGCATGCCCCGGCCGCTAACGCGCGCATCCTCGCACGCATACATGAGGTCTGGTTACACCTGCGCCGTGGATGCAAGGACATACTGTCCACAGTATATGCGTGATGAGTGATGAGTGATGAGTGATGAGTGATGAGTGATGAGGGATGAGGGATGACGGTCCACCGCCAGCACCCCTCCGCGAGCCGGGCGGGATGGAAAGGCGACAAGACCCTCCTCTCCCCCTTGCTCATCCATCCATCCTACCTTACCCTCCGCACATCCTAGCGTCCATAGGTAGAGCCAGAAGGAAAAAAGGTCCGACCGACATGACCCCAGACGCCCCAAGCATCCCTGAAAGGGCCCCAAGATAGGTAGCCCAAATCCAGATCCCACAAGCCTCTTTTTGTGGGACCCCTTCAACTTACCGAGTTTTTAGCTTGGCGAATAGAAGCGCTGCACTGCGTATGCAACAGGCACCGCACCAACGGCCTGCATATGCGTGAGATTGGGATGCAGCATGGATACGCAGTACAGATGCCTGCCTGACCTCTCAAACTTTTTCTCCCACTCTGGTCATTGATCCCCTACACAGTACGTTTTCCTACCTCGCCATCGTGGCCACCTCATCGCACCGCCGGTTGCCGCCTAGCCACACCATTGGGAGAGAGATCCATGTTGGCTCCCTCTTTCTTGATGATGGTCTAACTAGCCTAGCTCGTAGGTTGTCGGTCGTAACAATGCACAATCCACCAACAACAGAGTGGTGAGCGGAGGCTCGTCAGACTCTAATTTGTGTGTGCCCTACGCAGTATTTACTATCGTATGTATATTTAACCAACCAAAAGGGGTGTGTCCGTCGGGAGTCGAAAACAACATGGAAGACCCCGAAGATACCAGAGACACCCTCATGTTCCCCTATGGGTAATATGGGTCATTAAATTGAGGTTCTTTGGCGGCGATCCCGCCGCCTACTCAAATAGCCTGGAGACGCAAGAGGGTTGCTGGATGATTACAACGGGGTATTATAGCGAGCTACACCCGATGGAACCATGGAACGATGCGTAGAAGGGCAGGACGACGACCTCACATCCCGAGCCGCCCTCTTCTACCCGATCAACACTGAGGTGAAACGGGTGATCATCACGAAATCATCTCAGCACCTGACATCCCCACCAGCCGAGCCGAGTTGGAAGGAAGGTGCCACAATGGCGTACCATTTGTAAGGATACCCAAAAAAAGGAAAAAAAAAAAAAAAAAAGCCCACCACGGACTAAACCACGTCGCCCGGAAATATATAAGATGTACATACGGCCCCCCAGGACCTTATTCAATCGGTGGAGGCTTGTGGGCGGCTACTCCTATGTACGATCCCACAGTGCTGGGGATACTTCCTGCTGCAGTGCCGTATTGCTAACTTACAACGCCTCCCCCGCTCAAGGAGAATTGAAGATGACAGATCAGTGGTTGGATTTCGTTTCTGCGGCCAGACTCTACTGTGGTAGAACTTGGTAAAAAAAAAAGGACCTCCCCAGGGCACATACCCTCTTTTTCCTGGCCGGCCACCCCAGACATCAGAATTGCCGCACAGCCCTGGGCTGCTCCGCGGGCTTGTGCCTGGTCACACCATCTAGTGTGAATTGACAATGACAACCCACGTGCCGAATTCCAGAAATATGTTAGCGTTGTTGCGGGATGCTTCCCTGCCGGGCCTGGAAAATGACAGGGGAATGATGAAATGATGTGATGAGGTGCCCACCTTTTTCCCTTTTCCCTTTTCCCATTTCCCATTTCACCCTCCGTTCGGCTCGGTTATCCCAACTGGCTGGGGCACAGGCCAACCTTCTCAAACAAACACCTTTAATAAAATTTGGGGGACCCTCTCGGCGCCTAGGTATGTAGAGTTGTTGTGCCGATGAGATCCCATCTTGGCATACCCATACAACAGGGGGAATACACCTCATGAAAAAAAGTTTGCTCATCACTTATCAGACCCAGGGACAGACAACGTGTGATCCCGCTGTATATAAATAAGTACCCGGCTTACCTACACGATGTGTAGGTAGTCAGTCACATACAGCCTACCTACCTACCTACCTCCCTAGACTGTAGGATTGATTGTTTCATTGACGCGGTGGAAGAGGCCGGCAGCATCTTCACTCGCAGCCGCAGCGTTCAGTGTTCAATGGTTCATGGGCGCTTGTCTCCGTGCGCTCGTCACCTGCTCCCGTCTCCACCAACCTGCACTAGTGTCATCCACAACAAACATGGGGCGGCGCCGCCCACCACGTATTTGCAGCACCGGCTGACAAGTCATTTTTCCCGGAGTCTGCAATTCAATGGGAAATCTACCTGTGACCCCTACGGATCGCGATTGGAGGGTCACGATATATACCGAACCCGGACTTAACCCACGGTTCGACATTTGCCTCAAGGAAAAGGTCCAGATGAGAGGTGATGTTTCATCAATCCCTCGAGATTAGACCTTTCCGTGCCCTTAAAAAGAGCCGGGCGATCAACCGGGCTTCACACGGTGACCTCATTTGGATAACCATATTGCCATGGCTACATGTAGGTTAGGAGGATCTAGATCGGGAAGGCTCTAGATTCCGAACACCCGTGTGTGGGTGCTGTTGCGAAGCTGGCATTTCTTTTCTCATAACATCACATCACATCCATCCGCATCCATGCCATCCTATTCCCATCACCATCATCACAATCACCATCACCATCCACACCACAACAAGCGAGTTGCTTGCTGGGGCCTGATGCGCACTTGGCAAGGGCCCCAAATCTCAGACAAGCCGAGGGGACCGCCGCGGCAAGGCCAGTTAATATTTTCCGATGACGAACACCCACTTTGACTTAACCCACCCAACCCAGGCAGGCGTGTGTGTGCGTGCCACGGAATGCGCTACACGACCTGTAATCTGGAGTGTGCGCATATCCGTACACTTATGCGTAGGTTCCCAAGTTTCTCGCACGCCCCCCAATCTAGCGCAACACTAGTGCGCGAAGTGCGGACCACCACCTCATTTGCGGCGATAGGGTTCTGAGTCGCACCGTTGGCTGACGAGGCATGGAGTGGCGGGCTGGGCTCTTTGGCTCTTGCTTGGGCTTGGCCGGGATGGAGGCCAGAAACGGGACAAGGTACGTCTTCTCATTTGGACTAGCTCGCTTACCGTAGGTAGTTTGGTAGGTTGGTGCTGATGCGGACGGCATGCATGGATGGAGTGGGGAGTGGAGCTCTGGAGCGGGACCGTGGCTGCACCAGAAAAGCTCAAAGTTGCCACAGACGCACATCGACAAGGGGGTACCAAGGTACATTAGATTACCACACGCTAGTGTTGTTTAGGGTAACTATACGCACTAAAAAAGCAATGGCTTGCCGCCCATCCCTTCGGAGACACCCCGCCTCGGGGAGTGTCTCGCCCCCTGTCTGTAGCTTTCTGTATCAATACCTCTGGCCCCATGACAATCACCCCTGCGGGTACCGCCGCAAGGCGCCAAAGTTTTCGCCGGATGGGATTTTTTCCATGGGGGGAACTGGTAGGTGCTTACTTCCGTACCGTGTCAAGGGAACCTAAACCAACATTGGATGAAACAATCCGTTGACTCGCAGAAACCTACCCAACCTCCTGACCTGCAGCCTGCAGCTGTAAAGTCGGGTGGTACCTAGGTACCCTACCCAGCTAGCTAAATGCTTACCTAAGGGAGACATGGGATGAAATGGCTACTAACTGTCCGGCCCTTTCCTATGGATGTACCTACCTCAACAGTTAGATTCGTCTTGAAGGTTTCTCGTAGCCTACACAGTACTCAAGTCTATCGTCAACCAGTTCGGATAGTCGGGTCGTTGATCGCCCATTCATGAGTCAGATACCCAGTTACGAACCTGTTTACCTACCTAGCTTCGACTAGGCACAGGTTGGCGGTGGGGAGCTCACGGGGGCAGGGGCCTCGGCGGAGGCTTGGAAATGGGAAAGTAACTCGACCAGTCCTGAAAAGTAGCGCGACCCGGTGGAACATTATGCGGGTGAACATGGGGGTGCTCCCACTTTCCTCCCAAACGCCCCTTCTCCACCCTCACACCCTCCCCCTGTCATCCTCTTTTACGGGAGGACGACAAGATTGAGAAGCGTGGGTAAGGGTAGTTTGAGAGCTGGGTTAGATTTCCACAACCTAGCACCCTTCTCCATCTCCTCTGGTTTCCTCGCCCCCCCTTTTTCGCTCTCCGCTGGCACAACTGAGCAACGCAACCTTCCGCGACCCAGATGTCCATGTTTCCGCCTTAGCCATCAAGCAAGTCATTCACGAACTTACTTTACTGTTTTCTTACAGCTGCACATTGTTCATTTTCTCCCCTTTGGCCAATCTTGCCCCAGGATTGGTTGCGCACACGCGGTACAAGGCTGGGAAGGTTGCCGATGTTGCTGATGCCAATTCAGGCCATATTCGATCCATAAAATCTCGAGCTCTGCGCCAACACGGCCATCTCCATACATCTTTCTCCCGAGAAAGAGTCCTACTTGGGCCCGCCACGGTCCAGGAGACACGGTCCAGGAGAGTGGTTCCTTGACCGCACACGCTTGCGCGATAACCCCGAAAAATCATTCGTGCTGGATCCGTATCGACGGCCCGAGGAGCGGAGGGAAATCATGGCGGCGAACCATCACCCCTCGCCGCCAATGTCGGTACAGATGCACCATGGGCCTCCTGGCCCTCCTCCTCCCCCACCGCCTCCCCAGGGTGCGCCTTATTTGCCCTCGCGCCAGATCAGCACCATGAATGAGATGGTGTGGATTCAGCTCGGTATGCGACTCTCTCCTACGATGGTCCTTGAGGGCAAGCAGCAGACGGCCCAGAGGTAAACTAACATTTCAATGCAGGGAGCCTTGCCGAAACTCTGGCCAACCCTGACGAGGCTATCGCTGCTTACGAGCACGCAATACGGCACAACCCCCAGTCAATCCCGGCCATCAACGCGATCAGCCTCATCCTTAGGGGCCGTGAGGAGTTTGCAAAGGCGGCGGACTACCTGAACCAGATCCTCAAGATTGACAGCAACAATGGCGAGGCCTGGGGCAGCCTGGGTATGTTTTCCCCCGCTCGTCGTCATCGTCGTACCTCGTCGCCGTCGCTAACTTACAGATGCAGGGCACTGTTACCTCATGCTGGATGACTTGCAGCAGGCATACTCAGCCTACCAGACTGCTCTAGTGAATCTTCGAAATCCAAAGGTTAGTCTTCCTGCCAGCAGCCAGATACAGCCTTGGCAAGCGGATGCTGACTTGCAACAAGGACCCACGTCTGTGGTACGGCATCGGCATCCTGTACGATCGCTATGGATCCCTTGAACATGCCGAGGAGGCCTTCTCCCAGGTAATGCAGATGGATCCGACCTTCGACAAAGCACACGAAATATATTTCCGACTTGGTATAATATACAAGCAACAGCAGAGATACAGCCAGAGCCTCGAGGTACGGGTCAACCAGCTCCCGGGCCTACGAACTGATAACTGACTTGGCCCCTAGTGCTTCAAATACATCGTCAACTCGCCACCCAGCCCATTGACGGAGGAAGACATCTGGTTCCAGATCGGCCACGTGCATGAACAGCATAAAGACGTACGCGGCTCCCACATATGTTGCAACGAGCTCCATGACGCTAATCACAGGTCTGTAGTACGATAGTGCCAAGGCCGCATACCAGCGCGTGCTGGAGCGAGATCCAAACCACGCGAAGGTCCTCCAACAATTGGGCTGGTTGCACCACCAACAAAGCAGCAGCTTCTCTAGCCAAGAACGGGCCATCGAGTACCTCGAAAAATCTGTCGCTGCTGGTAAGTTTGTTTCCCTCGGGACTGTTTAATCACACGTGCGTATATCATATCCCTAACCCCAGACAGACAATGGTGATGCTCAGAGCTGGTACCTCCTTGGCCGATGCTACATGTCGCAACAGAAGTATCCCAAGGCCTACGAGGCCTATCAGCAGGCTGTGTACCGCGACGGGCGGAATCCGACATTCTGGTGCTCAATTGGAGTCCTATACTACCAGATCAATCAATACCGTGATGCGCTAGATGCGTACTCCCGAGCCATCCGCCTGAATCCGTTCATCTCCGAGGTTTGGTATGACCTGGGAACATTGGTAAGTTTGCTTCTCCGCTCCCATCGTTGTTAGATAGCCCACTCACTAGTGTTTCAGTATGAAAGTTGCAACAACCAGATCAACGATGCACTTGACGCATACCAGAGGGCAGCGGAACTGGATCCCTCCAACCCTCACATCAAGGCGAGACTGCAATTGCTCCGCAGTGGCAGCGCTAATGGTGTGCCGCCTGGTCAGGCTCCGATGCCCACTGATGTACACCCACAGGCGTACCAAGACCGTGGAGCCGTGGGACCTCCGGGCCCCCAGTGGGCAGGATCCGCCCCGCAACCAGCTCAGGCGGCCGGTGGGCCTCCTCCCGGCCCTCCCGGCCCTCCCGGCCCCCCTGGCCCTCCAGGCCCGCCGGCCGGCCCTAACGGCTGGGGGAGGATCTCGGACATCAACCCGCCTCCACAGCCTCCCAATCCGTATGCTGCAGACCGAGAGGCCTTCCGTGGGCCTGCTCCCCCGCTTCCCCGGCAGCCCAGCCCCCGACAGCAGGAGCAGATGAGGCCGTATGGCGAACCAAACCGGCCGGGACCCCTTCGGCGAGGGCCATCCCCCCCTCCTCCTCACTATGCGCCGCCCCCTCTACAACAGCCACAGCAACCAGCACCGGCCTCACAGCCTCGCGAGAGGGTGCCAAACCCCAACTATGGCGGCCCTAGTCCATCGGCTGCCGCCCTCCCGCCCGGCTCCAGTCAGAACGGCCCAATGCCCCCAAATGCAATGATGTACCGGACCAACAGCCCAAGAAATGACGGCCGACCACCCATGCACGATAATCGCATGCCGTCGCCGAAGTCGGCGTACCCGCAGCATCAGCCGCCTTACCCTCCCCACCCCGATCAGGCCGGGCCACTCGGGCCCGATCCTTCAGCGACGCTGCCACCACAGCATCCCATACCTCCTGAGGCTGCCATGCATCGGGAGCATGATCATCGGCCTCCATCGGCCCCCCCAAAGCGAATGCGGGAGTGGGAAGACGAACGCGAAGCCAAGAAGCCTGCTTCTGATGAGAATCGTGCGCGGATGGACGATCTTCGCCATCGGCGACCATCCACACCGCCCGGGGAGCCCTATCGCCGAAATTCGTCCGAGGCGCGACGGTTTGAGGACCAGCGCCGGGCTGAGGACCAGCGCCGGGCCGAGGACCAACGCCGTGCCGAGGATCAGCGCCGGGCCGAGGACCAGCGACGTGAGGATCAAAGACGGATGGATGAAATGCGCCGCGCTGAAGATGTGCGCCGTGCCGAAGAGCCGCGCCACGTTAACGACGCCTACCACCCATCGGAGGCCGCACATCATCCCCATGTCCATACTGCCCCGCCACATTTGGCCCCGCTACAACAGCAAGGCCCTTCGCCAATGCAAAACATCATGCACGATGGCCCTCCTCCGCCACCCGGCCCGCCCGGCCCGTCTGGCCCACCTGGTCCACCTCCGCCGCCTGAAGACAGACAGCGGATGGAGCATGGACCTCCGGTACCTCACCCGCCAGCCCTCGGCGAGCCCGAGCGTGCGGCGCGAAAGATGGATGTGGATGAAGACTATGACGATAGCGGCGAAGAAGACAAGAAATCCGGCTCTGGCCCCGGCTCTGCAACTGGCGAGCAGAAGAATGCCACCCCAACCAGTGCCGGCATCAACGGGATGATGGGTCCCAAGTCTGAAGGAAACTAAGAGGGGTCGGCATTTCCCCCTCCCCACAGTGATGTTACATATCTAGTCTCTATTTCGCATCGTTCCTGCGGTCTCTAGTGCCCACTTTTCCTTTCTTTTTTTGAGAGTATACTGTCTGGATGCTCACGCAACAGTTTGGTTGCTTTTGACTTGTTGTCGGCACACATGCGTGTTCCCCGAGACGTTTCTTCCGATATCGAGGGAGACTTTCTAACTAGTTTTTACCCGCTTGATTCCACACGGGACTCGGCAAGGATATTCAAGTCTAGTCACGGGTTGCAAGGCGGTACAAGTTGATAGCTTACCTGTGAAAAGAAGAATATATCCCATTTACCAAGCTATCTTGTCATGCATTTCGTGCGCGGCGCCCAATCTAGTCGGTTTTGTAATTTTGTGCCATAGAACAAGCAAATTGATTATGGAGGATTATCTCGACTCCTTGCCTTCTACTATCCTCCTGCCATCTCATCGTCACCGTCTAGGTGTGACTTGGATTTCTCGACTGGGTCCCACAGCTTTACTCGCTACCTACTTGTTATTTCTCACCAATGCGGCGCCTGGTGGGTGCAGCAGCTTGGCACGATCACCTGAAGTCCATTGGGAACTCGAATGTTTGTAATGGCAAACGATACTCTAGAAGTGACCGCACAGCAATGGGCTGGGCGGCCCTGGAAGGTCACATAATCCCTGGTCACGCGTAGCTCAGAATCAGACACTGCGGCACGTGACAACTCCCTGTGCCCCACCTTCTCGCTTAATTTTCACCCACACAACTTCCAAGTTGGTTTTCCGAACTTTTTTGAAATTCCAATCCTTCACCTCTTGAACTTCACAACCTCCCCGGATTCCGCCACGACGTAATCATGTGTAAGTAAGAACAGTCCTTGTTTATGCGAGCGATGCTGACCTTATTGAAGCCCACCGTAAGTTCGAGGCACCCCGCCACGGTTCGCTCGCTTTCCTGCCCAGGAAGCGGGCTGCCCGCCACAGAGGCAAGGTCAAGTCGTAAGTGATGCCAACTCCAGCTTCTGAGGCCACAATCGCAGGTTGGCGGCCTTGTCGGGAAGCTCGAAGCTGACAATTGGACTCACCGGGGTAGTTTCCCCAAGGATGACCCCAAGAAGCCCGTCCACCTCACTGCCGCCATGGGCTACAAGGCCGGTATGACCACGATCGTCCGTGATGTCGACCGCCCTGGTGCGAAGTCTCACAAGAAGGAGGTCGTGGAGGCTGTGACAATTATTGATACACCACCTGTACGAACAATGCAGCCCGCTTGGCTATTGTGCCAATGGCTAACATCTTTCACAGATGATCGTTGTTGGTCTGGTTGGTTACATCGAAACCCCCCGTGGCCTGCGATCCCTCACTACCGTCTGGGCTGAGCACCTGAGCGACGAGATCAAGCGACGATTCTACAAGAACTGGTACAAGAGCAAGAAGAAGGCCTTCACCAAGTACGCCAAGAAGCACTCGGAGAACAGCGGTGCCTCCATCACCCGCGAGCTCGAGCGCATCAAGAAGTACTGCACCGTCGTCCGCGTCCTCGCCCACACCCAGATTCGCATGACCCCTCTCAAGCAGAAGAAGGCCCACCTCATGGAGATCCAGATCAACGGCGGCTCCGTCCCCGACAAGGTCGACTTCGGCCACGGTCTCTTCGAGAAGCCCGTCTCGATCGACACCATCTTCGAGCAGGATGAGATGATCGATGTCATCGCCGTCACCAAGGGTCACGGTTTCGTCGGTGTCACCGGCAGATGGGGCACCAAGAAACTTCCGCGTAAGACTCACAAGGGTCTCCGCAAGGTCGCTTGTATCGGTGCCTGGCATCCGTCCCACGTCCAGTGGACCGTTGCCCGTGCTGGTCAGAAGGGTTACCACCACCGTACCTCTGTCAACCACAAGGTCTACCGCGTCGGCAAGGGCGATGCGGACGACAACGCTGCTACCGAGGCCGATGTCACCAAGAAGCAGATCACTCCGTAAGTTTACATCCTAATTAACAGACAGCAGCCGTTCTCTGTACTGTTATACTAATGATTGGTTCAGCATGGGCGGCTTCGTTCGCTACGGCATGGTCAACAACGACTTCGTCATGGTCAAGGGCTCCGTCCCCGGTGTCAAGAAGAGGGTCATGACTCTCCGCAAGTCCATGTTCATCCACACCTCGAGGAAGGCGTTGGAGAAGGTCGAGCTCAAATGGATCGACACCTCGTCCGAGTTTGGACACGGTGCTTTCCAGACCGCGGAGGAGAAGAAGCTCTTCATGGGTACTCTCAAGAAGGATCTGGCCGTCAGCTCATAAAAGAGCTGATGACAATCTTTGCTTGTGTGTCTTTGCAATTGCATCGGTGTCAGGGGGACCTTTTCTCGTTACTACCCGGTCGGTTAGGGCGTGGGATTCTAGCATTCTCGGCTTTAAGGAAAAGTGGCATGAGCTGAAATGAGACAGAACTGAACAAGCTCGTAAAGAACCGTGACAGTGTCTGATTTATCCATGTCTCTTAACTGGCCGAGGGGGTTCTTAAATAGGAAACGTAATTGTCCCCTATAAACGCATGGTCCACTCTTGATTCCCTAGGCACTTTAGTTGCGTCATAACCACATACCTCGTAACTGGGCAGCATCATAAAAGCTCCCCACCACCACCATCCCACAACTTCGGGCACCAAGCTTGGCTCCCCAAATTCCCATGCAGTAGCACACGCGGTAACGTAACAGCTCAATTCATTCGTCTAGCTTGACGCAGATTCCAAATTGGCGATCTTCTCAAGACAGACCACCTACGTCGCAGCACCCCGCCTCCTCCTCCCCCTCCTCCGCACCCGCGCCAGCGTCCAACGGGCGCGCCACTTCAGCGACAGCCCCAGCACCGACGCCAACGCCGACCGCCGGCCGGCGCACCGCTCGACGACCCGCCGCGGGTGGTGGTGCCGTTTCAGCACCAGGCGCAGCAGCAGCAACAACAAAACCGTCACCGCGACGCCCACGAGCACAAGACCAGCCCCGCCGCCGTCCGCCGCAGCCATGGCCTCAGATGACGACTACATGGCCTTCCTGGACAAGGCCAACCGGGATCCGGCCGAGGGAACTGCCTCGGCCTTGAAGGAGAAGAAGGCAGGGGCCGTGGAGTTCAAGGCCGTGGGGAAGGGCGTCTCGGTGCCGGAGCCGCTGGTCGCCGTCGCCGGCGAGGGGGGCAGGTTCTACACCAGCGATGCGGACGAGCCGTTCGTTCCGGTTGCGCTTAAGCTAGGTAGCGGTAGTTCGGGACTGCCAGATGAGGGTGAGTGACGCTACCATGGTTCGCGGGTGCTTCGGGTTCCCTCCCCCCTTTTTAAATCTTGGGGGGCCCTTCGTTTATACCGTTGCTGACCCACAACCCAACCCCACAGAGGAGCTCGCGAAGTTGATCGGACACCCGGACCCGGCCAAGGCGGAGGTCGAGATCATGGACCCGGTCGACTGGGACGCCGGTGGTCAGTACAAGGACGTCATCGACGCGGTGAGGAGGGCGGGCGAGGGCAACGACGTCAGGGTGTACCGGGTCGCTAAGGGCGGCGTCAGGGCAGAGTACTGGGTGCTCACGACGACGGCGGACGCGAGGCTGGTGGGGCTGAAGGCACTTGCTGTGGAGAGCTAGGATCGAGGTCGTTGGGCACGGTTGGAAGCGGCGCGATCCTGTGGATGGGGGATGTCTGGCTGCGATTGGGATGTGTCGGTAGTCCCGCAGGTCGTCTAGCAAGAGATGCGCTGGTTGGTGTGATGATCTGACTCTATGACTCAATCTAAGGCTTCCAAGGCCTAATGCTTGGGTGTCTCTGTTTCAGAACCTTAGGAATGGAAGTATCACAAGCCAAAACGGTTCCGCCACATGGAAGAGGGCTCTTTGCTGGCCGTTGGGGGCAAATATTGTCTACAATAGGCCGATATGATCACTAAAGGACTACACGTATACAGTCCATTGTCGACAGTAAGGAATATATACCCCTAAGCGACTTCAACAGAGCAAACCCCAAGCGTATTATCGGCATTCTGCCTTTTAAAGTCTTGACCCTAGATACGGAACCAGAACCAGACTGGCAAGTTCATATACCACCCCAACTAAGATGTCGCGCAACTCTAGAGCGTCCTACCCCCGATTCACGACGACGGCCCGCTCGCCAGAGCCTTCTCTTTCTCGTCCAGCTCGTACTGGATCCCAGACAGGTCGCCGGACGGCTTGACGTTTTCCAGCCCCTGGCCCTTCTCATACCGGAGCGAGTCCAGATCAATACCGTATAACGTCCGCGCCTTTTTTGGAGGTTAGAGGCAGAGAAGAGTATCGCACCAGTGAGACCATCCCCGAAGACGAAATACTTGTGGGAAAGGAAAGAGAAGCTGAAAGGGAAAAGGCTCACGCTGATGCCGTAGCCGTCAAACTTGGGCTTCCGGGAGTCCCGGAAGTCGATGCCCAAGCTCGTCCCGCACTTGGGGCAGAACAGTTGGTCCTTCTGCTTGGTGTTGAAGTGGTAGACGGCGCAGCGTTCGTGCGACTCGCCGTGCCACTTGACGTCTTTGCGATGGGGATCTGTTTTGTTTCGCGGGAAGACCCCGGACCTCGGTCAGCGGTTGGCCCACTGCAGGTATATCTTGGGAGTTTCAACGCATGTCCTCAGCGTCTTCCTCGACTGCGTGTTGCTGCGCGTCCCTCCGTCAGCGCTTCAGTGACCAACCGCCCTCACCCGCCCGTCCCCGAAACACTTACCTCGTGCAGCAACGGATCCATCCGCTCACCAGGGGGGAGCAGCCGGGCGGGTGAGACTTACAGATGAGCAAGTAGCCAGCCTTGCGGCACATGGAGCAATTGCAGTCGAGCACCTTATACTCGGGCAGCGGCGGCGAGAGCGTCACCGAGAACTTGATATAACCGCAGTGGCAGCCAGCCTCGTAGGTGCCGGACTCCTTAGCCTTTTCCTCGGCCATTGTCTAGGTACTCAGTTGTTTGGTCCTAGGTAGTCTTCGGGACGGATGAAGTTATGGAGTTGCTAGGAATAAGGCGGGTATTACCTACCCACCTACCTATATATAGCATAGAAGGCTTCAGCAACTCCGCTTTGTACGAGGTCCTCCGGTCCTTCTGTTTTCGACTTGCATAGCCCCGACGTTTGATCGATCACGTAAGATCACGGTGAAATAACTCCGATTAATAAGCCGTTCACCGTTCGTTCCTGCGAGTCAAAGCCAATAAAACCCCCCGGAAGATCACCTGCCCTTTCGGTTGATGAGGGGATGGAAACAACACATTTCTCGACTGCATACCTAGGTACTGGTTGCGTATTTCAAGCTCAACCCTTGGTCATGAATCTTACTACATGGTTGGCTGTTAACGTTGGACCAGGGGTTTATTAAGAATCATTTCCTTGTAGTGTTATCTACTTGATGCTTGATAGCTACGGATAACCCTTCTACAAAGACTTCACACAATATCCCCCTATCCATTGCCCCCTCTCTAGTTGTGAGATGCTCTCTGAATATTAGTATATTTAAAAATGCCATTCAGTCCCCTCAACGCCAATGCCTTTCCATACCTCTATTCGAATTCCCCTTTTGGTAAGATTCTCTCGTCCCCTTTACCGTTACGCTGGCCACAAAGGAAACTATGCTGAGTACGACGAACCGTATTATGTATGTACTGCTATGACAAAAAAGAAACAAGCAAGCAACCAAAACCCGCCTAGCTTTATGCACCCTCCCCCTGCTTTATACACCATTCCCCGCCGCCTGCTGGTCCTTCTTAGTGACGGTCCCAAGAGCGGCCTCGTCGTTCTGCTGTTGTTGCGTACTCTCTCTCTTCTCGCCGTCGGCGCCGGCCTGCTCGTCCGCCGCGGCCATAGCGTCCATGGCCGGCGGAGCAGTGGGTGCGAAGGAGCTGCGCTGGCGGATCTTGTGGCCGTAGAGATAGAAGATGACGGGGATGGGGATGAGGGCGGCGGCGACACAGCCCAGGAGCGTCGACGCCCACTGGATGCCCATGCCGTTGAACATGTAGGTCGCGAAGAGCGGGAAGCCCGCACCGGCGAGGGACCGGAGGAAGGTGTTACCAGCGATAGCGGATGCCGCACTAGAAAGGAGGGTTTCGTTAGTCAACTTTTTTGTTCCCGAGAACGGCTGGCAATACTTACAACATGAGATAGGAATCCACGAGGTAGTTGAGAGACTGGAGGAAGATGGACATGAGGCCGAAGCCTGTCAATAGACCGGACAGAGTCGGCACGATCCAATGGACATCGGCGCGGTAGCCCGACCACCCGAACCAGAATATGCCGCCGGTGAAGGCGACGCCGCCGGCAATGACGCTCGGAAGACGCCATTCCGGGACGGGTACCCCGTTGTTCGCCTCGAGCTTGCGCTGGTACCAGGGCTGCTGGAGCAAGACCACGCCGCCCGCGATGAGCTGGCCAGCGATCATGCCGAAGAAGGTGAGCCCCGACTGGCCGGCATTGAAGCCGTGAACGCCAATGAAGACTAAGGGATAGGCCGTCAGGAAGAGGTACAGGATGCCGTAGACGAATGCCATGTAGATGGACAGGAGGGTGACGATGGGCTCGAAGAAGAGCAGCCGCATGGGGCGAGAGAAGTTCTTGGTTATGAGCTCCTTGAAATCCACCTCGATTTCCTCCTGCTTGGCATGGATACCCCAGTTCAGGGTGCGCCGGCGCAGTTCGGCGGCCTTGCTGACCAAGATGACGGGCGGATACGTCTCCTTCAGGAATAGGAGGTCGAGGCCGAAGGCGAAGAAGCCCATGATGGCGACAAGGTACTCGGTCCACCGCCAGCCGAGGTACGAGTAGACGATGAAGCCCCCGACGAAGGGGGCGAGGAGAGGCCCGGTGAAGACGGCCATGGAGAACAAGGTGATCGCTATTCCTCTAGTCCTGTTGTCGAACATGTCGGAGAAGACGGCGGCAACGACGGCCAGGGGACAGGCACCGAAGAAACCGGCGAAGAAGCGACATATCAGGATGGTCTGGAGGTCCTTGCCGGTCGCCACGCCGACGTTGAAGATGGAGAAACCGAACATCGAGATGACCAATGGCAGCCTCCGGCCCTTCAACTCGGACAGCGGAGCCCAGAAGGTTGGGCCCGTTGCAAAGCCCAACACGTAGAGAGAGACGCCCAGGACGGCTACTTCAGAGGAGACCCCATACTCGCGGGCGACCACTGGCGTTGCCGCGGAGAAGATACTGGAACCGAAAGCAGCCGTCATGGTCGTGTAGCCAAGCATAGCGGCCGTGACAAGTCTGATCACAAGCAGGTTAGCAGGAGCACCGCGATTTAAGGAACCGCGGAGTGACGCGACAATAGAGCAGCACCCACTTCTTCCTCATGGGCCAGTTCTGAGCGTGCAGAGGATCGTCCGGGCCGTCAAACTCGACGACATATCCCTCCTGGGCTGGTAGCGGAGGCGGGTACGGCTTCCCGGCGCCGAACGCGGGGAGGGGCTTGCTGAGCCTCCTACTCCTCGGGTCCCGTCCCACCGTGTTGCTGTGCTGGCTCCTCGCCGTCTGTATCCGGCTCAGCGCCGTGGGGTGCCTCTCGAGATCGTTTTGTGTCGGCACCCGGCTCATGTGCGTCGGCCGTCGCGATACCGTGTCGCCCCCGGACGACGATATTGACGAGGCGGTCAAGACCCGTTCGACCTCGTCCTCTGCTCGGCCGCCGAACATCCTGGGGGAGGCGGCGCGCTCGGCTGCTGAGAGCTCACGGTCGATTTCGTCGAACGCCATGGTTTACCGTTTGCTTGATACGGTAGGGCGCGGCAGTTGGGGTATCGAGGGGTACAGATAATGGGCCTAGATAGGTTAAAGGACTAGAATGCGATGCAGAGCACACAAGGTACAGTATATGGAAACAATGGAAAAGTCCAGGTGGATGGGGGGGCAACCATCATCTAATATGAGTACATCTAGCGCCAATTGATACATGGACTGGCACCACGGCTACGAAGCTTGCTCGGTTTTAGCAGAAGTGGGATTCTATGATCCCCTGTCATGAACTTAGCGCTGAATAATTGAGCGGCAGGCAGGGGGGAGGGGGCGCTGCCGGCATGGCCGAACAGCTATATTTTCCAAAGCGGGTTTTCGAGCTTCCATGGCTTAGTTATACAAAGTACCGTTGTTTCGTGTTGGAGCTCCCTCTTCTCCCGCTGACAAACAAGCAGACTATTTAGTTTCGGCACCGTGTCGGAAACAAAACGAACAAGAGGGGACTTATTGAATGGTGGTCCCTTTTTACTCACCTCTAGATGAACATCCTTATCTCCAGGTCCCGAGCCGGCGATTCAGACGACGGCATGTATCGTTTTTAGCGTGCCAAGTTTTGTCGGCCGCTGATTCAGCCATTCAGCTTCAAGCCGAGGCTTGATGGTCTGCTACGTAGGTTTGGCACTGTTAAACCAATGTCGAAAGACATAGAAACGCCTTATATTACTATTCCGGGCGCATTGGCTATTGCGCATACCGCTGAATCATCCATAACTTTCTATCGCGGGCTGTCTTGGGAGTCCCTCGTCTGCTCGTCTTTTGACCTCGGCATTGTGCTGTGAGAGCGAGAGGCCGAGCTGACGTTACGTCATTGGCATGCTAATGCTAGGCTAGATGATGTCAAGCCCCTTGCACTTCTGGCAATTTTTTTTTAAACAAGTGGAGTAACGCCATTGCATGCGACGGGTTTTAGCGGGACAGCAATCCTGTCCATTATTGCCGTCAATTGCCGTCCCTTGGCCCTACAGCTTCTAGACCATTTCAAAAGATGCCGAACTAAAGAAGATATAGCTTAGTTACGGATACCCCGAGGCCGTTCCTGGACTTGATCCTGATCATACCAGTCGTGCGGTATTACCAGTTGTATGTATAACTTGCAAGCAGATCCCTGGTTTCTGGATCAGTCTGTAAACTCCGTGAAACTAGGGGACTCTGAATATGGAATGTATGTACCTATGTACCTGTGCAGCTGCATTACACCACAGGCATTCCCAAAGCAACGCTCCTGACCCTTAACCGCGGATTTCCCACCATATCCTCCACTGTCGATTGTACACCTAAGACAGAATGCCATTGCAGCCACAAATTTGTACCACGAAGATGAAACTGAGCCAGGATGACATGACCTTGCAAAACCAAATGCGCCTCTAGACTCCCAGAGGAACTACCGGAGTGTTGTTCTATCGATATAGAAGGAATCGATCGTAAGCTAACCAAGCAAGAAAGAAAACGCTTTCCCAGATGCGACTCGATCCCTAATCGGCGTCGGGATACTGGTCGACAAATTCTGATCCTCCGTCTAGTAGTACGTCGGCATTTAACCTGACGCTCCACCTCACCATGTCAGTTTTGCTGACAGCCCGGAAGCCATCCCCATAGTTTCCGATATCAGTCGAAGCACTGAGGGGTCCGGCGGGCCGGTGATGATGAAAAAGACCCGGCTGCACCGTCAGGCAGTTGTGATACTTCCGTCCCTTAGTGCCCTCGCAAAAGAATCTCAAGAGTATGTCGAAGGCATCGCTGACATCCTTGAGGCCGACCTCGTTCAAGAGCCGCCGCGCGCCTTTTTGGCTCACTGCGTAGCCAAGAGAGCAGACCCCCTCCTGGGTATGATGAACCACTCGTGTGTGTTGGGGGTACTTCTCCTTCAGGGTAAAAGGGATGTTGAAGGTCCACAAATGCCGCTTCTGGGCAACGGTTTCGTCGTTCATGTGGACCACGCGCCCCTTGGGTATTGCCTTGTTCCCTGCGGACGGGAAGTGCATACCGCAGTGACCAACCCAGAGGACGTCCCAGCCGTCTCCATATGGGGAGATTTTCGGTTGTTCGGTTTGGGGCAGGCGGCCGAAGGAGATATCCGCGATAGTCCCTGGCGAGTCCTTCGACGGGTTCGGGTATGTGGAGTCGGCGTACAAGCCGGAAGATCCAACCAAGGGTTGCGTGAGAACCCGCGTCGACAGGGCAAAATCGCGAAGCTGTTTCCTAATCCTCACGTCCCAGTCGACGTCGTCCTCTAGGATTAAGGCCGAGGTCAAGTTTCTTCGTACAACCCTATCAAGAACATGAGTCGGGAACTAGTCCCAAGCAGTTGAAGGAGCGGTGGGCTTACTCTTGGATCGCATTCATATGTGCTCGCCAAGATCCTATTGTGGGATCTTTCAGTCGTTCATGATCCGGGCTTGTGGGGATTGCCTTGTTAGGCACATCCCGGCCCAAAACACCATCGATGAATTCTATCTCGATGTTGCTGAGCGCCGCTTGCAAGAGCATTCCGTCACGGCGGTCGGAACGTGATGGCAGGCCGACGACAAATATTTTTTCAAACTGCGGAGGGGGGAGGGGGGGTCAGCACACCCATCCACCTGCATCGCACTACCCAGCACAAATGACGGATACTGACACCGAATGTCGAATTCTTGATATCGTTTAAGAAGTCTGAGGGTGAGGCTCCCATTCCTGTACGGACATGAGGCAGTTGTGTTTGGAACAGGATCACACAGAGGATGAAGAATACGGCCCCAGTCGCAAATGCGACTCGGGTGTGGGGCAGTCGCAGGAGCATCTGAGGAGATTTGGTTGAGTTGAGTTGCATCTTGGAAAAGACGGATTCAGTTCAGGCTGTCGCTGGGGGAGGGGTGGTTAAGATGATAAACCTGGAAGTCCAGCTAAAAGTGGCCCCTGCCATGGTCCTCCAATAAATGTTTCCCACCCCCCTTTCTCGATGTGACAGATCACCGACAGCATCTGGTTGGTTGAATGGTTACAAGCGAATGCATGTTGGTACCAGGTTTACATTCTGCAACCGTCTTGCGACTCAAAATCATCCAGGCGCGTAGTCAATGCTGGCTATTGGCTAGATCTAACTCCTTGGCCACAATGATTATTCTACCAGCCAAAAAGCAATTACCCATATATCCATCTCGACGATTGTCTTCTCCGTAAGTAGTGCTAGTTCCTACTTCCCCCGAATCTAGGTGCCCAGTGAACCAGTTCAAACTTCAAGGCCTAGCATAATGCTCCTTCTCGTCTTTGTGTTCCTCACGACAATCCCCTTGGCTTCTTCCCAGTTCTCCAATCCGCCCCCCAAGCGGACAGTCTGGAGTCTTGGTGAGGTCCAAACAATTCGATACAGAACGACATTCTCGAACTACACCATTGCTCTTTGGCAGCAGTCATTGCAGAAAGGTGCAGCGTCGTTAGGGCCCATAATTTTCCGTAAGTTCGTGAAACATTCGCTGCATCTCTGATTACGACGTTGACTTTTCGTGGAGAAACAACAACTGGTGGTATCTCCCAGTTTGACTGGCCGGTCCAGACATACGACCTCGACTTGAATGCCTCCAATGTCTTCTTCCTCTGGCTGTTCCAGGGAGCTGCCTCCAACCAGGGGAACCAGTCGAGTCCGGGAATGTCCTCGGCCTTCTTCAACCTTACGGCAGACTCTACAACAGGCTCTACGACAAGTTCTACAACAAGCCCTACCACAAGCTCTACCACAAGCCCTACAGCAGCCTCGCCATTCACGTCAGCCGTAACCTCACGCAACTCAACTGCAAATGCGACTGCGGCCGGTGGTGATACCAGTGCGACCGGTATCCGTACCTCGGAAGACAGCAGCGGGCTCAGCACCGGGGCTCGAGCCGGGATTGGAGTTGGCGTTACTATCGGAGGACTCGCCGCCATTGCGTGCGTTGTCATATGGTTCAGGTATCTCAACAAAAAGCAGAGGGCACTTACCGAATTGACCGAGAGAGTTTCTCAATTACCGCAAGGAATGAAGGAACAGCCTCCACCGCCAATCCCATACTATGCCCAAGAGATTGGTCCTGGGCACCGCCACCTGGGGCCTGCAGAGTTAGGGTGATCTCTGCTGGAACAATAAGTATGGTAGTGGCGCGGAACACCTAGGAAAGCCTGTGCTTGTTTTACAATATACCACTATTCTCTTTGCTGTGATCACCATTCTTGCCTATTTCGCTGGGATTTTTTCTTTACTTTTTGGCGACTCCGTCACTTACAGGAATGCGACGCCCCCTGCCCACCGGATCACCGGTAGGATACCCGCGGCCCGTTCCACTAGGCACTAGTGTAGGCAGCCCTTGGCGCTATGTAGTCAGCCGCACAGCTCCCATACCCTCAAAGTTGGAATCGGATAGGTCGCTAGTCGGCGCGGATTACGAAGACAAGTGTACCTTGATTTCGTCTTGACCGTCACCTCCCTCAAGGCGGTACTTATTGAACTTCGATAGGCAGGCACGATGGTTTGAGCTGGTTCTGCACACATCCCACATATTGCACCAGGCCATGGAGCGCTTACGGCAGGAGAGGGGTCAATCTGGCCAATAGAAGCGAGAACAGCAAGGGGTGCTATCCTTACTCCGCCAATCAGTCATCTACCTGCTTTAGCGTACCAGTCTGTCGGGACCTGTGCCGCTTCATGTTGTGGTTCTCAGACCATTGTCAGGCAGAAATTGCCTTGATTAATATTAATCTCGGGAGAATTTGCGCAAATTACGGGCAAGACGATCGATGGATCCAGCTCACGCCCTCGGCCCTTTTGAAGAGTCTGGAGATAGTACGCGTGTTAATGGATGAAGGTGGGGGACGAATCAGAGTCACGCGCTTTGTCTGGCGAGGCACGTACTCCGTACTCTCAACGGATATTTTCTAGTTCTTAATGGCCGTCAGACAGCCGGAAAGGGTGGTATTAGCTAGTGAAATGACACCCCTTGCCACCCTGAAGTTTGGACTTCGTTGAATTGTCACAATTCTGCCATGTTTTCACCGAGACAATAATTATGTCTGTTATTGCCGTCAAGCCGTTCTTCGGCCCCGATTTGGTAAGGTATTTACGGATACTCCGAACACGCCTTTGGACTTAACCATACCAGTCATACGGTTTACTATAGGCAGACCTCGCTATCTGGAACAGTCCGAGGCTCCTGCGTGTTGGTCTGTAGAGCCCTTGAATCCTGGTGCCTCTATGAAGCAGGGCAGCTCAGTAATGTAGCTGCGTTTCATTACTCGTCATTCTGCTCGCCGAGGCACATCTCAACCCAACTAGGTCAACGAACTCCCCATTGATCGTCTTCTAGAAGGCTCGCGGCCTCCTCCAAGCTGAGGCCCGTTGTCTCAGGATAAACCCTCCATATTAGGACGTAACCGATCGCGCAGATGGATGCATAGAGCGTAAATGTCCACGGCGGGGTCAAGATGTCCATCAGCGGCAGAAAAGTCAACCCGATGATGAAGTTGGCTCCCCAATTGGTCGCCGTCGAAATGCCGCTTCCCACGGCGCGCACACTGAGGGGGAAGAGCTCGCTCTGCATCCACGGAACATTTCCCAGTCCTATCGCGTATGCTGCGACGTAGATTGCGATGCTGATAAGGATGAGGAGCGCAGCGCCCTGGCCTGAGGGCCCTGTTGACACTGTTGGCTGGGAGTCGGATGGGAGCTCGATGAACGAGAATCCGACGGCTGCGAATAAGAGGCCCGCGGCCATGAATGGTATGGAGTATAGCAGCGCTCGTCTCCTACCAATTCGATCGATGAGGAAGAGGGCGGCGAGTGTAAAGACGAAGTTGGTGACGGCGACTACCAAGGAGGTAAGAGTTGGGATCCTAAAGCCCAGAAGCGTAAATATGGTCGCCGAGTAGTACATTAAGGAGTTCTGTGATTCGACGTGTTAGATTACGCTGCAACAGGGTGTATGTCCTGAATTGAGCCGCGGCACTTACAAAACCACAAAGCTGTTGAAGTCCCTGAAGCAGACAGGCTATCGCCAATGCGCGGCGATTTCTCCTTGTCGCGAACAATTCCCGTAAGCGGCCAAACAGCCTGAAACGGTCACTCGAGGGGTGGGGCCTGTTGAGCCGCCTCGTCTCATCTTCCTCTCGAATCTCCATCTCGATGCTCTTCAGTGTAGTCTCTGCAATCCTTGCGGTCCCGCTGCTGCCTCCTAAGACCCGCCGGATGACCGCTAGGGCCTCTGCCGATCTGCCTGCGCGCACCAGCCATCGTGGAGTCTCGGGCATAAACAAGATGAGGATGCTCTGGACGGCAGCCGGCACGGCGCCCAGGAGGACCATCCACTTCCATCCCGTCTCCCTGCTCCCATACTCGGCGAACACCCAGCCGACGATATAGGCCACGACCTGACCGAGGGTGATGAACAAGACGTTCATCGTGACCAGCCGGCCGCGGTGCGCCGCCGGCGCCAGCTCGGCGATGTAGAGTGGGATCACGAAGCTGGCCGCGCCAATCGCGGCGCCCACTACCGAGCGGCCCACGACCATGGAGGACACGGTCGAGCTGTCGGCCTGAACGACGGCGCCCACGACGAAGAGGACGTCGGCGAGGAGGATGACGTGCCTGCGGCCGAAGGCGTCGGCGAGGACCGACGAGAACGGGGAGATGAGGAGCGCCAGGAGCGCGGTCGATGACGTGATTATGGACTTGTCGAGGGATGTAAGCGGTCGGCCTGACAGCGACTTGTCGATTGACACGAGGGTCGCGGAAATGACGCCCGTGTCATCTGCGATTTTGTTAGCCGACGGTGATCGACATGCGCCCGACGGAAGTCATCTTACATCCGAACAGCAGGCCGCTCAGGCAAGCGGACAGGGTTAGGAGCCAGATGAAGAGCCCAGGCGGCGCATCCGGAGCCTGGCTGGTCGCGGACCCACCGTCGTGGTCTGACTCGGGCCCCGGGTCGCGATCCCTATCGGTGATCAGGGGTTCGGCTTGGCTTGCCATCGCACTGGTTGTCGGTCGGCGTTGGAAGCACGGAGTCGGGGAAGGTTCGGCAACGTTCGCTGCTTAACCGCGTTCTCACATGGTCGGATGTCGGGGCTTAGCCGGGTCCCGTCTCTGCACACTTACATAGTACTACCCCGTCATGGCGCACGGCAGAATTAGCGGGCCATTCATAGCTCAGGGATTGCTGCAGGGGCTCTCCAGGGGGGCAGGGGCGGTTCCAATTGCCCTGATCGAAACAGCTAGGGGTTCGAGTGCTTGGACCAAGTGTTTCAAAGAGGCCAGAGCTCCCCCCAAAGAAGGTGGCAGCTTCCATCTTTGGATTTCAATCCATTTCTTCTCTCTACGCTCTTTTCTGCATCTTTCTTGCCCTCTTTACGGAACTGGCTTCTTGAATCGCGGGCGACATACAAGATTTGATCTGTTCAACCATCGAGGTATAAAGGACCAGATAACAACATCTAAACGCAGCGCCCGATCGAGTTTCTTCCTTTTGGAGCTACCTACCCCTCGAATCACACCGAGTCACACCACCATAATGGCTTCGAGGTTCACTCAGCCGCCGCAGAGCGAGTCGTGGTTCGCACCTGTATCGATTGATCTTGTTGTCAAGGTGCTCAGGACAACCTTCTTCCACCCCTTCATCTCATGGATCATCCCGCTCTGCTTCCGCGCGCAAAACATGCAATGGGATGCCCCTCCCATGCTGGTATCCATAGGATGGGCGGCCTTCATAACTTTGTGCTGGATAGCCGGTAGCATCAACGAGAGGCTGGCCTTCGGCCTTCCCCGAGAGGTTGACCTCAGCGAGGAGGTCATCGTCATCACGGGTGGGGCGAGTGGGTTGGGCTTGCTGATTGCCGAAGTCTACGGCATGAGGGGCGCTACAGTGGCCATTCTGGACGTGAATGAAATGGAGAATGGGGAGGCCCGCGGAGTTACCTACTACAAGTGCGACGTCACGGACAAGGCGCAGATAGCCCGAGTAGCTGCCGATATTGAGAGAGACGTAAGAGAGACCCTCGGGACCGGCCGAAAGCCTCAAACCTCAAGTCTCCAGTCGTGCTAACCATCTGGCAGCTTGGCACACCCACGGTCCTCATCAACAATGCGGCCGTCGTCTTGGGCAAACGGCTGCTCGACATGGAAATTGCCGAGATCGAGAGGAGTCTCTCGACCAACCTCCTCAGCCATTTCTACACCCTGAAGACGTTCCTTCCCGCGATCACCCGCAACGAGTGCGGCGGGACCATCGTGACCATCTCCAGCGTGATCGGCCATGTGGGTGCCGCGCAGCTGACGGACTATGCGGCGGCCAAGGCCGGCGTCACGGCCCTGCACAAGTCCCTGACGGCGGAGCTGCGCGAGAGCCATCCCGAGATCAGGACGGTGCTGGTGACTCCGGGCCAGCTGAGCACGCCGCTGTTCTACGGGGTCCGGACACCGAACTCGTTCCTGGCGCCCGTTGTGGAACCCGTCGACGTCGCCAAGGAGATCATCAACGCCATCGACAACGGGCGCAACGCCAGCATCGGGATGCCGCTCTATGCCCGGTGGGTCGACTGGTTCAACGTCTTGCCCACGGGTGTCCAGGCCGTCACCAGACGGCTGGCTGGCGTGGACGAGGGAATGAAAACGTTCATTGGCAGGAAGGGGAACGAGTTGAGCGAGAAGAACGGGGTCCTGATACAGGGCCTCTGAACCGGGTTGTTGGCGCGGGCGTGAAACGACTCGGATTTATGTACGACTACACTAATCGAGACTAGAAGTATTCATGTAAACCCCGATGTTAAGATAAGGGTCGGACGAGGTTTGCAGTCTCCCTTCAAGATACTTATGGATAGAGCATATACAAGGAATTTAACTTTAAAGATGCTGATACGGATGGGCACGCCATCATCAAAATCGTGGCTAGGGTGGGGGGTCGTGTTACTGCTCCATGGGTTCCAGGTTGTGAGATAGGAAGTAGCCCTTCGTTGTTTCCTGGCTCTCACAGATCCCCTCGTCTTGAAGAAACACATCGTGACCCAATGACGAACAATATCCCTTGTTCCTGCCAGAAGCCACAAATGAGGGGTATTCTCATTCCGGGTTGTGAGTGAAGTCGGCTCGCGATAAGGAAGGATGGTTTTTGATTGGATGCTTGATGAACACCATGACAGATGCCAGATACAAGGGTGACCTGGAGCTAACAGTGACAGCAGAACGGATCTCGCGAACAGACTTTCCTGACAGCTTTGCCCTTCTGCGAGCACTTTGGGGCTCCCTGTGGAGCCAGGACTGAGGGTGTTCTTCCCCCACGCATCCATCTCCACATAGCCCTTGCTGCCTGCCACCGATATATTGGTTGCAGGGATACGCGGTAAGCTTGTGATCCAGGTTTTAACGAGACCTTGCAGACTGATGAAGCTTCAAACGGTTAGAGCAGCGGGACGGCCTGTTGATGGGTGCTTACTTTTCGCCCGGGACCTTCATCCTGCGTGCCTGTGGCGCCCCAGACTTGATCAATGGGACCACAGCTCCTTATCTCTCGGTCCAGGTGGCAGCCAATTGTGTGGGCCCCTGCAATCAACACCAAGGTGATCAGGACAATCCTGTTATCATGAAAGCAGGAAAGAATCTCTCGGGTCTCTGTGCTCCCAGTCCCAGCCAGTCGGTACCGCCCCTTGTTGCCTCGGACAATACGGTACCCTGGATTCGATATCACATATCCCAAGCCCCGGAGCCACCCGGCCTTGTGCCCGTTCCCATCTGCTTCTGATGGCGTCTGCCCTGTGCTCCCTCCTCAATGGTGCCGAAGAAGTGACTCGGGACTCCGCCTCGAGGCAATCCCAAAGTTCGCAGAGGCCTTTATTGGCATTCCAGCAACATGTGGTGGGACGACGACGCGATCCAGGCGACTGTCACCCGGCAGTTCGCCTGTAGCCATCTTATCCCGGAGGATGTCGAACGCCTCGACCGGCCAACGGGCTTCGGCGACGGCCTAACTGATAGCACGTACTGGGAATGGATAGACGAGAGGGCAAAGCGTCTCTTCCTAATCCTCATAGACCTCGGACTGCCGGACCAAATCTTTTATGTTATCGACGACTCTTGGGACGACGATGATCTCCCTATTGCCCTCGATCAGGTGGAGCGACTGGAACTAAGCCGCCACAAGGATGTGAAATTGGAGAGGAAATTCTACTACCGGCAGTTT
Organism: Phialemonium atrogriseum; assembly: GCF_030411735.1. NCBI lineage: Eukaryota > Fungi > Ascomycota > Sordariomycetes > Cephalothecales > Cephalothecaceae > Phialemonium > Phialemonium atrogriseum. Next base: position 1,111,957 of record NW_026848138.1, read on the forward strand.
CATTACCTGCTGAAACCGATACGGCAAGGATATCATGTGTTTTACGATAATATGGACGTAGTACCGTTGGATACTGTCGAAGGGAAGCAAGGCTTGGCCCAGAACCGTTATGGGAACAAGGTCGTGCTTCCAAACCAGCCGGACGTGGTTCTCTGCCGCCGCTGCATCCCTCTAGGTTCCGATCCTGGCCGCCTGAGCCACGACGACTTTCTGTACCAGGTCAACAACCTCAGGAGAGTCCAGAACGAGCATCTCAAGTCTTACTGGGCTTCCTACGTCCACCAAAATCACGGCTATATCTTGTTCACCCCAGCTAGCGACTTCAGCTTGAAGTCCTTGCTTGCCACAACGCCGACGGCGATCAAGAACTTGAACAAGCAGGCGCGGAGCCACCTCGTCCTAAACTGGATCCACTGTCTGGTCGACACTCTGTGCTTCATCCACAGCAGAGGTCTCTCCCACGGGAATATAAGGCCGTCAACGATCCTCTACACCAGCGCAAACCACATATTCTACTCTGACCTGGGACACCTCGGCGTCGAGCTGTCCCCAAGCAGAGCCGACAAGGCGCCGTTCGACAAGGAGCGGTACGACTATATGGCCCCCGAACAGCGTCTCCGGAGCAACGCGACAGCTTCGAGCCCGACGACCCACCGCAAATCCAGCTTGCCCTCGCCTTCGAGCCATCGCGCTAGCATGCCGCCATATCCCGACAAACAGGCCGCCGACATCTTCTCTCTAGGCTGCGTCATCCTAGAGCTCCTAACCTTCCTGATGAAGAGGCAGAGCCGGGCATTCGCGTCCCACCGAGCCGCCAAGCACAAGACCCCTGGGAGGGGAGGAGCGGTCCCGGACTCGTCCTTCCACGGCAACCTGGGCCAGGTGGGGAGCTGGGCGGCACAGCTAGCCAAGGAGGCGGCGGCGGCGGCGTCGTCGTCGTCGAAGAGGAAGGTCCTCCTCGGCAACGACGGTGGCGACGGAGGCGGCGACGTCGTCGGCCCGATCCTGCGCGTCGCCGAGAGCATGCTCGCGCCGCGCCCGTCGGCGCGGCCCGCGGCCCGCGAGGCGCAGGAGCGCATCTACGAGATCCTCACGGGGGCCGCCGGGTGTGGCGGCGGCGTCTTCGAGCCGCACTGCGTACACTGGTATGGCGGTGGAAACGGCGGCGGCTGGGATTTTGGCTTCGGCTTCGACGGCCTCGGCGGGGGTCCAGGGAGCGTCGCCCGAAACGATGACGACGGCCACGACGACGATGGTTGCTCCGAGACGACCAGCACGCAAAGTCTCGAATACCGCCGGGCGAGCAGCCGGGGCAGTAGTAGTGGCGGCGGCAGCGCCTCGACAGGCTCGGTCGGACGCGACTGCGGCGCCGGGCCGGGGAGGGCGGTAGCGGGTGCGCGGGGGGGATCAAGGACTGCCCACCGGGGCAGTGGGTTTCGGTCGATTCGCAACCTCCGCATCGGGAGTGGCAAGTGGCAGCAGTTTCCCGGGCCTGTCTCGGTCTGAGACCTGGCTTGCTCCATTCAGGGGCAATTCGAACCCGGGGGAATGTGGAGAGGCTTGCATCGCTGTTCACGCCGTCACACTTTGGTGACTTACAAGCCATGATAGGGTGGTTACTACACCTTCACCGGGGCTTCAAATATTAGCGTGACAGGGGTAAAACACTACTTGGAAAGGAGTGTCAGTATGGTCCCACTAGGTACTCGCGCTAACATTTGAAACCCCGGAGGAGGTGCATTGTGCTGGAGTCGCGAGTTTCCTCTTGGTTGGTCCATCGGTGTTATGGTGTAAAAGGGGGACCACTCATAAAGTCTGCCACTATCTATACGTACCTAATCAATTTGGGTGTCACAGCCCCCGCCAAGCCCTGGCTATATCGTATATGTGGACGTTGGTCTGGATTATTGAATTAGGGGCCAATCGGAATATTTAGCCGATTGGCACGGGCACTCTACTACTGTGGTATAGGTCCTTGCAAACTCTTAAAGCACACACTAGAGCGGGAATGCAAGGGACTGACTCGTTCCTAAGCGACTCGTTAGATTGCTATAAGTAAACATGGAGGAATTTTGTGTTGTATAAAGGTCTTTTTGTCCAACCTGGACAACCTATAGATCAGCTGCGGTTTGACTCGGGACTCGCGAGGTACGAGGTGTTCGGTGGCTGGGCGGGACCCTGCTGAGATGCCTTACGAGAATGTACAGTACCTACATTCGTTAAATGAATCTGGTATACCACCTACAGTAGGGGTACTCGGGCTAGCTCTGGCTAATTGACAGTACACTCCCCCAAGTACCACCGCCGGGCTCGTAACCGGGTCCCAATCTTCGAGTTTCTCAGAAATCACCAATCAAGTTTTCAGCGTTTGCCCGGTTCGAGTTGGCACTTTGGGAGGGTGATCTGGATTTAACCCCCCGGTGACGCAACTCATGCAGCCAATCAAGCCCCGATCAAGCCACACCACCACACATACACCACCAGTCTGCACTAGTAAATCTACATGGGAGTTGGCGACTGCAACTTCCTGCAGCAACACGCTAGAACAGGGGAAATTCACTGCGAAGCTATGGATTAGTGTGCATGCATGCGGATTCGCCCCCTGCCCGTTTCCAAGCTTCCCGTTGTGGAGGAGTTGGCCAAGGAAAGTAAAAACAGGTAATTTTACCATTGTCAATCGCCTCTAGCCTGAAGCTTGGAGGATTCTTCTTGTACGGCGCAGTCCCCCCAACCCGTCTGGTGCCTGGAGCTTCCACGGGATCCTTCGTTTTTCCATCGACATCGCGGCAGCTTCAACGTAGTCGAACAACCCGTGACGGATGCCCAGATTGCTTCTGCTCTCGCAATAGGCACTGAAGAAACCTTCGTTTACATAGGGGAAAGTCGGAGAAGCTCATTCACTTAGCTCCAGCTCCAGTTCCCTCTCGCGCTCGCTTTCTTCTTCCTAGAAGGACATTTCCAGTCGCTCTTGTGATCTCGCCCGCAACCCCCAGTTGCCTCGCCCTCGACTCGACTCGACGCGTCGCCTATCACTCCGGTCCACAATCGCCCAGACACCAGGACGATGAAGCTTTCTTGGCTGGCCGGGTCGTTGCTCGGCGCCATCCCGACCCTCGCTATCCCGACCATCACAGCTGTTGGGAACAAGTTCTTCACGAGCGAAGGCGATCAGTTCTTTCTGAAAGGTACCCTACCTTCCTATGAGTTCTGCCCGCAGTCGCAAGCTCGAGATTCTAACTTTTGCACAGGAATTGCATACCAATTGAGACCAGGTTGGTCCCCCAAAACCCTATGTCTCACGTTTCACCGCCTTCGTGCATGTCTGACTTTCGTGGAACAGATGACCCACTCATTGACACCGAGCAGTGCGCCCGGGATGCTGCACTCATGAAGACCCTGGGCGCCAATGCTATCCGCGTGTACCACGTCGACGCCAAAGCAGACCACTCGGGCTGCATGTCCGAGTTTGCCAAGGCTGGCATATACGCTCTGATAGACATGGATACCTTCAACACATATATCCTGCCGGTACGTGCTGCTTCTTTCGTCGCCTCTTCCAGCCTACTAACCCGCAGCTTATAGAACAATCCGTGGTGGAACGAGACGCAATACAAGGCCTACGCCGCGGTCATGGATGCCTTCTCTGATTTCGACAACACTCTCGGCTTCTTCGTTGGCAACGAGATCATTGCTATCTCGAACCAATCAACGGCCGCACCCTTCATCAAGGCGGCATCTCGCGACTTGAAGGCCTACCGTGACAAAAAGGGGTACCGCAAGTTCCCCGTTGGCTACTCCGCCACTGATATTGCCGAGCTGCGGCCTATGCTCCAGGACTACCTCACGTGCGGAGGAAACCCGGCCGACAACGTTGACTTCTTTGCGCTCAACTCGTACGAGTGGTGCGATCCGGCAGACTACCTAAACTCAGGTTATCAGAACCTGCAGTCTATGGCCGTGGACTTCCCTGTTCCCATCTTCTTCTCAGAAACTGGCTGCAACGTCCCTGGACCCAGGCTTTTCGACGATCAGGCCGCCATCTTTGGCCCTGAGATGGTGAATGACTGGAGTGGCTCCATCATCTACGAATGGATCGAGGAAGCAAATAACTACGGCCTGATTTCGTACGGCCCCGCGCTCAATCCCACGGCCGTCGGCGAGGATATCGACGACGGCTTCACCCGAAAGGGCACACCGCTCCCGGTTTCCCCCGACTTCAACAACCTCAAGTCCCAGTGGGCAAAGATCACCCCCACGGGTGTTGCCAGCTCCGAGTACACCCCAAAGGTCTCGACACGAAAGTGCCCAGCCTCGACTTCGGGCGGCTGGCTCCTCGACGGAAACGTCGCGCTACCGACCATCGGTGAGACCTTCAGCGGCTCCTTCTCCTCCGCCCCCACCGCCGCACCCTCGAAGACGGGCGGGACCGCAGCGTCGCCGTCCTCGACCAAGAATCCCGCCCCCGCGAACAAGGAGATCGCCGGCATGAGCGCCGGCCTCGTCGGCGTCATGCTCTTCTTCACGTTTTGGCTGTGAGGCTCTCGCAGCTCCTCCTAATGATATACCCCCTTGAAAGAAGTCTTATGAGAGATATTCCCCCGTTTACGAATTTGAGTTTTATACCGGACGGGGGCTTGCATGTTTTAGTGGGCGGAACTTTGGGCATTGCTTTCTTGATCGCGTCTTCGCATACACACCATACCGCCACAGCGAGGCATGTTACATGGCGTTTGAGTTTTCTCTCTTCCTGGGAATAGAGCCCCCTTTTTATTCGTTGTGGAGGAATGGGAAACGCAGAGGCTGGCATGCACATAAGATACGAGCCTTGGGCTGACATTTTGCGGGGATTATTGGTTGCTGGCCAATGTTACGTGGGAAATGGTTTACGAACGAGTATTCATGTGGAACAAATGGGGTCGTGTTCCCCAGCCGGTGGTCCGTATTTAGGGAAGAGTCGTTGATTTGCCAAGTAACTTGGGCATAGGGGGATCATGGTTATTTGTCATGATGAGGGAAGGTTGAAGTGTACACAAATCATCCTGCATCTAGTTTCCTAGGCAATGCCGAGAAAGTCGGTTAACTTGTAGAGTAGAACGGCTGATTTGATATGATATTTAGAGCCCTTGATCGAGCATTTCGGGCCCCTTGACCCATGGAATAACCTGGCTCGGTTCGAATGTTTCAAGCCAGTCTGGGAGAGTGATGTTCTACGATAGGCCTACCTGCTCAGCAGGTCTGAAGCCCTGACGGTGGGCGGGCGACTGGAATCAACTCTGGGACCAGCGGTTCCAGCTGATCTCGAGACCTGAGTCAATGTGACGATGATCGGTTTTATCTGTAGAGCCGGACCGCGTTGAGTCCTCCTCGATTGATCCTGGGATTCTCACCTAACATAACACTCCAAGTATGGTACCAACGGCAACCAGCCGCTCTGCCCAGACTACCATCGTGACTGTTCCCTGGCAGCTGTTTATGGTTCTAGTTAGCGTTGCGGCTCGGCCCCTTGGCCCCCATAATACCCGCTCGTGGCTATATACGAGTGGCCGGGTTCGTGGGCTCAGCGCTCAGGGGTCATCGGAGGCTGAAGTCGGTGACCGGGTAGGAAGGACTGGGCTTATATTGCCGGCAGGAAGACACGTCAATACTTGTATGTGGCCACTTGGCCGAGCCTGGTGTATCCCCGTTGCGATGGGAATGCAATGATTTGTGTGGGCAGGAGTAGAAGATAGACTGGTATGTTGAGAGGGAGAGATCCTCCACGTACTCGTTCCATGAGGGGCGACCATGCGGTAACCTCCATGGCAACGTGGACGCAGCTTAACTCAAAATGCAAATCTTTTTAGCCGCATATCAAACGAGATCGGTTTACTTGGTTGAAGCAAAAACAGAAAACAAGAACAACCTTCCTGTTGGCTACAACGGGTTGCCGGGCTCTTTATTGTTTTGCTTGTTTTGCTGCGATGTACGGCCCCTTTGTCACGGACGGACGATCTGAAACGCTTAGATTGAAGCACATCACATTGTCAAATTCTCAAGTTTGGGAGGGAAACCGGCGAATGATTCGTGCTCTTCCCATTAGCAAGCGCTATTCTCTTCTTTCATCCAGCCCTCTTGCACGGGGAAGATCGCGCGTCAACCATTCTTATTAAAAAGGGGGTTTCACAATGTTCAGCTCCATCAACATCGGCTGCTTGGGGATGAGCATAGAATCGAAAGATCTACGGATCGTAGTGTCGATGAAGCACTCACGCATGGGATGGACTCCGATGGGGGACCTGGGACCGACTTTCTGGGCCTCTGATGTCCGACCCACGAGGACAGTATCCAACCGCCAGAAAGGTGACCCATGTCACGGATGTCACGGGCCTTCCCGGGGTGTCAAGTTGTTCAGTCAACAACTCCCGACACTACACGCTAGAATCCAAAACCATCTCTCGTACACACCTTGACATCGTCGTCTTGAAGGTCTCAGAGACATTTGTTTTTTCTTTTTAACCGTCGACTGTTGCCTTAACAGCTCTTCTGCCCTTTGTTTTCATGCCGAGGCGTTGGCTCTTATATTATTGTCCGATGTGTTCCTAAGCCTCCACCTACTGATCTGAAACGCGAAGCTCGCATCCAGGCCCATAATGCCGGCTTGCTCCCCCGGGAACGCAGCAATCGTGGCCCGGATCTGGGAGCGCCCATCTCTGTGATTCTCCCTGGGGTTGTTAGCCTGTTAGACTTCCTCTTTTGGGCGAACAGCTATCGGCCAACACACTCCGACACTCGCTTGGCCACAGTTCCACCCTTTATGGTTCTTCATGAACCAGCCACACCAACATGGGCTTGAAACCCCCAAGCGAAGCTCCTGCGTGTGTACTCAACAGAGCTGCCCAATACGGGAGCATGGAAGGCATGAACAACCCCCCGGTTACCACAACTACATTTTCCACGGCATGCGATCACGACCATGTCTCGTCTCGTACCGCCCCCCGGGCATGTTTACGATGCTAACTAACGCTGATTCTACCGTGGTTGCGATTGGTTCACAAGACCAACTACCTTCTCCCGCTCTTGTTTCCACGTTCTAGCGTATATCTGAGATACATGCGAGACGCCTGGCAACCATGGGTTGTAGCTATCGCCTTGCCGACCCGTTGGCAGTCTTATTCCTGGTAACTATGATCGACTCATAGCCTTGTTTTGTGTCTGGGAGCAAGGAAGCTTGATCGTCGCACTCTGCGCGAGATCATATCAACAGTCCTTTCCCAGGTCCCTTCCTGTTACATTGTATTTAATCCTGTCACCCTGCCGAAAAAGCCTCATCTCCAAGACGTAGATGTAAGACGTAACGCCATCGTCGAACCGGACAAAGCCACACAGTTCCTGCCGTCTGTCTTCACTACGCTTGTCCTACGCAGTAGACCTGCCCCATGTCGGACGTCGAGACTGCTCTCCAGCTGGAGAAGGCGAAAGCCTCACAGGGGAAAATTCCCGCTGGCCTCTCGTTCGACAAGCTAGTGAAGAACCAGACACTATCTGTAAGCACGAAGCTCGCAAGTCCAATATGAGTGCGAATTGCTCACAATGCCTCGCAGCCGTTCTCCCTGAATGATTTTATGGACTATCTGTTCTACGTGGAGCACAGCGCCGAGCCGTTACAGTTCTTCCTCTGGTATTGTGACTACGTCCAGCGATGGAGCAATCTGTTACCCAGACAGAAGGCCCTCGCGCCCATCTGGGATCCCGAGACCGCTTCGGAGCCCCGTTCGCGATACATCACATACAGCCACAAGAGAGCGAGGAGCGAGAAGATGAACAAGATCATCTCCATCATGGAGATGGCGAATAGCGACCAGGGATCCGAGACAGACGAGACCTACAGCCACACAAGAGACGGGTCTTCTACCTCGAAAGTCTCGAGGGCACGCACATCTTCCGGGTCTTCAATAATGAGTCCCACTGACTGTAAGGATGACTGGCAACCATGTAAGTGCTCATGTTAAAGTTTGTCACCCAGACCGAGCTCAAATGCTGACTTCCTCCCAGTCACCGTGCAGCCCTTCCGAGACGAGGTGAGCCGCATCGCAAGACACTACATCGCCGAGTCCGGGCCCCGGCGGCTCAATCTTGTCCAGCAAGACCGGGAGCGCTGCCTCCACGCAGTTCAGCACACCACCCACCCCTCGGCCCTCCTACCCGCCTTCGTCGTGGCCGAGGCCATGCTCAAGGGCCAATCGCACCCCAACTTTGTGCGCTGGAGCATGTCCAACAGCAACCGGCCCCGCGTTATCTTCCTCCGCGTCGTCGGCCTCGCCTTCATCGCCCTCGGCCTGGGCCTCGACGTCTTCCTCATACTGTCCGGGCTCAACCACTTCCTCCGCATCCTCTGCATCGCGCTCCTCTGGCCGGGCCTCACCGTCGCCATCTCCGCCTTCCGCGGTATATCCATCCTCCTCCACCTCAAGAACGTCCGCCACCTGCGGCCGTGGGAGCAATTCGGCGACCTAGAGCACCACACCGACTACGACCGCAAGGACGTGGAACCGCCGTGGCCCGCCCCCGCCGACGACAACGACCCGCACCCGCACCCGCCGCCGCCAGTAGCCGGCGGCGGCGGCGCCGCGTACCGGCAGCACTCGCGCAAGGACACGAGCTCCAGCGTCGGCAGCGCCTTCAGCCGGATCGACCCGCTGCGCAAGTCGAGCCTGCAGACGTTCGGCCCCGGAAACGACCCGGGCTCGGAGCCGTGGGTGGGCCGGTACGCGGCCAAGCCGCTGCGGGAGCGCGTCTTCGAGGCCGCCACGCCTGTGCAGAACCAGAGCCTGCAGCTGCTGCGCGACAGGGCCGTCTTCCTCGCCGTCCTGTGGGGCGGCTTGGTGTCGTCAGCCGTGGCTGTCGCGTCGCTCTTCGTGCCCTCGGAGGGGCTTTTCTTGTGAGGTCGACGTTCAAAAGGGGGGGTTGCTTGCTGGAAAGGCATTTTTTTTCCTTCTTTCTCGCCCTTCTGGGAAGGCCTCTTTTTGATTGCTCTTCTTCATCTTGTATATACTTAAAACCCAGTGCTCCGATTTTGGTGGCCGATTTGGCGGCGAAGGGTGAGACGGGAACCAAGTGTTGATCATCCCGTACCAGTCTCTACCTGCGGGCTGCTTGTATTTTTTACGTCGTGTCTCGCAGCAGGAGGACTAACTCTGGCTGGAGACTGGCTCTTCTAGTTAGCAAGCTGCTTACGAACGAAATGAGTGACGAGCCTTTTGACGTGACCAGAAGAGCCGTTATCAGAACAAACTAGGTGTGCAAAGCTCCGCGATCCAACTATCCTTGAAGGTCTTGAGTTTGCTCGATTTTCCCTACACTAACTAGTCTCTCTGACCCCCCGAAAACGCCTTGCAATGCAGCAACTACGCCGTAAGCAACAAAACAAGCAGCCCGGGGACAATGAATAACAAGTAGCCTTGTTACCTGGGCAAACCCTACTTCTGCCTTGCCAAGACCATCTTCTCCCTCTCGCTCTTCCGCTTCTCGAACTGCTTCTTGGTGTGCTTCCGCTCGTTCTCCTCCTTCCTCTTGATCGCCGCGAGCTCCTCGTTCTTGATCTGCTGCGCCTTCTTGACCACCGTGGGAATGTGCCTGTGACGCTTGATCCGCCTGATCTCGGGCATGTGCCCGAACCGCTCCGACAGGGCCTCGTTGTACTCGAGGGCTTGGCGTTGGCGGGCGGACTTGATCCCCTGCCTCTCGGATGCGTTTGCGCGCCATAGCTATTTCAGATATCGTTAGCTAAGTGTTTAGGAGAACTGATCTGGGGGTTGGTGGACTTACCCTGATGTTCCCGTCCTGAGACCCCGTCAGGATGTACTTAGAGTCGGGGGTCCATTTAGAGCAGAACTATTTCAACCAGTGTTAGCAAATCGAGGCTTTCATCTAACAAGACCAAGAAATATGGGATGTACATACAACTCGTTGCATACGCTTTGTATGGTAAATGTCACGAGAATGCCCCTTATCGCGGTTCCACAAGCGGATTGTCCTGTCGTATGATGCAGAGACTAGCTCCTCTCCGGTAGGCGAGAACTCTGCACAGGCCTGAATTAGTATATGAGCTCCCGACGTCGAGAGGACATGAGATATACGCACCAACATCCATCACAGCTGCCACATGATCCTTCAGGACGTTCAGTGCCCTGTCGAATTTCCTCATGTCGAAGATATAGATATTGTGGTCTTCATTTGCAACTGCCAAGTTCATCGCCTCCCTTTTGAAAAGGTATGAGTCAGAGTCGTCCCTTTGAATGAGGCCGAGGCTGGGAGAGACTTACATGGGGTTAAAGACGATTTTATTCGAACTGAAATTGAGGACAGTCTTCAATATAGGCGTCGATGTACGTAAATCGTACAGCACTATGGACCGATCTGTTGCGACTGAGCCCAATATCGACGTCTCAACCTGGTTGAAACATACGTCGGTAATCGAGTCTGTCGAGGAGGGCCACTGGATGACCTCGGGAGCAGCGGTGTGTCGTTCGAGGTCATAGATGGATATGACCTCCGAGGCAGCCGCAAATGCATTCCGAGAACGGTGATGCGATACGGAATTAAAAGCGTTCGACCCGAGCCACGTAGAGATCGGGACCGAATCATTCTCCGTGTTGTATGGGTCGAAGAGCTTGATTGATCGATCCGCTGCGCACGTGAGCAGTTTGCTGTCTTTCGTCCAGGTCATACCCTTGACCAAGTTCTCGTGGGCGGTCGTATTCCAGATTTGTTCTCTAGTACTCAGATCCCATACCTAAGTCTCGTCAGCAATCTTGTCTAGACCTCAAGAACATGGACTCCTTCATACTTTGACGACACCATCTGCGGAACCGCTTGCGAAGCGTTGCAGAGAACTGGGGTCCTTTGCCATGCTTTGAATGCCTTCAACATGTCCACGGCCCAGCTGGCACAGGAATGGCGCAGCGAACATCCGCTCTGTTCTCGAGTCAGCAACGAGGAACCGACTGCAGAGACCGCATTGGAATCCTAAGCAGGTCCGACATACCCAATTTGACAGCATTTAGGGCCCTCTTGTATTCTCTAGCTCTCTCAAAGGGGTGGAGTTTTGGATCGAGGTTACGAGGCAGTTTTGGAGCATCGGAGCCAGGCGGCTGCTGCGCGAGCGCCGATCGAGATAGAGCCTTGATCTTCTGTAGATGGGTTAGCGCTGCAAAGGCGAGTAGGAAGTCAGCTAGACAAGGCAAACATACCATCGTTGCTTATAAGAGTAAATCAAGGGATTGTATAGGGTTTGCACCCAGGTTTCCATGCAAAGATCTCCCTATAATCTTCGTTGTCCTAGTAAAACTATACCATTTGAATGAACGAGGTTGGCGGGGCTGCACAAGGAACTTTTAGGCGGTGAGATACATACTGCCACATTTTATCAGCCACAGTACGCCACAGTAGTGGAGCCCGGGCTACGTCGCGCTCATGGCAACCTGGACCCGTCTGGAGCCTTCATTGAGAGAGGCTGAAGCTTTACCTACCTAGATCACCATCAACCTCAACCTTTGCAGACGCCGACGAATTATCCGACTACGGGCCTATAATTCAAAAAGCAAAAACTTTAAAAAGGCATATCTCGATACATAATAGGTGCAGCTATGGCCCAAGGCGATTCGGAGCGGTTGAGGGAGGCACAGAAAGCAGCGTCGTCGAACAATCCTTCGGGGGCCGAGCAAATCTACAAGGAGATCATCTCAAAACCTCCATCTGTGACATCCGATGCGGCTGTCAAGGAATATGAAACTGCATTGATCAGCTTGGGGGAGCTGTATCGGGATCAGAAGTGAGCTGACTGAGCGGGCGGGTGCGCCTAAACAGTCCTTAACTAATGCGACATAGGAATTCCAAGGAGCTGGTCGACCTCGTCACAAGGAGCAGGACCGTCCTCTCGTCCTTCGCGAAGGCTAAGACCGCAAAGCTGGGTAAGTTTGGGACACTCACTGGGGCAGACTTGGCGACTCGACTAACATCGCCCTTTCTCCAGTTCGCCAGCTTCTCGACCTCTTCCAAGACATCCCAGACACCATCGACATCCAGATCTCCGTCACCAAGTCATGTATAGAGTGGGCAACATCAGAGCGCCGAGGTTTCCTCCGACAGAACCTCGAGACACGCCTCGTGGCGCTTTACATGGCAAAGCGATCCTACTACGACGCCCTGACGCTGATCAACGGCCTTCTTCGCGAGCTCAAGAGGCTGGACGATAAGCTCGTCCTGGTGGAGGTCCAACTGCTCGAATCCAGGGTCTACCACGCGCTGGGAAACATCGCCAAGGCCCGGGCGGCGCTGACGAGCGCGCGGACGAGCGCGGCGTCGGTGTACACGCCGCCGCTGCTGCAGGCCAACCTGGACATGCAGAGCGGCATGCTCCACGCCGAGGACAAGGACTTCAACACGGCGTACAGCTACTTCATCGAGGCGCTGGACGGCTACCACTCGCAGGACGAGCCGCAGCGGGCGCAGACGGCGCTGCAGTACATGCTGCTCTGCAAGATCATGCTCAACCTGGTCGACGACGTCAACCAGCTGATGACCTCCAAGCAGGCCATGAAGTACGCGGGCCAGTCCCTCGAGGCCATGAAGGCCATCGCGCGGGCCCACAGCAACCGCTCTCTCGAGGAGTACGAGCGGGCTCTGGCGGCCTATAAGACGGAGCTGAGCAGCGACGCCTTCATCCGCAACCACCTGATCCGGCTGTACGACACCATGCTGGAGCAGAACCTGATCAAGGTCATCGAGCCCTTCAGCCGCGTCGAGATCGCCCACATCGCCAAGATGGTCGGCCTCGACACCCAGCAGGTCGAGCGCAAGCTGTCGCAGATGATACTCGATAAGGTCATCATCGGCGTCCTCGATCAGGGCGCCGGCTGCCTGCTCATCTTCGACGAGACCCACCGCGACGAGGCCTACGACTCGGCCCTGACCACGATCGAGAAGCTGAGCAACGTCGTCGATGTCCTGTACACCAACCAGGCGTCGATGCTCGAGTAAGGGGTTATTGCTGAATGGGTGAGGACGAGAAGGGGGGCTGAGGTTTCGGGTCGCTGGGCTTTTTGGTTCGGGCCAGTGACGCTGTAATACTAGGACATAGAGATAGTGGCTCGATAAGAATAAAAACAGAAGGCGACACTCTTATTTGGTGGTATCTCTTTGCTACTGTTCAAGTAAAACCGACAATGACAAGTCCCCTCCCAAACGCCAGGCGATAACCTCCAACGGGAACGCCACGCAATCATTTTACAACATAATTTCAAGTCGCACACATTATACGTTGTATAATAAACCACAACATTACCACCTCACCTCAGCTCACCCCCCTCCGAGCAGGCACCTTCCCCCGCCGCCTCCTCTCCTCGCCCACCATGAGCGCGAACAGCCTCTTAGCCAGCACCGCCTCCTCCCACCCGCCGACCTCGGACCTGAACGCGTCCACCACGTCCAGGTGCCACTGCTCCAGCGCCATCGTCTCGCCCTGCGCGGCGACCGTCTTGCCCAGCAGTAGCGGCGGCGGCGGCGCCCCGCCCTTCTTGCCCGACGCCGCCGACGACGACGACAACCGCAACCGCCGCGGCGACGGCGCGTGCCGGAGCTGGAACTGCAGCGCCCCCGTCGTCCGCCGCTGCCGGAGGAGCTCGTCCAGCCGCAGCCAGTGGTCGCGCGTCCACTGGGTCTGCGACAGGCGCGCCGGGCGCTTGAGGGGCGCCGCCGCCGCGGGGGCGGTTGTTGCCTGGAAGAGGCCGCCGCCGGCCGGGGAGGAGGTCGTGCTGCTCCTGGGAGCTGCTGTGCTGTCGTCCTCCGGTTGGTTTTCCTTGTCCGCGTCGGCGGGCTCCGCCATGGCGACGGGTCTCTGTGCGCGCTTCTCCGGGGAGGTACTGCTCCGGCGCTCGGCACGGGCCTGGGCCTGGGCCAGGGGGGATAGGGTGCTGCTGGCGAACTCGACGACTCGGCCTGGGGTCTTGGGCTTGAGCGGGGAGCGAATGCAGGACTTGGTGGGCGACACGGTTTTGTCGGGGAGGGGGTTCAGCTGGGGCTCTAGGAAGCTGGATTCTTCGAAAGTCTCATCTCCCTCGTCGGCGTCTGATTCGATGAAGAGTTCGGGAGGGTTACTGAACGAGCCTAAGGGCTTCGTGTTCGAGACTGGGTTGAACAGCGAGTTTGTCGGCTGGCGAAGACGTGGGGTAAAGTTCCTCTTTTGCGGAACGTGACCGAATAGGGGTCGCTCCGGGGTGACAGGTGACGATGAATGCTCAACAGCCACCTCGTCCCTGCTAGGAAAGCGCCTGACGGGAGAAAAGAGATCAACCCGCGGCTGATTCCCAACACGTAGACCTTTTTGCGGGACCGAGGCGAGAGGGCCAACTCCCTGTGGCTGAGGCCGTGCCGTTTTAGATTGGCTGGCGAAAGGGGAGTTGGCCGTGGGCGGAGGAGGGAACTGCGTGGCTTGTGCCTGGGGTTGAGTTCTTGTATTACCGCGAGTTTCGGCAAACCTGAATAGGTTGACTCCAGGGGGCTGAACGTCGGGTATGAGAGCAGGGGATGAGAAGAACGTCGAGAGATCAACCTTCCTGGCTGCTGCGGCAGTTGGCTCATTCTTCTTAGGCTGAGCTGCTGCCTCGCGCTGACCTGGTTGTGACAGCATGCTGAATTCCTCAACCTCGATATTCTGGGCGTCGCCATTGCCATTGTCCTCCAGGCCCTTGTGCAACTCATCGCTGTATACCAGTCGCTTGCTGTTCTGTCTCCAGGGGCTTGGGAGCTTGCTTCTTCGAGGGGGGTTGAGGACTGGCGCCTGCGCGACTGCAGATTTGGGCCGCCCAGGGGTTGGACGCTGGGCCTCGACAGCCCAGATGTCTTCATCGTCCTCGGCCTGCTGCGCTTCATCGTCATCGTAGTCTCTCTCGCTCCCAAGGTCCCCTCCCATATCCATGTCCATGTCCATGTCCATGTCCATATCCATGTCTATGGCGGCAGGTTCGCTGGATCCTCTGCGTCCGCGAACAGTTGAGCTAATCGTTCCGGATATTTCACCGCCGTGAGATCTAGCGGGGCTGTCATTCGCTTGCCAATTCATCTCAGCCTCACTGGGCGGATCAGCTCTAGTAGAGCTTGTCATGCTGACAGCACGATCTGTTCCGCGATGCACACCACTACCGAGACTGAAGCCTGAAGGATGGAAGACGTCCAGTCCGGCAGAATTTGCCGCATCCGGACCAAAGGGGTCCTCCATCGCCGGCGCAGGTGCGCCTCGGGGCGAAAACATCTGAGCTCCTTGGGAAACTAGGTTCTTGATTTGGCTAAATGGGGCTAGAGCCTTCGACCAAGGTGTATTCGACGGTTGTGCAGATGAGGGCTGTTGCGTAGGGGCAGGGGCAGGGGCAGGGGACGGAGCCGACTGGGTTGCCGCAGGCGCAGCGACCGGAGACTGACTCGACTTGCTGACGGAACCCCTGAAAGGGCTCCCCAAGACGCTATTGCGGTTAGGAGGTGATGGAGGGTCCGACGTGACAAGCTGCAGTGCCCGACCCGCTCGGACAATAGGAGAGAGAGTTGGTCGGGGTGTGCTCTCAGTTGGGACGAGGCTCTTTGTTTGCACATCAATCTGCCCCATCCGAGGTGGTAGACGCGTGGATAGGGATTGCACCGCAGGGGTTTCGGACGAGTTATGTCTTGAATGTCGAGACATCGACTCGGAGCTGCCCCGACGCGAGAAGGCGAACACAGGTGGCGAAGAGCGCATTTCGGAATGTGCGAGGGACTTCGAGGAGACCTGATAACCCTTGTCTTTCTCGCCCTCGGACTCAACTGGAGATGGAGTCTCATCGGGAGTCAATAGTTTAGTCGACTCGGATTGGGGGTCGGAATGCGTCACCATAGATGGCCGCTCAACTGAAGGCTGAAGGACGTCCTCTGTGCCGTTCATGCCCTCCACCGCTACCCGCCTGGTAGGCCTTGGTGTTGCAGCTTCAAGCACATCTTCCGGTATTTCTGAGAAAGAGTCGTCGTATGCACTTGTGTCTTCCACTGCTCTTCTTGAATGTTGCGTTTCGATTCTTGCATTTCGGGGCGATTCGAGGCCATCTTCTCGTTGCAAAGACTTGAGCGCTACCTGCCGCCCGAGTGGCTGGAATTTTGACCTTCTTGGACTCCTGGACAACGCCCGGGGCGGCTTAGGTGGCGCGAACATTGAACTGCTTCCGGCCTCCAGGAAGCTCTTCATGGTAGCCGGCGCTGCGGCAGATGCTGCCGGGCCATCTTCCGCATCCTCTGCGGCATCGTTCTCGCGCTCATTAAGGCTCCGCCGCACGGATTCCAGTGTTCGGTTGATGATGAAGCTTGTCTCGTCGCCCATCTCCTGGGGTTCAGTGGCAACCATGCTCGAGTTGGGCTGCATGGATGGCAAAGAGCCGATTGATATCATGGTGAACTCCTCCCCTAACATGACCGTATCCTTATCTCCGTGACCCTGCGGTTCCTCGGCTGCAGACTCAGCTTCACTACCAGCGCCAGCGGGTACGAAGTCCACGCTGGTTTGGCTGAAGGCTTCATCGACTTCTGATCGACCATAATCAGATTGGGCATGTTCTGCTTCTCGCTGTCCAGGGGAGTCGATAAGCTGGCTTGAATGTTTGCGAGGCGATCGTCGGCGACCCACTGGAACAGGAGCATCTGATAAGGTGGCCATCCAGATGTCATCCGGGACAGCGCCGTCGTCAAAGTGTGCCGGCGGTAAGTTGTCAGCCACCGAGATACTATCTTCTATGCGAGCCACAGACGCGTTGTCTTCCTCGTCCAGGCCGTCGTCGGAGGCTGCGAGCGGGAGACTGCCGGCTACCGAGATGCTCTCTTCCGTGTGAGCGACGGACGCATTATCGTCCTCCGCGGCTTCCTCGGGAATTGCGTCCGCTGCCAGAACCTGGATCTCATCGGCGGTCATCGACCTCCGTCGTCGACCCCGCTTCTTAGGCAGCTCTACATGGTCAGCATCTCCTTTCGCGGGCGTCGCGGTTTTTCGCTTTGTCGTCTTCCGCGTCCTCGCACTCGCCTTCGGAGTAGCCTGGCTGTCCTCGACGTTTAAATCCGAAGTCAAGGCCTCCTCCATTTGAGCTTTTGTCCTTCGAGGCCGCCTGGGGGTAGTTCGAGTGGGGGTCGGTGCCCTCTTCCTCCTGGTTGTGGTGGCAGGAGTGCCGGTTTTTGGCAGTCTCGGCCGTCTCTTTGGAGTTGATCTGCCACTGGCTACACTGCCCTCGTCATCTGTAAGTCCCTTCAGGGGAATGGTGGTGGTTGTAGCCTGTTGCCTCCGCCGAATGGCCCTCTGCGGGGTTGGTGACTGAAAGAGACGCCGGTTGACATTTGCTGGGTTACTGTCGTCTGTTTCTACCGTGACGAGGATCTTTTGTGGGGAGAGCTCGTTCCCGACATCCAGAGTGAACTTCTGCTTTCGAGGAGAGGTGCCCATAGATAGAAACCCATGGGAGGATTGGCTTCGAGTTACTCGGCGAGTTGAAGGTGGTACCGAGTTCTCCATGGATGCGTTCAAAGGGTCCGGAGACGACATTATATCCATCACAGAGGCCGACATAGCTGTGGCTGTGATGCCATGAACAAAAGTAGCAATGATTATGTTTAAGACACAAAGTCTACCAGAGAGACATGGACATGGGTATCAACGTTCGGGAAATGCTTGGACAATGGAGCGTGTCTTGCAAGGGTAAGGTCGTTGCTGTTTTGCCATTGTTTACTTTGATACCGAATTAGGCAAGGTCAGATGTAGGAAGTTCCCAGCCAATAATGTGCCACCATGAAGCTTTGGTGGTTCCACTATCCAGCTGGGACTCAGGGACAACTTTAACCCACATTTTCAACTCCGCTTCTCCGATGCATCTCCACGTTCCAACCTAACATACCTGTGTGTACAACCTCATTTGCCACCGTTACCACCACAATTACTAATAAGTCGCTGTACTCCATGCAGCCCAGACACCTTAAAGGGCGTGTCTAACGCCCTTTTGGTAATGACGTGCTCAAGCAATTGCGTCGTCGTGTGATGTAAGTCGGATTGATTTGGAAGCTATCTATGCTTTGAAATCACCAAGAAGCGTGTTATGGTCTGATATATATTCCAAGAGTCTCACCTTAGACCACCTCCTATTCACTGTTTAAAGCTATCTCCCCAAGCATAGTTTCTGTGCAAGTAATTCCGTCTGACAAGTCTCGTTGATACTGTAATTGCCTTCCTGCCATTCCCGTTGCCATCTAAAGTCAGCCCTCAAGCGCTGTCAACCACACCTCTCTCAAGCATCTCCGGTTTCGTCCGCCCCCTATCCTCACCACTCCTCCCGGCGTTGCACAAGCGCACAGCAACCAGCTACACCCCATCAGTCCAAATGGCGATCTCATCGCAGGTTCCGCGCGGCCCAGTCAAGGCCGAGCTCAACTACTTCAAGGACCCCTCCGACGGGGCCAAGCCCTTCAACTACGTCGAGACCCCGCCCGAGGGCGAGCCGCAGCACAACTACGGCAAGGAGACCCACGAGGTGACCATCCACGACGCCCGGGGCCGGGAGTCCGATTTCACCCTCGACGAGGACTCCTTCGCCATCATCCGGGACGTGCCCCCTTCGGCGGAGCGCGACTTCACCTCCGACGCCTCCATCCAGGCGAACTACTACCCGGAGCTCGAGAAGCTGCTCCTCGCGCACGTCCCCGGCAGCACCAAGGTGGTCTTCTTCGACCACACGATCCGGCGCGCCGACCCTTCCGCGGAGCGCGGCCCCGTGCAGCGCGTCCACGTCGACCAGACGGCCACGTCGGCGGCCCTGCGCGTGCGCCGCCACCTGCCCGCCGGCGAGGCCGAGCGCCTGCTGGCCGGGCGGTACCGGATCGTCAACGTGTGGCGGCCGCTGAACAAGGCGCCCGTCGAGTCGTTCCCGCTCGCGTTCGCGTCGTCGTCGACGCTGCGCGACGAGGACGTCGTCCCCGTCGAGCACCGCTACCGCAGCGGCTATACCGGCCAGACCGCCGCCATCAGGCACGACCCGGGCCAGAAGTGGTACTACCTGAGCGGGATGACGGGCGACGAGAGGCTGCTGCTGCAGTGCTTTGATAGCGAGTCCCTGAAGGAGGGGACTGCCGTCAAGGGCGGGAGGGTCCCCCATACTGCCTTTGTGGACCCGAGGACCCGCCCCGACGCCGAGGGCAGGGAGAGCATTGAGGTGAGGGCCTTGGTCTTTGGCCCTTGAGCTGCCGGGCCCCTTACCCGCGGTGGATTTGGAGTGATAACGGCCGCATGGTTTTATATATGGTGAACTTGCATCCTTGAATTATGGGTATTGGTCAGTCGCATGGGAATGGGAGCGGGTTTTGGTTTGCATTGGTCTGTTCATGAGAAGTAATACTATATTGATTCGCTAAGCATATCAACGAGGCAAGTCGCCTCGCATACCAAAATATGAAGAGGAATGCAAGCATGTGAACAGCATATGCACGATTGAAAGCAATCGAAACTCCTCCCGGCATCCAGTCAAGTTGTTCACAATCCGCCGCTATCGATCCTGGGTCAGAGCGGTTCTCCTCCAAACACTCCTAGCCTCCCCTGGTTGCTCTGCCCTTCCTACTACTGCTACGGCTCATCGGGGCTCCGCTGGCACTGCTTTGACGGCTCATAGGCGCGCCCCCTAGTTGAGCCGACGGAGCACTTGTCGGGCCCGCAATCGCAAGAGCCTTGGCAGGGGATTGCCTTGGCGTAGCGCTTCGCGCAACCTTAGATGGCGTGCCAACCCCATCACGCGCTGTGCCCGAGTTTCCTTTCTTCTTGAGGACTGGCTCCTCGGCCGGTTTCTCGGGCGGCACCTCGGGCGGCAAGCCCAGCCGGCGACGCACCTCGTTCCCTGCTAGACGGTCGCCCCGGAGGAAGGCAACATAGCGGTTCTCTCGGGCTGGATAGGCTACAGCTTCAAGAATACTTCTGCTCCCATTGTTGTTCTCGAGATTCGCGCCTCTGCCGTGCTGTTGGTCGTATTGCTTGAGGGCGCCCATGACCGTCAGGTCGGAGGTGACATCCTCAGCTGAAAGGGCCAGAGGTGTGTTGAAGTCGGAATGCTTCGTAGGACCCTTGACATACGTCGAGGGGAAGGTTGGCGGCAGCTTGGGGTCGGCGCCCACCATTTTCTGGAGGTTGTGAGGGAAGTCGAAGTTTGCAAGCCCTTCCAAGCCGATCAGTTTATCGTCGGTGAAGTTTGGTGCACCACGAGCGCTGCGAGTTGCGTGCGACACATTGCGCTCCATTGGAACCGCCGAGGGCAAAGAGTCTGTGCCGTCTTGCTCCTCGGTGTCTCCGCTTCCAGAATCGCTCGCACCTGGAGAGGACACAATCTGGCCATTCTCATCTAGCTTCGGCTTGTGGAGCAGTATGTGCTTGTGCGCGGCAATGGCGGCCGCATTGTAGGTCATGGAGAGTTCCTTGTCGGTGAAGAGCTTGTCAATGCTGTATATGGGTCCCGTCGTCTTGCGCATAACCAAACGGTCACCCTGCCAGAGAGGGGTGGTATTTGTCGGATCCAATGCCCGACGTTGGGGCGCTGGCGAGCCGTCATCCTCTCCAGGGTTTCGCTTTCTTTTCTTGCCGTCCACAAGGCCTGGAATCTCATCCATCTCCCTTCGTAGCCGTGTCGCCCGCTTGCCATGTGGTCCACCGGGGCTGGCAGGGTTCGTCAGGCTGAATTGGTTGGGGTGTAGTAGTAGGGCGGATGCGTCAGAGATCTCCAGAGCTTCCTTCTCCTTGTTCAGCCTGAATTTCTTCGCAGCAATGGCGTTCATCAAGCGGTCTCTGAGGGTCTGTGATAGCGCTCGATGTTCTCTATTCGAAGTCTCCATCTTGTATAGGTATGTATTGTTGTGCTGTTGTGCCTTCTTCTCGAAATCAGCCTGCGAGGGGATGTTAGTCTCTTGGCCACGTGGAAGTGTTTTCAGGACGAGGCGGGACGAACCATGTATTTGGCCAAGTAATAATCCCGCTCTTCAACGAGATCCTGGAGGGTGTGTATCCAGTCCTGAAACCTTGGCCCGGCCATCTCAAGGAGTGTCCGCGGGCCCGGTCTGTTATCTGCATCTCCGTTGCTAAGGGAGAGCTGTCGGTGCTCCTCTTCAAGGGCATCAAACGGCCGCTCAGCGTAGGCATCAACCCGCATGATCAAATTCGTATCTACTTGGATCTTCTGGAGCTGCTCTCGATACACTCGGTCACGATCTCGCGAGAATTTGTCGGTGAGAGAAGCGAGGCGGTCGACCAGCATTTGCCGTTTCTTGTCTCGCTTCGACATGGTGAGGGGAGGCGAGCCGTTCATTCTGCGGTCCGCCCGGTGAGATGGTGGCGTATCGGCCATGGAAAGGTCGTTGGTGGCCATAGTAGGCAGTGTAATTTGGGGGGAAATAAAGATTTGCGAGGACTGTGATCTACGTCGAGTTGACGAACTCAAAGTTCGGTTGCTCTGCTCGACCTTTGGGGCAGTGGGATGGACGGCAGACTGTTTAAAGTAAACGAAGCAGCAGGAATGATAGAAGGCTCTTGAAGGGTCAGTGGACAATAGAGGCTATTTCCGCAATCAGAAGAGGTGCTGTCATGGTTGAGGGCGTGTAAGTTGTTGAAGCGTGGGAAGAATAGCAAGCTTGGAGAACAATAGGGTACCCACTTCACTTCACCACCGCCGCCGCCTTGTGCTATCAGCCTTGGGGTTAGAGTGTCAGCCAGACCCGCCCCTGTCATATCATTGGATGAGCCTGTCAGGCCTTCAGAGGGGCTTCGGCGGATTATTTCTCCCCAGCACGTCGCCCAACGGGAAGGTCCACGTGATCAGGCCCGGCTGAGTGACCACCACTATTTGCCCCACCCAATGCAAGAGCAAGGAAGCCTGCCCCATTGCATGTACAGCTGCCAGAGCGAGCTCCAAAGCAAGCTGAATCTGGGACGAGCTGGCCTCCAAGATATCAATGGACTGGCCGACTTCGAACATACGCCCACTGAACATCGACCCTCATGATATAACATGGAGAATTTAACAATCTCCGATACGCCTCAGCAAGGGGGCGGGCCTGCGCCGGCGGCCCCCCTCGGAGTCCAGTCACGGCCTCAGCAACTACCGGCCCAGATGTTTACGACGGCAGCACAACTACTCGATCTCACCGATAGTAAGAGCGTCTTTTACGCGTAACGGGAGAGGCGGTTGGCCACTGAGCAGCTGTGCTGACACCAAGCAGAGAAGCTTATGATTGCACTTCGTGACGGACGGAAACTGCTGGGAATCCTCAGGAGTTGGGACCAATTCGGTATGCCTTGCAAAGTATTGGTTTCGTTTGGGATTGCGCGGCATGTTAATCCAGAACAGCGAACCTGGTCCTCCAATCGACGATAGAACGAATCTTCGTGCCGCCCGGCCCGGATAACCCCCGTGGGATGTATGCGGACATTCCTCGCGGAGTCTTCTTGGTGAGAGGGGAGAACGTGTTGTTGCTCGGCGAAATCGACCTCAACAAGGATGACGATTCACCAGCAGGATATGACCAGGTTACGCCAGACATGGTCGAAGCACTATCGAAGGCGAGGAAGACCGAGGAGAAGTCGAGGGAGAAGGGGAAGATTAAGAAACTGTCGACCCTCGGGTTCGAAGGGGAGAGCATGGGAGAGATATTGTTGTGATTGCAATTGTCTTCTGCAAGGCAATCTACCATATATGTTATGGCTTGAGGATCCCAAAATCCCGGGTTCCTGGTTGGACGGCAGAATATTGTGAAATGCCAACAACCACGCATTTTGGTGATGGAGCAACCAAGTAGCACACCTTGGGCTCAGGGTTCTGCTGGCGAACATATGAAATAATACAAGAAGACTTGGTTCGCCCTCTTTGCTCTCCCAGTATGTAGCGACCAGCCTGAGATGCAGCCCCTTTGAAGATTCTTCCTTCCACGTGTTTAAAGGGGCGCTGATGGGGTACAAGGTGTGTTGCCAAAATCGATAGGCAACGCAGGTATGGGATATCAGGTTTGAGTAGAATATACGTCTAGACCATACAAGTTAATATCAAACTCTACTGGGGTTACTAACTTGCTACCTATGTTTAAGAGCCTTGTCCAGGTCGCGTAGAAGAGAGCCGGGTCTGGTTTTCAAGCTCACTCCCTCTGGAATGTACCGCCTATTTAAAATTATCTATTGCTTTTGAAAATACGAAAGTCTCGGAAAGAGGCCACACTCAACGGGCCAACATCCATCCTCCAGCAACAACTTTGACAAGACAAGACGGAGACGCATAAAATAACATCTCTACAGCCCTGGCACGAATCCCTCAACGGTAACATCCCAACCGTCGGGGAAGTGCGGGCCGGGCGCACCATCCCAGCCGCCGGCCATCATGGCCACGGCCAGCAGGAGCGACGCCGAGTTGGGGAAGTAGGGCGTGGGGACCCTCGACCCGCCGACGGGGTAGCCGGCGTCGTCAAACTCGAAGATGGGGTGGAGCAGGTAGTCGAGGGCGTGGTCGACGTTGCCGAGGCGCAGCGAGTTCATGGCGAGCATGGAGAAGTCCCAGCCGAACGACTCGTCGAGGGCCCAAGTCTCGAGGATGCGGTCCGACGTCTTGCGCAGCGCTGCCTCGTCCAGGGGCGGCCCGCTCATCGGCGGCGGCAGAAGGCCGTATATACCCGCCATGGCCGGGTGGTCATTAGTCGTCGCGCTGTCGGTCCACATGTCCGGGATGCCCTCGTACACCGGGTAGGTGCCGTCGACCATGGGCAGCGGGGCCAGGCCGTCGCGCACGGCGAGCCACTCGGCAGGCACGGTCTTGTTCTGGCGCGTCTTCCACCGGGCGGCGACGTCGAGGCCGAAGCGCCAGTAGGCGAGCTCGAAGGTCGGGTTGACGGTCGCGTTGGGCGGCGTGTTCTCGCTGACGGGGTACATGGGCGGGCCGAGGTCGTAAACTCCGGTGGACTCATTGAACCACGCGAACGAGGCCATGAAGTCGGCCGTCGCCGTGAGAACCTCGTCCCACTGCTCGAGCACCGTGTCGTTGGGGAAGGAGCGGTACTCGATCTCGGCCAGGTACATCGGGTGCGGCTGCTGCCAGATCAGCAGTGAGTTGATCTCGCCCGGCGCGCTCCGGCCGGTTGGATCCGTCATCTTGCCCCATCTCGCGCCCTTGTAGCCCTGCAGCCTGGCGCGCTCGTAGGACGATTCGAGGTAGCGCTGATACATGTTCGGCTGGCTCCGCCACAGCAGGGGGAATTGGTTCCAGCGCGCGAACGGCAGGCTGTGCCAGAGGAGCATCTCGAGGTGGAACTTGCCGTACCACCCGTTGTTCACGAGCCCGGATTCTTGAGGAGGGTTGCTCGAGGCCGAGTTCACGGCCAGGAGATACTGCGAGAGGATTATCCGGCGCTGCAGCTCGGTTGCGTTGGCGGACTTAACGGCTGTGAGATCGACGAAGGCGCCAGAGTTCCAGAACGACCTCCACCAACTCTGGGATGCTGCGGTTACCTCGTTAAAGGCGCGGTTATTGGATGCCTCAGTAGGCGAGAAAGAAACGGTCAGCTCCAAGTTATCAGCTCCGGGCGTCGTGAGGAAGTAGCGATGAGTCCCCTTTGCCGGGCCTGTCACTGTGCCTTTGCCCTCCCATTTCGCTGTCACGAAGTAGGTGTTGCTATCTAAGATATGTTGTATCGATGCTTGACTATCGGATTGTTGCTCCAGCACCGTCGAATGGCTGCATGAGGCGTTCCAAACACCAACGTAAGGAGCATCGAACTTGTTCCTGTCGGAGTAAGGGAAGTCGAAGAAGACTCCCAATGCGCCGTCCGTCAGGAGGTCCGACTTGACGTTGATGCCAACCACGTCTGAGTCAGTGTCGGCCCAGGTTTCAACCTCGACCAGGGACCCATTGTAGACAAAGCTGGACGAAATTTTGCCCGTCCACAGGTCAAGAACCTGGGTCTTCTGTTGGAGGTCAGACTCAGCAACCTTGGCTCCACCGAACGAGAAGCCTATGTTGCCCAGATTCAGCCTCTGGGGGTTCTGGATGAGCCAGTTGGAAATATCATTCTCGGCAGGGTTTGGCTGGTTGTAGTTGACCAACCTGCCGTGCGTCCACCAGTCTAAGCCTGTGAAGTCTTGGGGCTCGTCAGCGATAGGATTCTCCAGATGCTGCCAGTCCATAGCCACCAACCTTCGACTGATGTCTGATTCTCCGTCGTAGGTAGGCTGAAGTTATGCCAGCCCCATGTTGACATTGTCCCGAAGGGGTTGAAGGTCTGCAGGCCCGTGACATCGACACCGAAGGCGAAGTTGCCGTTGCCGACCTGCAACGGAGTTGTGCTAGAACTTCCATTACGGTGGACATTGAATGCGCGGACGACCTTTCGCCTCTGGTTACAGCTGGAGGCACTCACTACAGAGCTTAGCCAGAGGAGCAGGCAGGGGATCGTAGACGTCTTCATTGTTCGACTTCGGACCTTCGTCGATGCAAGACTTTCAAGCTGTCAAGCCGGAGACCCTATGATCGGCGGAAGCTGTCCATTATTATACATTCAAGCTGCGACCCAAATATCTGGTACCGTCGTAGCGGAACTGGATTGCATGGTTACCAGTACCTGCCTTTTCTTACATAGTAGGATACCTAACCAGCAACCCTTGAGATTATCCTCCTCTCAACAAACAGCATTCACTGCGGGGTCCATTATAGCAGCCAGGAGCAGATGGCTTCGGTTCTCAATGACCCGAATCTGTGTATTGCGTAGTAGTTGCCGCCACCTAGTGCCCTCCTGCATCTGTCATAAGTCGGGGTTGACTGCTAGGTTCCCCACATCCGGCAATTGAGGCTATTCAGGGATGAAAAGGCGGAGATGATTGAGGAGCTTGGTATCCGTATATGTACTTACCTCTCCGGTTCAACCGAGAGAGCAGGGGGCGGGAGATGCCTACAAACCTGATATGACGGATCATTGCAATAACTCGTGGGAAAATTGACGATCACAGTGTGTCTTCAGATGGCTTTCCCCTGCCAAGTCTGTTGGAAAATGAGGGGGAGGCTGGGAGGTTGATCCTTCTGCAAGGTCTATTGAGGAACAAGGTACGGGAGTACAAAATCTATGCGGGGCATTCGCAACTGTCACCGGCCAGCCGCTGACGTACTACAGGCATGTACTGTCGGGTAGCGAAAGCTCGGATAATTGGTTGGTTGCCCTAGGAAACCTAAAGAAAACATGACCACACCTATTCCGACTGCATGCTTCCTGAGCCTCAACCACCTAT
The DNA here is from genome assembly GCF_030411735.1 of Phialemonium atrogriseum. Lineage (NCBI taxonomy): Eukaryota > Fungi > Ascomycota > Sordariomycetes > Cephalothecales > Cephalothecaceae > Phialemonium > Phialemonium atrogriseum. Next base: position 1,138,274 of record NW_026848138.1, read on the forward strand.
TGAGCATCGTGCGAAAGTAGGAGAACGACATAAATTCCTAACTTTTCAGGGACCTTCTTGTGTCCCATTAACTGGGACTGCTCCGAACCCCTGCATAGGTATACCTTCTGGACCCCTCTCACTGAGATATCCCTGCTGACATGTTCTCGAATTATCGCAGCTGATCGCCATTATTTTAGCTGTCAATACCCCCGATTGCAACATGAGTTCCTTTCTTACGACTGTGTGGGTGCCTCTTTTCCAGCTCTATTCACGGCAACCCAATCCTACCCCTGCGACCATGGGAGGATAGAGGGGCAGATGCTGCTCGATTTCTACCGCCACGACCTGTGAAGCTATCGATGAACAGCCCGGCTAACAAGTTATGATGGCAGTAATCAACGGACGAGGAATCAGTTCCGGCCCCGAGTAACTGGGAAAGGTAGCACCACGAGCTACCAGCTGCGACAATATGCGGAAGCCACCCTAGGAGGTGGGAGCCTTCGGAAAGTGGTGAAGCTGCCAGAAGGAGAAGACGAGAACGAGTGGTTGGCCGTCAACAGTAAGGGCCCCCAGCCGCCAGGAGTTGGAATATAATCAATGGCCCCAAGCTGACAGAAGGCGCAGTGGTGGATTTCTACAACCAGATCAACCTTCTATACGGCGCCATCACGGAGTTCTGCTCCCCACAATCGTGCCCTGAGATGAAGGCTACAGATGAGTATGCGATAGCAGACACTATAATTTCGAGTCCTCTGCTTACGGGTTGGTAGGTTTGAGTACCTTTGGCAGGATAACGAGAACTTCAAGCGGCCGACAAAGATGCCGGCTCCGGCATATATCGAGCAGCTGATGGGGTGGGTTCAAGCCAGCATCGACAATGAGTCCGTTCTGCCTAGTCGAATCGGTACGGTCTCTCCCTTTGCAGCTGGATATTTCGCGTAACGTTGCTAATCCCGTCGCAGGCGTCCCCTTCCCGAAGTCGTTCCCGACATTGGTACGACAGATATTCAAGCGCATGTACCGTGTATATGCCCACATTTACTGCCACCACTACCCGGTCATCCGCGAACTGGGACTGGAGCCCCACCTCAACACGAGCTTCAAGCAGTATGTCTTGTTCATCGACGAGCATAACCTCGCCAGTGGGAAGGACTTCTGGGGTCCGCTTGGAGACTTGGTGGATAGCATGCTGCGCAGTGATTAGACCCCGAGTCACATTTCACGAGACACGATTGTGTTTGGCGACCTGGCGTTTGGATGAGGGCAAGGAGCAGGTTTGGTTCGGAAGGGTTGCACTGGGATACCGACGTCGCGACTGACTCATGGATAGGTATTGCTTTTCGAATCGTTATGTACGTTACTGTCGTTGGCATCAAGCATATCCTGTAGAGATACGAGTATCAGACTGTCGGGAATATGGAGGGAACCTTGCGAAGGAATCAAACCCATTAAACGATGACGTCTGCCATAACAGCATTCTCGTGTGCTCGCCATCATTTGGTAGTCAGAGGAATGCGGACCAGAAGGGATCACCACTGCGATACATATACCATCTCTAACAAGTTTATCAGTCTATTCCCTGCCCCGAACAGCCAGGATATGAAGGAGGATGACATGGATAGTTGGATGGTGCAAATGGGGAAGGTCCCCCAACCATCGTCTCCGGAACTCCCCATTCTGCGTTTCTCACACGCCGCCTCCTCCACGGACTGCCAACTGAATTGTCTTTCTGACCCCTACCTAATGTCTAGGGCCATATGCAACCCCTCAGGCTCAACTCGATCCTGTTCTTTCAGTCTGAGCCAGGTATGTTGGGACTGCACGGCTTAATTCCATAGAAACAATACAACATGGCCGTTTGAGATGCAAGCTACATTGAATCCCACGCAATATTTATATATGTTCTCTCAATATTAGATCTTTAAATGGAAGACTGCCAAGGAAGGAGGCCTTATGGCCTGCGGCTTTTTTTGGCAAGCGGATCCATCCACGCTTGTCGGGTAGAGTCGCTAGTGCCTCAGGCATCCACTCTCAAAATTGCCGAACATCAAACCTCAATCCTCGAAAGCGAAGCTTGGCCAGGACAATTCGAGGCTCCGTCATTGCCATCAATTCCACGCCCACCATGTTGTCGAGACAAGCATTGCTCCGCTCCATGCGGACCGCAGCTCCCCAGCGAGCCATCCTCTCCCAGACTCGGTCCTTCGCCGCCCCGGCCGCCGCCGCCGCCAACGAGACCATCAAGCCTCCCGTTGCCCTCTTCGGTCTCGACGGCACCTATGCCACGGCTCTGGTACGGCCAATTCCCCTCCCATTGCGGCCCATCACACGATACACTGCTCTCTCCCGACTTCAATTGGGTTGCTTCATGGCTCTCCTCCCCAACCCCCAATTCACAATTTACCCGTGCAAACACACAACGGCCTCATTCCCCTCTCCCCCGTCCATCATAAAGCCCACCGCCATCAAACAACACAGTTAAACAAGCCCCCATCACTAACCCGCACCCAAACAGTACGCCGCAGCCGTAAAGACCTCGACCCTCGAGCCGACGGCCAAGGCCCTCGGCGCGCTCGGCAGCCTGGTCGAGCGGGACCCCAAGCTGTCGACGATCCTGTCGGCGCCGACGCTGACGGCGGGCGACAAGGGTGCCATCATCGCCGAGCTGGAGAAGAGCGTCGGCGCCCCCGGTGAGACGGTCCGCAACTTCCTCCGCACCCTCGCCGAGAACAACCGCCTCGGCCTCCTTGGCGGCGTGTGCTCCAAGTTCGGCGAGCTCATGAGCGCCGCGAGGGGCGAGGTCGAGATGGTCGTCACGAGCGCGCAGGTATGTGGTTTTTCTCTTGTCTTTTGGTTGTTGTGTTGCTTCAAACCCCGCCCCCCAAATTCCTGGCTGTTTTTATATTCCTCATCGGGGAGTCGTGTGAGTTTCGACAAGAGCAAATCGTTGACCATTATCAAACAGCAACTGGACAACAAGACTCTCTCCCGGCTCGAGGCGGCCGTCTCCAAGTCCAGCTACGTCGGCCAGGGCAAGAAGCTCAAGGTCACCAACACCGTGAGTAGATCCCTACGTTCCCATCCGACCGGATAGGTCTTAACATGCTAAATCTTGATAGGTGAACCCCGACATCGTTGGCGGAGTGGTTGTCGAGATTGGTGACCGGACCATCGACCTCAGCGTCTCGTCGAAGATGGCTAAGATGAACAAGCTCCTGACCGACGTCCTGTAAAAGTATTTTCCTTTTTGTTACCCGAAGTCGGTTCGTGATCGGGGCAGGCGGGTCTCGTGTGCGGTCAAGCGTCTGCTTGCGCAGGAGGAGGAGAGGACGAGTCATAGAAGGAGGAAGCTGTGTATACGACGAGTCCTGAATAGAGAGACATTTCCCCCATTTCATCGCCTGAGCGTGAGTCAAATGTGTGACGGATCGTGATTGTAGACATCCATCGACAAGTATCTCGGGTGAGAAAACGATTTGATCTTCTATGTTGGCGCCGTTTATATTTACCACACGAATGATATATCGGGAGAGAAGTTAGAGATTTAATCATGATCGCCCTCGTTGTCCTCCCCAACACCCTCCACCCCCTTTCATATGTGCTGTGCCGTGCCCCCGCTGCTGCCTGTCTATATATCCTCACCCAGTCCCAAAGTCCCCCAATACATCTAAAGATAACCAACCCATCCAAGAGTTCGCCCCCGAAGCAGCCACGGCCGATCCGATCAACCATGCCTTCCCTCCTCTTTCCAGCGCTAGTTAGTCCACCTCCCACCAAACTCACGCCCGCGCCTCAAACTCATCCGCATCCGCATTCCCGTCCCCGTCCCCCGCGGCCCTCGCGCTGCGCACCCGTTCGAGCTGCTCGGTGACGTACGCGCGCAGGTGCTCGTCGGCCTCGGCGCGCGCGCGCAGGCGGTCCGGCTGGTCGTCGTCGTGATGATTGTGGTGGTTGGCGGTCGAGCCGCGCCGGCTGTAGACGGCCGTGTCCACGCTCCCGCCCTCCTCGCTGTCGCGGCCGCCGTCAAAGTCGCTGCGCGCCGCCATGGAGCGCCCCGTCGAGGAGCGCCGGAGGCGCGGCATGGCGGACGAGCGGGGAGTCTGCGAGCCGTGCGCGTGGCGGTGCAGGGTGTCATCAAAGTAGTGGGCCATGGCCGCGGAGGGGGTGCCTGGGGTTTGGGGGAGGCGGCAGTTGACGCTGGGAGGGCAGAATGTTAATACCAAATTTAAAGAGAGGGGGTTGGGTTCATCATGGTGAGAACGGGGAGTGGTCTTACCCGGTATCGTGAATCATTCGGGCAATCAGCCCGGTCCAACCGCACTGATGGGTGGCGCCGAGGCCCCGGCCGCTGTCGCCGTCGAAGAACTCGTGGAACCAGAGGTAATCCTTCCAGTTCTCGTCAAAGTCCAGGAGATCATCTCCTGCATTGACGCTGCGCCTGCCGTCGTCTCCGCGGGCGAACAGGTGCTGCAGCCGATGCTGAATCTCCTCAGACACGCGTCCCAGGTGCATAAAGTCGCCGGAGCCGACGGGGCACTCGACCTGGAGATCGTGCCCGAAGAAGAGATGGAAACGCTGCAGCGATTCCACGAGGAGGAAGTTGACACAGAGCCAGATCGGACCTCTCCAGTTGCTGTTGCCGCCAAACAATCCGCTGTCCGAGTCTCCCGGTACATACCCGACCCTGAATGTCTGGCCGTTAACCTCCATCGAGTACGGGTGTTCCTTGTGGTACTTGGAGAGCGAGCGGATTCCATGCGGACTCAGGAACTCGTCTTCGTCCAACATCCGGCGCAAGATCTTGACAAGTCGATCCTTGCTAACAAGCGACAGGAGGATACGATCCCCCTTGCCCCTCTTGGCAATGCTGTGCATGGTCCGTTCGGCCACGTCGCAGCGGTTCTTCACAAACCAATCTACTCGCCGTTTAAAGGATGGTAGCTTGTTGATCAGTTCCGGCTCCAGGGTTAGAGTGGCGTACAGGGGGATGAGCCCGACAAGAGAGCGCACTGGGAGCTGTTGGATGTACGGGCCGCCCCAGGCGATGGCATCGTAGTAAAAGCCGTCTTCGTCATTCCACAGCGACTGCTCTTCCTTATGGCCCATCCTAAACGTCATGGCGTCGCTAATGAGGATGAAGTGCTCGAAAAACTTTGAGGCGATGTCCTCGTAGGTGCGTCGGTGCTTCGCGAGCTCGAGGGCAATGTTGAGCATGTTCAGGCAATAGAAAGCCATCCACCCGGTGCTGTCTGCCTGCTCCAGAGTGCCGCCGGTAGGCAACGGCTCCGAACGGTTGAACAGGCCAATGTTGTCGAGGCCGAGGAAACCCCCCTCAAAGACGTTCTTACCTTCGACATCTTTCCGGTTCACCCACCACGTGAAATTCAAGAGGAGCTTCTGGAACACCCTTTCCAGGAAGTCAAGATCCTGCCTTCCGTACATCTTGCGCTCAATCTTGAAGACGCGGAATGTAGCCCACGCGTGGACGGGGGGATTGACATCGCTGAAATTCCACTCGTACCTGTTCCTTGTCAGTCTGTGATTCGATGCAGGATAATTGGGACGGGATGGATATTACGCTGGTAGTTGGCCGTTCGGATGGCAATACCATTCCCGAGTGAACAAGTCCAGCTGCTTCTTGGCAAACTCGGGGTCGATCATGGCAAGAGGGATGCAGTGGAAACTGGTGTCCCAGGCCGCGAAGAACGGGTACTCCCAAGAGTCCGGCATGGAGAGAATGTCGTCGCAATACAGATGTTTCCACGGCGAGTTTCGCAGCCCCTTTCGCCCGGGAGGTGGCGGCGGTTGGGAGGGATCTCCATTAGCCCATTCCTCCCAGATGAAATGATAGTGCTGCTTGCACCACATCATGCCCGAAAAGGCCTGTCTCTGGATGTTGCGGAGATCATCAGACATGGGGAGCGGGCTGAGATGGTAGTAGAAGTCATCTGCCTCCTCCCTCTTTCGTTCGATGAGGTCGTCAAACTCTTCCTCGTCAAGGTACGGGTCCGTCCTCTTTGTAAAGCGAAAGCGAACCACTAGGAGCAAATCAGTCTTCATATCCCAGAACATGTCGACCCATGTAATCCTTACCTGCACATTCGCCGGGATTCACACCGCCTGCCTCGTTGAAGGAAAACCAGGCCGCAGACTTCGTTCCAGTCTTCTCGGGATTCACAGCGTCTTTTTCGCCATCGACAATGTAGCGGTGGAAAGCATCCTTGACGTACGGTTGCTCGTTCTTCTCGCGACCGTAAAGCAGCTTATAGTTGGTGTCATTCTCGGTAAATAGCATCTCGGGTTCGACATCTTCTCCGCTGGGTCCGACGCCGGGTGACGGCGAGAAGAGGAAGTACCGCTCGCCGAGGGTACTGTGATTCGACTTCGCCATGTTTTCAGCATACACTCCAATTGACGGCTTTTTCTCCTCCGGCTCCCGTCCCCATGCCCAAGTGTTCCGGAACCAGACGTGCGGGATGATGTGGAGGGGGGCTGGCTCTGGGCCACGATTCCAGGCCGTGACTCGAAACAGTATCTCGTCGGGATCGTCATCTTCCTTGGCAGTTTCGATAAAAATGTCCCAGTATCGGTCCTCCTCGAAGACTCCCGTGTCAATTAACTGGTATTCCTTCTCCTCCTTGGTCCGCTTGGCGTTCTCCTCCACCAGAGTTTCGTAGGGGAACTCCTTCTGCGGGTATTTATAGAGATACTTCATGTACGAATGCGTCTTTATACCCGTGGGTTAGCAGAAGGAAGAGCAAGTCCGGTCAGGGTGCTGCTTACAGGAGTGTTGTCGAGGTGGAAATGAGCTTCCTTGATGCTCTCTCCGTGGTTTCCCTGGGGATTCGATAAACCAAAGAGCCTCTCCTTGAGGAAGGGGCTAGCAATGGTCAGCACAGGACGATTTCGAGGAGCAGGCAGTCAGTCATACTCCTTTCCATTCCAGAATGCAAATGCAATGTTTTGGAGTCCGTGTGAATCGCAGACACCGGCAATGCCATCCTCGCCCCACCTGTAGGTACGGGAGCGTGCGTGCTCGTGGGGGAAGTCTTATGGGGGTCATGGTGTTAGTCTGGGGGGCCGCCTGCGAGGGTCAGGGGGGAGGGCCGGGGGTCTAGAATGCGGTCCACTGACAATTCCAAGCATCGCCGTCAGCGCTGTAGTCCTCTCGCACTGCAATTGACTTGTTAGCATGACGAGAGACCAGCTGCTGCTGTTGCAGAAGACGTGCCAGTAGCCCATTGCCGCTCAGCGAGGTAAGAACCCCACTTCTTCCAGTACTTGGTCCGGTCCCGATCCTCCTTCAGGCGCTTCTCCTCCTCGGTGAGGTGCTCGTGTTTGTCAAAAACGACCATGGTGCTCCGTGGTGTCACAGGGTATGCTTGAGGTTTTGGATCGAGGGGCGGGCGTTCTTTCCGTAGCGTCAGGAACGAGAGAGAACTACTGCTAACAACAAACCGAGAGCTGCACCAAACAATGAGACGGGCAGCTGTATCAATCGCTGCAGAACTACCGTCACGCACGTAAAATTTCAATTTCAAGAGGTAGTAGACAGGAGAGAATAGGCCCGGGCGGCTACAACACACCTAGCACTTTATCCTGCTGTGCCTGGCCGATTGTCCAGCCCCTCGGCGAGATTGCAAAATTGGTGGCAAGCTAGAGGTGTGACGTCACAAGAGGATCGTGTAATTCCCGTGCTGTGTTGCTCTCTGGTCTAGATTCCCCCATTTTACCCACCTGCCCCCACCCTGTCGAACTCATTGACATTTCACCCGGCACCGTACTCTCACTGAACCTTGGTTTTCTTTTCTATTCTTTCTCATTCCCTTTCACTTGGACTGCATCGTATTCAAGCCAATGGCAAAACTGCCGCATAGATACTCGAGCTCACAATGTACGAAAGTTGCTTGACAGCCGGCATGTTTCTCAACGGATAGGAAGAGGGTGCCAGTAAATCTTGAGAAGGTAGACCATAAATGAGCTCGGTTCGGCACGTCCTCTAGTTCAGTGAAACGTTGGGCCTAGGAGAATATATTAAAGATTATGGGCGTGCAGGAGCTAGCTCGGTGCTTCGAATTCCAGTTGATATTCGCCATCCACACCCGAAACCAGAGCTCTGGATTCCGCATGCTGAATGATGGCTGTCCAGATATGGATATCCTCGGATATATCCGGATAGGGTTGAAGGGGCTCTTAGACCAAGAAGTTCATAGCTGCTGCATGAGTTTTGGCTTCGTTTGTATAGTAAAATTTGAAGACCCGAGCAGCCTGGCGAGGCATATATCTCGGTATTCCAGGCAGGTCTTCGACCAAACTATCAAGCACATACGTTGTACGCCTCGCTCCGTAGCCAACCCTTCCCAAATCGAGTCTCAATCAACATTCTATCCTGTGGGGTATCCAGGCCAAATTAGAGCTTCGCCTTTAGGTCCGGCTTGACAGAAGCCGTGGCCTCCTTGTTGACCACCACCTCGCCCGTCTTCTCGCCATGGCCGAAGAAGATGACCTGTACGGTAAGATCGTCACTTGATCTGAGTGTCAGCCATGCTCAAAGAGCGCCAGGAGTCAAGGTAGCAGGGAGGTGAAGAACTTACCGATATCTTCTGGAATACGGCGAGGGCAGAGTAAGCAAGGCCGACACCTGATCTTGGTTCTTTCCGCCGAGGGCGTTGCGGATCAGGTGGGTCGCCACGTTTTTGTCCACGACGACGAAGCGGTCCTTATCATCCGGCGACACCCCCCATTGCTGGAGACGGATAGGGGTCTTCTGGCCATCGATGTCCCCATTCCCTTTGCTCACCTCGACGGGCAGCCCACCCTTTTGAGAGCCGAAAATCTTGGACCAGACCGAGTCGAACTGCGAGTTTGACGGGCTGCCTCGCTGGTTCTCGACCCACTTGCCAACCAGCCCGACGACCTCGTCGTTTGTCAGCATTTCCCAGAGGCCATCCGTCGCCATGACGACGAAGTCGCCTTGCTCGGGCTCCATCTTTGTCGTGGTGATGACGGGCTCGGCAGTGACATAAGGCGGGGTCCTGAGGAGCGGCGACTGGCTCCGGCCGAAGAACTGCCGTCTCAACCGATCCGAGACCTCGCGGGTCCACTTGTACGTGGCGTCGCCGAAGGCGCGAGTCGGTTCCAGGCCTCCCAGGACACGCCCGTTGCGGACGACGTGCTCCTCGCCCGGATGCAGCTTCCTCAGCCGGGCTGCCTCGTCGGGGTTGCTGCCCGTCTGGTCGACCGAGAGCGGCGTCGCGGTCCACTTGCCCGACTCGGAGCGCCGGCCGAGGACGGCCCGCGAATCGCCCGTGCACGCGACCCGGAGCAGCTTGGATCTACTATCGTAGAAGGAGAGCAGGGCACATGACCCCGATAGGGCCGGGGCAAGCGTCTCGGCAGCCACGGCCTTGTTGCCGGCTTGGAGGACTTTTTGAACGCTCTGGTGGACAATCTCGTCGTCTAGCCGAGTGAAGCCCGTCTTGATGGCGGCATCGATGGCCTCCTGAGATGGCACCAGGCCGTTGGCGGCCCTGTATGTGTCGTTCACTTCCCTTGCGACAATGCTGATCAGAGACTGGCGTAGCTTGGCAGAAGTCGTCCACCCGCTAGGATTATATGTGTTAGTATATGTATAAAAGGCGCCCTGAAGAACCCCCCGCTGCTGCTCAGGGTAAAGACTTACGAATGACCGTCGAAAACTCCCCAGAACATCCAGTCGCTGCCGGTACCATCCGCTTTGCTTGGGACCTCGACGATCTTCTCTGCGTGGTCATCCTCGATGGGATCATTGCTAGCCAGCTGAACAATGTCATACCTGACAACGTCCTGGCCCCTGTTGACAAAATACGACTCCTCGCCCTTCCTCAGCAGCTGCGTCGCCTGCTCCGGGGTGAGCATCTCCACCACCTTCCTCCCCTCGTCGGTGGCCTTTGATATCGGGCCCTCCCCGACAAACGTCCCCGTGTGCAGCTCGTCCGCGCCTATGACCAAGACGGACCTGGTCGGGACGGCGGGGTCGCCACCGCCTGATGCGTCGGAAGAGTACGCCCTCGACAGGCTCGCGCCCTCGCCGCTCCCGCTGTAGCTGTACCAGGCGCCGTAGCCCACCAGTGCCGACACGAGCGCCGCCGACGCCCGGCGGACGTACATGGATGACCGGAGAGGCTCGCCCAGGGGCGCGTGTCCCGGACGGTGGGAGCGCGGCGACGGCGGTGGGGTTCGACCGCTGCTGGACGGCGACGACGACGATGACGACGAAGAGAGGTACCGCGCGGCGAGGCCGAGGTGGCGGTGGTAGGTCTGGGGAAGGGTTCGGTTTGGCCCGCGGACGCTACATTGAAGGGTCGTCCGGAAGGCCCTCAAGGCTGCGCGGCGCATTTCTGGTGCTGCGGTGGTCTCGAGACGGGACCGTTTTTGCTACCGTCGGGGACGAGATTGAATGGAGCCAGGTTGGATGAATACCAATCTGGGACTGCGCGGAGGTACAGTGTGCGTATAGTGTGATGCACTGTAGTTGTGACTTCAAAACCTGAGATGATAAGAGATATATCGTTTTTAATGTAGCGAGAAATGAGGATTGTGAAATGCTATGCTGTCGTGGCCAAAGGCACTACGTTTCTGTGCTAAACCAGAGGGGAGGATATGCGGCGTTGTCTAACCTCTCGTGAGAAGTTTTGTACGGTATGACTTCGGGGGAGTAGGTAGCACATTCATCCCCACGACGACCAACGGAAGTACCTACTTCTTGAATTCACAAATTGAGAACATCGATTTCTTGTACTATTTTCTTGGATCGCAATTAAGTTCGAGGATCTAGCCTACGATATAAACCCGGGAGACTGTTCTCACGGACGTGGCTCATCTGAGTCCGTCACATGCGCGTCGCTGCAGCTTTGTCTTAAGGCGTTAGTTCCCCATCCCTCGATCTGCCTCTCCAACAGCCAGAGACCGCAGGACGTCGGAATTACCCCCCGTAAATCAAATCAAATCAAAACATACCGTAACTCCTCCACTTCCTACCTAGGCAGGCAGAGATGGAGGGCACAATAGAAGAGGGCGCCTCCCAAGCCCCTTCAGAAGCAAACGGCCTCTTCCGGAAATTCGACGACTACCCATGGGTCAAAGACCGGCAATTCCTCGTAAGCCTATAAAAGACAAAGCAACCCAATTCCCCCAAGACACAAAGGAGCACACACGCTGACCCCGCCCCTCCAGCAAGGCCTAGCAGCGATGCTCGGCCCCCTAGTCCCGAGCACCGACCCGGACCGGGCCACAGCCATCTCGGTCCAGGCCCGCATCTGGTGGTTCCAGGGCCGGCTGGACGCGCACATCGACCCGGCCGCCTACGCCGCCCACCTCGCGGCCACGCCCACCGCCGCCGCCGCCCGCCCCGACCGCCTCATCCTCGCCCGCATCGAGGACATTCAGCGCCGCCTGGGCATGGCGGCGGCAGGCGACGGCGACGGCAGGGCGTCGTTGCCGTCCTGGCAGCTCCACGCCCCCAGGGCCGACCTGGGCGTCAAGGCCGTGGATGGGGCTGCCGCCGGCGGGCGCGGCCGTGGGGACGATGCGGGGACGACGGGGACGGGGACTGGCCCGGACGCGCCTTACCCGGAGCAGTTCAGGGCCGTGATCGAGGCCGTTACGTCGGGAAAACCGGTCCCTGGCGTGAGGGAGATTCCCAATACCGTCATCCGGCAGGCTGTGAGTTTTTTTTTTTTTTTGTTGCGTCCCCCTCTTTTTTGATGGCAAAAGGTGAAACCAAACCGTAACTCATGCGAAAATCCCGCTTGTTCAGGGCATAACTCCCGTCGGCAAGATGCAAGCTCCACGGAAGCCGTGGGAGAGGCAGGCGCCCAGGGCCGGGGCTACGAGCACCAGCGGTGGCGAGGGTGCTGCTCGGACGACCGGGGAGGGCGGCGAGGATCCTCTCCCCCGGGACGTTCTCGACCGGGAGTTTCCTCCCGTGGAAGACGATGGCCGTGAGGAGGAGGAGGAGAGTGGGACGGTAGCGGCGAGGTGACCGAACGAAATATTTGGCATCATGTGTTCCAGCGGCGTTAGGGAGACATTCATGGGCAATTTCGACATTCTACTTGTTGTTCGATGAAGCAGATGGAAAATAGAAGCAATGAAAGGGGGTAGATGAGCAGTACCCGACTTCTCTCGCAAGTCACGCGAAAGGGGCTAAAGGGGAATACAAATCTGTAACATACGCTCCGGTCGACCCAAATATTGTCACTGTCGCAGGTCCAAGCAAAAACACAACTGCTCAGATCTTATTTACGTTTTCAACGTCTACCTCGTTACTCCCGTATATATACAGAATGATGCAGCAACACCACAAAGGGAAAAAAAGGGGGAGCTTCAGATAGCTTTTCAACGTCTTCTAACTTGTCCAGGCCTAGGTCTTATCCTATACCCCATACGCAACCTGGCCCATCGGCTTGTCGTCATCCATTCCCTGGGCCATGAAATTGGTCTGCGGGTTCCCCGTCGCCTTTGCTGCTGAGCAACGAGCCATCGTAGGCGAGCTGTACCGTAGGATTAGCAATCTGCGCAAATTTGATCAGGGGACCAGGGGGAGTGTGATTCTCACCTTCTTGAGACGACATCCGTGAAGTAGAAATTATCGATAACCTTCTTTAGTGGTGCCCCCGACGGCTTGGAGCCCTTATTCTGGTCCACGAGCTGCACCTTGCTCAGCTGTTGAAGCGAAACCGGCTCCACCACGTCGTACGCAGCCAATGCCGGGCTGATCTCGACCATCCTGTCTCTGAGCTGCGCAACGTCGTCGTACGGAAGGGGCGCACCGAGGAACTCACTCGCCGCCCGGATGATCTTCCAGTCGGTTCGGGCGGCGCCGGGCAGGGATGTCGCCGCGCGCGTCATCTGGACCCGGCCCTCCGTGTTGACGTAGGTCCCCGCCTTCTCCGTATATGCGGCGCCGGGGAGGACAACGTCGGCGATCTGGGCCCCCTTGTCACCGTGGTGACCTTGGTACACAATGAACGCGTCCTTGGGGATCTCGGCCTCGTTGATCTCATCGGCACCAAGGAGCCAGACAAACTTGGGCTTCGTGCCGGCAACCTCGGCAGACGGGGTGACGAAACCGACCTCGAAGGCGCCAACTCTGGAAGCAGCGCGCTGGAGAACGTTGTAGCCATTCCACTCCTCGGTCAAGAAGTTCGCCGCGTTCTTGTCGACGAAACCGCCAACGAGCTCGTAAAAGGCCTTGGCATCAGCGTGATCCGTGACGCCAGAGCCCAGAACGATCATGGGGTTCTTGGCGGCCTGCAGCTTCTTGCCGAAAGGTCCTGCTAGAGCCTTCTTCAGGCCGGCAAAGTCGGCGCCAAGGTGCTCGAACTCAAAGGTGGAATCCCAGGTCTCGCCTACTACGCCGATCTCGAGATCGGATCGGAGCCATTGCTTCCTGATACGGGCATTGAGAACGGCGGCCTCATGCCTTGGGTTGGTTCCGACCAGGAGGATGCAGTCAGCGGACTCGATACCCCAGATCTTCGAGTTGAAGAGGTAGTTAGACCGAACATCAACACCGTGGGCAATCGGTTGGCTGCCGGACGGCATGTCCAAGGCAAGATTGTCAGAACCCAGCTTGTTGGCAAGCTCCTTCATGGCGACTAACGACTCAACCTCGGTGAGCTCCCCAGCGATGACCTTGAACTCGTTGCCCTTGGGCGCCAAAACCTGGTACGCGCTTGCGATCTCAGTCAAGGCTTGCTCCCAGGAGGCGGCCTCGAATTTGCCTTCTCGACGAACCAGAGGCATCGTGAGCCGTTGGGTCTTGAGGCCGTCGCAAGCGAACCGCGTCTTGTCGTTGATCCATTCCTCATTGACATCGTCGTTAAGTCTCGGGATGATGCGCATGACCTCGAGGCCACGGGAATCGACACGGATATTTGAACCAAGACCGTCCAGTACGTCAATTGACTCGGTGCGCTTCAGCTCCCAAGGTCGCGCCTTGAACGCGTACGGCTTTGAGGTGAGGGCGCCGACTGGGCAGAGATCAATGACATTGCCCGACATTTCCGAATCGAGGTTCTTCTCCAGGTACGTGCCAATCTGCAGGTCATTGCCACGGCCAGTCGAACCCAGCTCCGGAGCACCAGCGATGTCGTTGGCGAACCGCACACATCTCGTGCAGTGAATGCAGCGGTTCATCGACGTCTTGATGAGCGGCCCGATATTCTTGTCCTCGACCGCACGCTTACCCCCGATCTCGTGGAACCGTCCCCGATCCGCACCGTATCTCATAGACTGGTCCTGGAGATCGCACTCGCCGCCCTGGTCGCAGATGGGGCAGTCGAGTGGGTGGTTTGCCAGCAGAAATTCCATCACTCCTTCTCGGGCCTTGTGCGTCAGAGGCGAGTTGGTCTTGACAACCATTCCGGGCTGTACGGGCCATGCGCATGATGCAACGGGCTTCGGCGCCCTCTCGACTTCGACCAAGCACATACGGCAGTTTCCGGCGATCATGAGCTTCCTAGTAGTGGGCATTTCGTCAGCATCGTCCTCAAGTTTCAACATCTTCGGAAGCTAGGATCAGTAACGTACTCGTGGTAGCAGTATCTACACAGCCTAGTTAGCTTATGTTTCGGTAAAACAGACGCGTGTTAGTTGGGCATACCTTGGAATCGTAGCGCCAGCTTTCTCGCATGCTTGGATGAGGGCAGCACCGGCTGATTTCCAGTGTCAGTGTCAATTGACCTTGTTGCTCCAAACCAGATGTTTTACCTTCTATTGACACCTTCTTCCCATCTGCCAACGATAGTTAGAAACACGCAGAGGCCAATTGAGCCGTCGCAAGGAAAGGGCCTCACCAATTGTGAGCTCGACCTCGGCGTTCCGCTGAGGCGTTGTCGACAACGCCCGGCAAGCGACGGTGGCCTGCCGACCTGCCCGCCACGCCGAGCGACCCAGAGCCTGCCGCAACATCGTGTCTTCCTCGGGGTCGGGGAGAGAGAGGAGATTGGAGAGTAGTCGGGCGACAGTGGCGGCGATTCAAGCCCTTCAAGGGTGGTTGACGTCTTGAGAAAGTGGATTGAGGTTTGGCTCGGGAAGCGAGTCCCGGCCGTGCGCATTATATCGGAACGCACCTCATTGGCTGGGTAAGATTAGTCAGCCTCAATTCCCAAGCTTAAGCTGTTCGCGAATTTTCCTCGAGCTCTTTTTCTTTTCCTCTTTTTCTCATCATAAATTGTACTGGGCACATTTTATTGTAGGTGAGCTTGGGTGGAGTGTTGCTTCTAAAGCAATGCTACTGCTTCTATCAAGTCCTCCTCTATCTTGTGCTCTAGATCGAAACTTGGCTCCGATTTGGATGCATACGAGGGTTTTTTACAGCTCGATGAGTACTGTTTCTTACCGCCGGTAGCCACATTCCTTTGACCTAGATGTGTCGTCCCTGACACCCTCGGCCCTGTCCAGCCCAGTCTCGACACCCTCGCTAGCTGGGCAAGAGAGCCTCTCCATCGTAGTAAGACAAAGGACCCTGGAGATGCTCATCTGCTCCCAGTCTGGTTGTCGTTGGGAATGCCGTGCCGTAAGGCTTCTTCTCCTCATGGCCTGGTCTTTGATCGCTCCTCTGGGCGCTTGCCAATCTCGTCTATCTTTTGTATTTCCTTCTCCAGCTTCCCGTGGTAGTAGTTTTTGATATCGCTCATGTGCTTGTCGTAGCCCTGTGTCTGTGCTATGGCGTTCTCGACAAGGTCCAGGAGTTGCCAGATCGTTTCCTCTCGGTTTGATAAGCCGGCCGGTGGCAGCCCAAAGCTTCGAGGGGGCAGGTTTTGCACATTGTAATCGAGCCCGGGCTGGTGAGGTGCCTCCATATTGCTGATCATCCAGTCTACCTCATCTGGAGGTATGCCCGATCGTGTATCCGGAGTTCCCAGCGTTGCTTCCTTCTCCCGACCCTCGGCCAGTATCCGGTCCCTCTCTCGTTCGAAGAGATAGATCATGTTCTCCCTCACACCCGTTCGCTGAGACTCGATGGTTTTTAGGATCCACTTCAGCCTCTCGACCCTATCCCGTGGCATGTCCGTGGGCTGGGTGATGTCTTCCTGGAGAGGCACAAAGATGCTAGGAACAATGTTTCTGAGGGGTGGTATCTTTTCGGCCCCGGTTTTCACCCTAGAAGGAATCTTGGAGGTAGCCGGAGGGTCTACGTCCATGGCCGAAGGGTGTCCATCATTCCCAGGTTGGGCCATTCTTTGCGGCGGACTGTTTCGTGGCTGAGTACCTATGCCGAGTGCCGTAGCAGGAAAGTAGGTATGGAGGTAACTGAGAATGTGTTGTGTCTTAGGGGAGTGAGAGATGAGATACGGAATTACGGAATAAGTCCAGGAGCTCGTGCGATTTGATGTGTTGAAATTGTGATTAAAACGCAGTCCAATGTGAATCAAGCTCTACGAAATACTCCGATTTCTTTACCCCTCCACTAAAATACCAAATACCCGCCACCCCCTTCCCTCGACGTGACCCTCGAGGTAGTTATTGTATGGACCAAACATTTGAGGTGAAATAAAATAAGATCTCTGATGGCCGGACCGTCTTTTTTTTTTTCCGTTTTCATTTCCAATCCTCCTTTGCTCTTCTTGTTTGTTTGTTTTGTCTACCTACGTAGCCAACTTCATCCCCTTATTCAACCGGGTATCTTCTACCTTTGACGAGCCCCCTGAGTGGCTCATGCACTTCTACAGGCATCTAGTTCTATTCCACCGTCTCAATTGCTCGAGACGGGCAGCAGTGAATATACCAACAAAGTAATCGTCAAACAAAATGATGCCAAGGTCCCCGGCGCACCTCTTCCCTCATATGACGCCATGGCGTATGCCTCCCCTGACGTTATACACATGGCCTCTGATTCCCTTTCCAGAGGGGTAGATTCTGTCAAGGCATATATATGCTCCAGCCATGCCCTGACAGGATTGCAGCTGCCCACCCGTAATTGTTGGCCGATGACATGGTGCAGATTGCTTCGGGGACATATTTGTCCGACGGAGGATATCGTGGCTCTAGACGGGTTGAGAAACGGCGAAGGTGTCTGGCATGACTCCAGGTAGTGTCTTGAGCTGTGGGGGAATCCGGGCCTTGTCTGGTCCAATTACTTGGTGTCGCATCCTTCTCGATCTCCCCCTTCCGGACCCATGCTTCATCGTGATGGTAATACCTTCCTCACATACTCTCGGGCGACCCCGAGGGCGCCTCGAACGTAGTCCTCGAGTCGCCGGTCTTTCCGCCGGCGCATCCAGAGGAGCAAAACGATAAGTATCAAGACGTCCGTGGCGACGTGCTTCGTTAGGGCCCACAGGCCCCATCCTATCCAAGCTCGGGCGCTCCTCTCCCTTCTCGACCTCCACTCCCGTCCGCTGGTGATCTGTTCCCGCAACGCGGCCACCTCGGTGGACAGCCTGACGATTGCCCTCTCCATCTTCTTCGACCACTTGTCCCCCTTCTTGAGATACTCCCCATCGTCGTCCGCTTCTTCGCCGAGCCGGCGTTCCGACTCCCGCTCCGCCTCGTCCTCCTCGCTCATCGGGCTCAGGACCTTCATCGGGCCCTCGCTCCCGTTCAGCGGCTGCTGGAACCTCCTGACCCCGCTGTCCGGCGACGAGGCGGATCCAGCGGAGCTGTTATTATTGTTGTTGTTGTTGTTGTTGTTGCTGCTGTTGTTGTTCTTGATCTGGTTCCACACAAACTCGAGCTCGGCCACCAGCTCTATGGCCGTCGGCGTCGTGGCGTACCGGTGTATCGTGTCGATGAGCACCTCGATGTACCTCCGCTTGGCCTCGGTGCGGCACAGCCCCCTCTGCGAGTTCCACGCGTCCCACTTGTCCTGCTCGCGCCGGAGCTCCTCGGCGCTGAGGATGCCGCCCGACGGCCGCTCCATAACGCCATCGACGTCCCCCTCCATGGCCTGCTTGTAGAGCCCGTACAGGCGCATCCGGTCCACCGGGGGCGGCCGCGTCGCCCCCGTCTTGGGGATCTTTTTGACGGTGTTGAGGGCATGGACGAAGACTCGGTCTGATTAGGAAGGGGGGCGATGGTTGTAAGCAAAGCCGGCCGAATTGGGTAGATTGGTGACAGTGGTAAATAAACGTGGTCGGCTTGACATACCTACTGATTCCGCCATTGGGATTGCCCGGCTCTGTTGGCCTCTCTCCTAACTCTATCCTCCCTGTTGTACCAGATGTTGTAGCTCGCTAGTGGGAATCCGATCTCGGGCAACGGTATCGGCGATGGATGGGCGAGTCAGTTGAAGGCAGTGGGATAGAACATGGGTCCTTCATCAAGTCGAAGGATGTCATCGGCATGGCTGTAAGCTCCGCGAAGATCGGCTAAGCACCTATGTGCTGTCGTCGCGTAATCACCTGTGGATTTGCACCCTGGACTTTGGCCGCTGCCGGGCAGCGTTCCAGGATGATTTGCCTCGGCGCGACGGATCTCGGTCCACTGTTTTCGCGGGCTCTGATAACCGTCCCGAGCTAACATGCAGTGCTACACCACCAGACCACTTCCCCTCATAACTAGACCCAATATAGGTATATGCCAACCAGTGCCCGCGCGACACCATCCGAGACACATGTGAAGGCAGTTCATTTCACAACAGACACGCTAGGTACCTAGCTAAAGCCGCTGTAAATGACATACTCATGTTCGTGGACCTGGACCATGACACATATCAATTCAGAAGCACGTTGACTCTGGTGCTCCGGAATAAAAGACTACCTAGGCAGGTAGCTAGTTAGCATAGGAGGTTCATATCATTTACCTCCCCTGTGCAGCCAAATACTCCTGTTTCTTGGCCATATACACCCGCATCAGCTGCTTGTTTGCCAGCGCGTTCTCCGCCGCATCCTCCCCAGCTTCCTTCTTGGATATTGCAGTGGCCCTTCCTAGCTCCTTATTCGTCTCTCCCCATCCATCGAGGTAAACGGCGACAGAAAAGCCTTTAGCCCTGTCCCCGTCCATCCTATTCCTATCCCTGTTATTTTCAACATCTTCGTACCTCAGTCTGACGCCCGGTATTGAGATCGCTCTCGCCAGCTGTGTCTTTACCGACACCCCTGCCGCCTGCGACCCTGACAGTCCAATCTCTTTCCGAATCTGGCTCTCGAGGGTACTTGCCCACAGGGTCTTTAACCAGGCCGACACGCGCTCCACGCCGTGCTCGGGATCGGATAGGATGATTGCGGCGACGTAGGCTTCGAAGATGTCACCTAGGACCTTGATGCGCTCCTTCTTCGACGCCTTCGAACCCCCCCGGCGACCTTCGAGGTCGAATTCGGCAGGGAAATCGGCTCGCTTGTGGAGGTTATAACGCAGCGAGAAGCCGCTCAAAGTAGCATTGCACACAAGTCTCTCCCGCAGCGGGGCGCACTTGCCCGGGGCCAGGGACTTGAAAGTCTGGTGGATGAGGCTGGAAGATATCAGGTATAGATAGGCATCTCCGATCCACTCCAATCGTTCGTAGTTCTGGCCCGCTTCGACACCGGAATGGGTGAGTGCGGCAACTTCCAGCGCCCGATCCAGGACCGTAGGCAATGGCGGGGTCTCGTGGGAGATGTCTGACAGGGTCCACGCAGTAATCGACGTCGGGGGGGCGATTGTCGTGGGGAATACGGGCGCTGCATTGCCCGTTGCAGGTGGCTGCCCTGCGGCTACGGCCCCATTCCCTCGAGCTTGCCCTATCTCGGCGCCCAGAGTCTGCAATGCAGACGGGACGCTTTTGCTGAGGAGTGCGAGGCTCTTCCTCGTGTTTGGTTCCAGGGACTGAATCCCCAGAGCTCCCCGCTCGCGCTGATGCTGGAGTGATTTGAGGCAGTCCACCAGTTCATTCGCATTGTCCAACAGGACGGCAAGTGCGTCCGCAGTTTCTGTCACCTCGCCGTCGGCTCTGCTGCGTTTCGACGCAAGGGACGAAGGTCCTCCAGATTCGGCCTCGGAGAAAGCGGCGTGGGATCTTTTAGACATCGTGAGGTTGATTTTGTCTAATGAGGTTCGTAGGTTTTCGAAACTTTCTGAAGCTGCCTAGCTACCTATGTACCTAACCTTATCGTCTTGCGGAGGGATTTTGCAAAGACCCCGGGGCGTGCCGCAATCTGCAAACTTCCACTTCTCAATCGGCGCGCTCATTGGCTCAAATTATTTTAGCGTACGATACTAGTGCACGGCCCAGAGAACCGTCTTTGACTTCAAGCCTTGCGAAAGCTGCCATTTCAGGTGTTCCAGTCAGCCAAACCAGTAATTGCAGAACATGACAAGATGTCGGTCCCTCGTGCGCGGCTGCTGGACCTCATGAAGGTTCGTATTCTGGCCCTCATCACCAGTTGGACGTTTGTAACTGACCAGCACAGGTCCAATGCCAGGTATTCTCCTCCACCTACAACCCAGACGGCATCCGAACCGGCAACAAGATCCTCCGACAGAGGCTACGAGGACCAGCACTTGCTTCGTACTACCCCCGAAAGGTCGCGACCATTCGAGACCTGGTAAAAGAGTTTCAGCCGTTCCACCTGATCGCAGAAGACGAGAAGCAGGATGATCGGTTGGAGGGCATAGCCGCGTACGTTTTTTGGTGAAACCGCGCCTACGGCGGATGTCGAAGCTAACACTATAGCAGGCTGAAATCCCGTGGGAAGGGGAAGCCCAAGAAAAAGAAGGCAGCTTCATCTATAGGTAAGCCAACAAAAGGCCTCCCTGAAAAGGCCCAACCTGCTGACAGACAATCCCAGATTCAAAGGGGAAGAAGAAGTAGAACCGGGGGGAGTCCAGCTGTTGTACAATATTTGTGGAATACATACCTCGGGATAAAGAAAAAAGTATACCCTCATACCTCTCTCATGGTCCGATCCAGGAATATTATGTGCCGTCCCCAGAGTACTTGACCAGGGGTATCTCGACAGTAAAAGAAACATGGCGATATTCTCCTGATGCTCACCTCAGGGGTAAAGGGCATGATCCTTCTTAAAACCCTAAGGACTACTCTATCCAATCTCTTAGGAAGTTACAGCCTAGGAACTGGGTTTTATTCCAAGGTCTCCTTCACTTCCACAAGAAAGCCACAAGTGTTTGCGACCATGATGAGGAACCAACCTGGAAACAGAAGGAGGCTTAGGATTAGTACATGATGCTGTCGAGTTCTAGGACCTGAGAGAACATTCTTTTTGGGGGATTTGGCTCTCCAGCAATTGACATGGCTGCACGACACAAACTGATGATGATATTTCACAGCCTAGACACGTAGGTGTATGCATGGAATTGCTGTCGTTAGGAGTGCATGTGGCATGGCATCTACTTTTTTCTCTACCTATGTTCGCATTGCATCCTGGCATTTGATGTAAGCCTCTTCATTCCTCCACTGGGTGTCCTTGGCCTGGCTTGTCTGTGCCCTTTTTCTCTGATGATCCTCTAGCACTGCTAACGTAAACACTGCAGTCAGATCTTGCGGATAGTGTGGTGACAAGACACCAAGTCTGGGGGTATTAGCCTTGATACATGCGGCTTGCACAGAAGGGAATGGATTGGGGTGGAAGTTGGGATCAAGAACCAACTTGGGCAGGTGGTAGGGAAGAAGGCAGGTACCCAGGTATTCACTGCTTCAGAAGTGAAGGCCCAACCACAGCTCTCCAAATTGGTTTGCTATTCTAGGAAGTCACGAGTGTATTTGTTGACAGTCCGTTGGGTCTACAAGGTCACTTTCGCCTCCCTCTTCCACCGGCCTTCCTCTAACCACCACCAACCTGATCTTTTCCCTAACCCTTTCCTCGATTCAACCTTTTCATCCTCAGGAACGGCAACCTCCTGATTTCCAACACCATCACATATCGGCAAAGTCGAATCAATCCATTAAGCGCATCAAGTCAATAATAGGACGATCGGAAGAGAAGAAGAAAACTAAAGACGAGCGAGACAAGTTCCAGGTTTGTAGCAGGATCGATTCACTACCCACCCCTACCCGATTCAGTGGTTTGCGTTAGTGGTCTACCCTATTTTTCGCCGTGCCTGCCATTCTCTCCCACTAGCCAGACCTTGCCATCACCGTCACCTTCTTCATTTCTTCCTCTGCCACTCTTCCTGCGTGTGCAGACGGCTTCCTATCCGCACCCTCGTCCCTAACTTCCTCCAAGTATTTTCCGTCCACAACAACCTAACCCGATACCTGAAGGTACATACATTTACCCTCCTTCTCGACTTCCTCCTCTTCTTGTTGTCAAACTTCCGGCCTCCAACATCAAAGGACACAAGCCTATTTCCAGTCACGGCGAGGTAGGCGGGACAATCATCCCTCTCTCCTGGCTTCAAACTCCCTTCCTGTTTCCGTTCAATTTTTTACTCTAACCTGCACCCGACCAGCAGCTAGCAATCCCCTAGCAGTCTTTCCTCCCCCAGTTCTTCCGAGGACAGGAGAAGCACTTGCCTTGGCCACCATCGTATTCACTCTCCATTATCTCACCATATACCCACCTATCTTCAGCTCTAATCTTCTTTCACCGTTCTCCCCAACCTTCCAACCAATCTACTCTGTTGTTACACAAAAGAATCTTCTTTCACCTGTCATAACTCTCATCTTGCCAAGCACGCATCAATCAGCTAACCACAGCCCAACTATCAAGGGAGCATCATGTCTGCTGCTGCATCCACGGGTTCGCCTGTCCAGCGCCGCCCATCTGGGCCTAAGAGTTCCTCGCACAGCGAGGGTATGAAGCATCCAGATAATACTGGAGCCCAGTTTGACCAGGCAAGTACATATTCACTCGGCCAATATTACCAGGATTTAGTCCTGACACTGCTCAACTTGTACAGCACTTGACTTCGACCCTTCCCTTGAAGAATTCCATCACTGTTCTGACCACTTCGAAGTTGGCCAACCAGAACTGTTCCAAGGTTTGTTAATCATCCTGTTTATGCCTATAGTATCGGACTGATCTTAACAGAAGGCAAAGCTCGAGCATGAGTCCTTCCCTGGTGCTCCGACCTACCCGATGGACAAGCTTCTGGCAAAGCTGTCTGAGCAGCAAGCTGTCCTTCATCAACAGAATGAAATCCTTAAGGCTTCTTCTAGTGATAACACCTCGTTCCCTCGTGTCTCGGACCGCCAGTTGTCTGGCAGCCCTGCCCTGCCCACTCCGTCGACGGAGACATTCGGCCCACCGACCCTGGTCCTTCGACCTGCCAGCAAGACTCCCAGCGAGAGCCAGGTAGACCCGGATGAGCTCCTTCGTCTGAAACTCGAGCTAGCCCAGGCTCAGAACAAGATCTCTCGCTTGGACCAGGAGCTGGCCCATTCTCGGCTTGCCCAACAGGACAGTGGCGGCGGAACCCCTGTCTTCAACTCTGACCTGGACTTGCCCGGCATTGCAACCGACTCCCGGGCCAATCCTAGCCGGGCTGGGTCTGCCCAGTATGATGCTGCTCCGAGAGCTCCCTTCTCCCACGGTGGTCGGGCTGGCCAAGATGAATATCGCTCGGATGCCAATGATGTCAATGCGACCGGAGGATTCAACCGAGGCAAAGGAATCTGGAACAACAATCCGGCCTTCCATAGTTTTGGCCAAGGCCTGGCTCCTCTGTCTGATGGACCACAGGCCCCATGGAATGGTCACAATACCCAGGGCTATGGTGACCCAGCCCCGGGATATTGCCCCAGTGGCGTGGAAGCTTACCGACAAGTTCGGTTGACTGCTGACCACGACATTTTGCGTCCGGCAACTGGGCGACGTGGCCATAGACTTGACAACCGGTTCCCATCCAACAGCGGTTTTGGGACTGGGTTTGGTGGATACAACATGGTTCCAGCCAACTATGAGCCGACCCCAACCTTCCCGCATGGAGGACCTTCAAACGCGGCAATGTCCGGGCCTTGGTACCCAAACACTCTCTCTCCGCATGCTGCCGAGTTCACCTCTGCAAACCATACATGGGATGAGGTAATCGCCCAAGCCCGCCTGGCTGCTGACCGGAGGCTAACTGCTGGTACCACCCAGCCCCTTGCTGCGGCGGAGGCGCAGACTTTCCTGCCCGCAATGGAGCCGCTGAACTATCGCCGCCTGCTCGACCGCAACGTGACGTGCGATTGGAAATACATTGTGGACAAGATCGTTTGCAACAATGATCAGCAGGCATCCATCTTCCTGCAGCAGAAGCTCAAGGTTGGCACTCCCGAGCAGAAGTACGACATTGTCGAGGCCATCGTGGCCCAGGCGTATCCCCTCATGGTCAACCGTTTCGGCAATTTCTTGGTCCAGAGGTGCTTCGAGCACGGTACCCCCGAGCAGGTCATCAAGATTGCCGAGGCCATCCGTGGTAATACCCTGAACCTCTCAATGGATCCCTTCGGCTGCCATGTGGTCCAGAAGGCCTTTGACTCGGTCCCCGAGGACTACAAGGCCATCATGGTTCACGAACTCCTGCGACGGATCCCCGAGACCGTCATCCACCGCTATGCTTGTCATGTCTGGCAGAAGCTCTTTGAGCTGAGATGGTCCGAGTCGCCTCCCCAGATCATGAAGTATGTAAACGAGGCCCTTAATGGCATGTGGCATGAAGTCGCGCTTGGCGAGACGGGTAGTCTCGTTGTTCAGAACATATTTGAGAACTGTTTGGAGGAAGACAAGGTAGGATCGAACTTGACCTGACTGACTGCATTCCCTGCTTGCTAATCTCGTTTGTTTGGCAGCGCCCCTGTATCGAGGAGGTCCTCGCGAACATTGACATCGTTGCCCACGGCCAGTTTGGCAATTGGTGCATCCAGCACATCTGCGAGCATGGCGCCCCTGCTGACCGCAGCCGGGCTATCGACCACGTCATCCGCTACGCCGCCGAGTACAGCATGGACCAGTTTGCTTCCAAGGTCGTTGAGAAGTGCCTCAAGATTGGCGGACCCGAGTTTCTCGGACGCTACCTTGACCGTGTCTGCGAGGGCCGTGTTGGTCGTCCCCGCATCCCCCTCATCGACATCGCCAGTGATCAATATGGGAACTACCTGATCCAGTATATCCTCACCCATTCGAACCCGCAGCATCGTGAGATTGTGGCTGCCCACATCCGCAAGCACATGGTCTCGCTCCGCGGCTCCAAGTTTGGCTCTCGGGTTGGCATGCTCTGCACCAACCATGCTGTGGCTACCCGTCCCGGCCCTGGAGTTGGTGCTGCCATGGGGGGTGGCCGCATCGCCTCTGGCCCACGATTCGGAAACGGAGGAGGGGCTTATCGTTGACTCGGACGCATGGGCTCTTGATCCAGCCGCGCTGTCGACCTATCATCGTCTTTCTGGACGTCAGGACCCCCCCTATCCACGTCACGGTCTCCGCCACTGTACCGTCATATTCGCGTTTCCTTTTCCTTTTTTGTCTTCGTCATGCAATCAATTTCGTCGATCGGTTCCCAGATGGCAACTTCAGCTCTACCATATGAGGCTCCGTTCTTACGAACATCTTCGTCAGCACCTAGTTTACGATCACTTCGACATCCTACGCTTGGGAGGCTACCGTCCACCTGGGTGCTTTGGACACATCATGGTTATGAATTTTGCAATAACGAACTGGTTGTGGCCGGCATTGGCCAACCAGGGTGGAAACCGGCCTTTCGACGCGGGCATCTCAATCGCACATATCGAGACCTGAGCCTCCCCCTAGATAACCATGCCCCATCCATCCCAATATCGCTGCAGGAGAATTCATTTCATAGAGGAGAATGGTCTGGACAGGTGTGTCTCAGCCACGGGAGAATAGAGGATATGTGACCTCAATATTGGCTTTCTTGCTATCCTGGACTCAATAAGACACATACCTAGGCTGGGGTGTCATGTATTTCTAGTTATTCCTTAGTACTAAAGGACACCACGATTAATATCCGAAATGGGCAGTCACTTGATTACTCGGTCATTGTGCAGCTAACGAGCAATTGAACCGTGGTTGCATGGGTATATCTTGTACGAATCGCGCCGCCTAGAAACATCCAATCGATGAATATACATGCTGTATGGTGGTAGCATCTATCTACTCAGGAGCTGCAGCTACATTGCATTGCCCTCCCGGTACGGGGAACGTCGCTCGTCCAGCGAATCTCCTCTTCCCTGTCCCCCTTGTACTCGACGCCATCTAGTGTCCTTCCCGCCCAGCTTTCCTCGAATGGGTGAAGAGCCATGTGCATGATGCGATCCAAGACATCCCGCTCTCCATCCTTCTCGACGCGGCGGATGACCTCGTCCAGGATCCAGCTCCTCGGGATGAAGTTCGGGTTCACTCGCTTCATGGCCTCGATCCTCTCGCTCTCTCTATCCTCGCCCTCGCCCCAGTCCTCGATGACCCTCTCCCTCCACCTCCCAAGCCAGTCGCCCACTCTCTTCCTCCCCTCGGCCTCGCCGCCAATACCGGTCACGCCATCCTTGTAGAAGAACCTCGAGGCCTTGTCGTGCCGCTCATTCTCGGTGGCTATCTCGGCCGTCGTCAGCGAGCTCAGGCGGCGGAAGAACAGGTTGAAGTCCAGCTCCAGGGCCTCCATGGTGTCCAGCAGCTCGCTGAAGAGCTCCTCAAAGTCGGACTCCTTGGAGGTGCGCAGCCCGAGGCGCGCCCCGAACAGCCGCTTGTACTCGGCCAGGAACACGGCCTTGTACTCGTCGCCGGCCCGCTCGATCAGCTTCTCGGCGCGCGCGATCAGCGGCTTCGCCGCGTCGTCGTCCTTGATGCCTTCCTCGACGAATTTCTCGTCGTCGACGGCGGCGCCGGCGCCGAGGAGCTCGCCCAGGGCCTCGGCCAGGCGGACGAGGTTCCACCAGATGATGGTGGGCTGGTTGCGGTAGCTGTAGCGGAGGAAGTGATCGTCGTGGTTGGGCGTGTAGCTGGGGTCGAAGTTGTCCATGAAGGCGAAGGGCCCGAAGTCGATGGACAGGCCGCTGACGGACGTGTTGTCTGTGTTCAGCACCCCGTTCATGAACCCATACGCCTGCCACTTGGCCACCGTGGCCGCGTTCCGTCGCACGATCTCGCGGTACAGCCGCCCGAATCGGTTCTCCTGGCCGTCCTCGGGGCCTTCGACCGCGTCGCGAGAGACGCCCCGCCTCGGCTCCGCCAGACCGTCCACGTCGCCGTCGCCGTCCAGCCGGCCAGGCAGCCGGTCCCACCCGCCGAACACCTCCTCGGCGACGTAGGTCGCCAGCCGGCGTATCAGGGTGCGGTCGCCCCTCGCGCGCAGGATGTCGAAGCTGCCGAGACGCAGCCACGTCTCGGCGAAGCGGACGACGACGGCGCCCGGCTCGACCGTCTCGCGGCGCACTCTGCTGCGCGGCAGCAGGGTGAGCGCGAGGGCGCGCGTGCTCGGGATCCCCAGCGCGGCCAGCGCCTCGCTGACGACGAACTCGCGGATGCTGCTCCGCAGAACCGCCTTGCCGTCGGCGAAGCGGCTGTACGGCGTCAGCCCGGCGCCCTTGAGGGCCACCTCGTAGCGGCGGCCCGTCGACGGGTTCGTCGCCTCGAAGAGGCTGATGGCGCGCCCGTCGCCCAGCTGGCCCGCCCATTCGCCGAACTGGAAGCCGCCGTAGCACTGCGCCCACGGGTAGCCTGGCCCCGAGGCGGTGGCGTCGTCCCACCCGTGCAGAAGGTTGCCCGCGGCGGTCTGGCGGAACTCGTCGGTTGAGGCCTCCGAGGCGGAGAGGCCGAGGTCGCGCATGGCGGCGGGGGACACGGCGAGGAGCTCTGGGTCTTCTTGGCGCTCGGGCCGCACCCAGGTGAAGAGGGCGCCGCGGACCTGGCGCGGGAGGATCTGGTCGCGCGGGGTCTGGTGGCTGGCCTGCGGGGTCGGGAAGAGGGGGTCTGGCGGCAGGGAGGAGGTGAAGCTCCAGGACTTGGGGAGCTCGGCGAGGGTCACGCCGTCGGTGCTGGTGGGTGGGGCCTTGGCCATGGTGGTGGTGGACCTCCTGCCGGCGGAGATGGGGAGCCTGCGGGGGAGTGGGCGGTGCTGGATTATGGTGGCGCGCTGGAGGGATGGGCGAAAGGGCATAGGATTGTGCGACGGAGGTTATACGGGGATTTGGAAACTGTAGTGACGCGAGCGAAGGAGGGTTGATCGAAGTTGGAGAGTTTGTGTGTTGCGGCGAAAAAGGATGAGACGGCGGCGATGTTTTGGCAAGCTATGTGGCTACTGCCAAGGCCCGGGAACGGCACTCCGGGCTGAAAAGGCGGGAGGCGGCGATGATCCGGCAGTTGTTCCGATGGCACGGATGATGACCCGTCTTATATGACGTGGGCTGCCGGATGGATTGTACTCTTAGCTCGGAAATACGAGCTCCTGCTGGCGATTGCTTCCCCCGCACGACTTCCTCTAGTCTGAAACAGTTCTCGCTGCTAAGTGCCGTGCTGGCCAACGTAGTGGAAAAGATAGCCGACGTTGCGTCATAGCCGGCGGGGGCGGGGGCGGGGCGGGGGCAGGGCGGTCGTTGTAGAGTGTAGACATAATAGCACGCCATTCCGGTCATTCATACAGCGATCCGATGTCGCAAACTCCGACCCTGTTGCCTCGATTCCCGTATCAAGTCAATTACTGAAAAGAAGAGTCCCTTAACAGTCCAGTATTCAAAAGGATTCTCCTGGCAGCTCATACACCTCGCAATGAACTCCATCGGCTCTTCATATAAACCGGATGCAACGGGCACCAGCCCGAAGCAATCCGACTACATTCCCAACCTGAAGCTGAATGATGGCAATGAGATCCCCTTGGTAAGGCTGGTTCTCGAGCTTCTAAAAGCAATACACACACCATGTTCCTAGGATTAACATCGTATCAACTTAGATCGCATACGGCCTGGGCACGGCCAACTACAAGAACGATGGCAAGGCCCCCTTTGACCAGAAGATAGTCGACATAACGGCAACAGCCATCAAGAGTGGTTATCTTCACCTGGACGGTGCTGAGTGTATGTTTTTTTTTGCGATTCACAGGATCAGGCCTTTGCCAGCAGTAGCTAATTGATAAAACAGCGTACCAAAATGAGGCAGAACTCGGCGGGGCGATCAAGCAGGCAGGGGTCGCGCGGGAGAGGCTTTTCGTGACGACCAAGACCAACGCCAAGGAGGGCGTGCCCATCGAGGTGGCCTTCTCTGCCTCCCTCAAGAAGCTCGGCCTCGACTACGTGGACCTCTACCTGATCCACTCGCCCTTCACCTCAAACACGCCCGAGGACCTGCAGAAGAGGTGGGCCGAGATGGAGGCCATCAAGGACTCCGGGAGGGCCCGGTCGATCGGCGTCTCCAACTACCTCCAGGAACACCTCGAGGCGACCCTGGCGACGGCCAGGATCCCGCCCGCCATCAACCAGATCGAGTACCACCCGTACCTGCAGCACGGGGACCTACTCAACTTCCACCGCAAGAACAACATCGCCGTGGCGGCATACTCCCCGCTGGCCGCCATCACGAGGGCGGCCCCGGGCCCCGTCGACGGCATCTACCAGGCCCTGGCCAAGAAGTACGGCGTCAGCGAGGGCGAGGTGGCTCTGAGGTGGTGCATCGACCAGGGGATCGTGACCCTGACGACGAGCTCGAGCGAGCAGCGCCTCCAGCGCTACCTGTCCAACCTGCCCACCTTCAAGCTGACGCCGGGGGAGGTCCGAGAGATCGCGGAGGCGGGGAAGCAGAAGCACTATCGGGCGTTCTGGACCCACAAGTTCGGGCCCGAGGACAGGCGGTGATATGTATTGTATCCTGAGAACGCGGACTAAAGATAGAAAAGCAAAGATATCATTTTATTAAAGAGACCGGGACTCGAGCCGTGTTTCCCCCCTTCATAATTCATCGTCATCAGTTTCACTCTCCTCATCCTGTGCAGTATTTTTCTTCGCCGTGGCGGATTTGCCCAAGCCAAAGGGTAGTGATCGCTTTGGTGGTGGAGCCTCAGGGGGTTCCCCCTGTTTACTCCTCCCTCCCCGCCTCGTCGGGGCTGCGCGCGTCTTTGCAGGTTCGGGCGAAGGCTTCTTGCGGCTAGGAGCATTACGCCTTCTGTCCGGCAGAGGCTCGGCATCGTCATCGTCGGGCTCGCTGCCGGTCTCATCCGCATCCGTGGTCTGCTCGTCCTCCGAGTCCTCCTCGCCGTGCTTCTTGTCCACCTCCATCTTGTCGAGGGCGTCGTCCGACTCGTCGCCCGGCTCGGCGGCCTGGGCGGCCTTGCGCTTCGACGGCCTCGAGGGCTTCGGCACGTGGCTGCTGCCACCGCCGTCTTCCTCGGCGTCACTAACGGCCTGCGTGGAGGCCGCCCGGGCAGGAGCGGCGCCGACGCCGGCGCCAGCAGAAGATAGGAGCCGTTGCTGCTCGCGAATCTTGACCTTCTTCTCGTTGAGGAGGTCGCGGAACTTCTCGAGGAGCGCAGACTCGTCAGACTGCTTGGCCTGGATTAATTCCTCCAGCTGGTCCTTGAGCTCGGTAACCGCGCTCTCTAGCTCTCGGGCCCTGGAGGCCGTCGAGGCCAGGTCTGCCTTGACCTTCTCTCGGGCGGCGATCGAGGCGCTGCACCACTCAAAGAGCTGGATATCTTGAGCTTCGTCATGTTTCAGGGAAAGGCTGCCAAGGCGTTGCTACACCAGGCAGGGGTCAGAACCGGAGCATCTACTCTCATCTGCGGGACCCCGAGCACTTACGGTGATCCCCTGGACTCGCCGGCGAATGGTGATCGTGATAGAGTCCTCCTCGACGACGTGGGCCGCCGCCTCAATGTCGGGGACGGACTCCCGATCTAGCAGGATTGAAACGAGGAACTGCTCCCATTCGTCCTGCGAACAGGGGCTATTTTCGACTTTCAGCCGCGAAATGCGATCGTGTCGTACTGCATGTCACAAAAGATTCTCGAAGATTAGCTTCCGTGGGGGAGGGAAGAACGAGCAAATCATGTCTGGCGCCCGTTCATCCGGGGGGAAGGGCTCCACTTGGACGGGATGATGTGCCTTAGAGCGGGCGGGTGGGAGCGGGGTGGCTTGCAAGTAGACGCACGGCATACGCACATTTGACCATGTAAGGGGCAAAGCCCTCGGTCGCAACCAATTTGATATCCAAGTCTCTGGACCCAGCGGAGGTGACCTGGACTAGGATAAAGCCTTGTTCCTCATCCGTGCGAGGGATGCGGAGGACGTGCGTCGTCGTCATCCTGTCATAGCCAGATGATTAGTATGGGTAGGGTTGCGGCTCGCGGCTTGCGGGTTAATCAATGATGGAAGGGCGCTGTCACGCGCTCTCCGTTGCATCCGAACAAGACCGGCCAAATATGAAACGATGTCGAGATTGAAGGGTCGGCCAGCGGCAAACGGGATTCCCTCCTAATAATTGATGGAGTGCGAAGGAGTGCGAAGGATTTGCAACAACCTACCCTTCCCCAGATCCGGTAGACGGCAAGGGGTCTTTGGACGCCGCCGACAAACGGTTCTATTTTGGTCGTGTTTTCCCGGGTCCTTCATATATTCATTCTCCCTTGTATGGATGAAGACGTTGTCTCATGAAGGCAAATAAACAGCCGAAACAACAGGAGATTACGGTTTTCTTCAAAAGTCCAGGTGCCGGACTGCAAACGTGGCTGTCTTATGTGGATGCAAGATCAGTGGGAATCACGGGGGTGGACAGACGGAAGCCTCCAAGGCAG
The DNA here is from genome assembly GCF_030411735.1 of Phialemonium atrogriseum. Classification (NCBI taxonomy): domain Eukaryota; kingdom Fungi; phylum Ascomycota; class Sordariomycetes; order Cephalothecales; family Cephalothecaceae; genus Phialemonium; species Phialemonium atrogriseum. The sequence continues at coordinate 1,169,894 of NW_026848138.1, forward strand.
CAGCAGCTCTTGCAAAAAGTTAGGACCAAAGCTTGTGGGCAGACTTATTAGACTCTCAGGAACCATAGCAACCTCAGGTACGGGAATGAGGATACCTGTTCATAAGGATTTCCTTCTCCGAGCGGTCGAAAAGCCTTTAGGAATGATTTGTATCAATGATATCAGCCCTGATATCATTTCACAACCCCCAGGAAAAATCAAGGCGGTTCCTCAAACTTGAAACAGATGCTGAATGGAAATGCGGGGCAAGCGCGTCTTAGACGCGTTGTCTCGCGTTCTCCAATCATTTCGCTTGCTCCAAGGCGCAGCCCCACCTTCCACGTGACTATGAAGCCACCAGCCACTCCTTGTGAATGCTTCCCTGGCCCGTGCCAGGAATCCAGTGAATGCCGCCTTTCCCCCCAGCCATTGGGTTTTCTCAACGTCTGGTGATCCTGGTAAACCGACCAACCACTTCAATTTGCAACTCGGATTGAACCTGCCAACACTTCCACACCTGCGAAACCTCTGGATTCCTCGAGTTATCCCTTCCGTTGGCCGTTGAGGTGGTTGACATAGCTGCATGAACCTATTGTCACCTATATTGACTGCGAACCCTATACTCGATCGACGTCTGCCGCATATCCAACAGCCGAGCGAAAATTGACCTGTTGAGTACGTCGACCGGGAAAACTCAACCACTCACACGACAATTTCGCTACGGAACTGCCACTCCGCACGAGAGAATCCCAAGGTTCCCATATAGGAAGATCGCTGGACACATACTGGACGCAGACTGGACACAAAACTTTGGCGCGACAGAGATCTGATTGCGAGGATATGCTTGGGTGCCTTGGACGGTCGATGCTGACGATCATGAATCCTCACCATTGACCCGATTACTACTGTCGCCCTACAATCGTGGCCGTGCCCAAACCAGCCAGGCGCATCTCCTTTCCATCTGATCTTTCTTGCGCACGCGACAAGACCCCATCTCTAGCTGCGCGCATCGCAGCCACACATTTCCGACGATGGATACCTTACGACTTAAACCCCGCCAACCCGTGGAGGATGAGGTGGAGAACTGGGACGACGATGACTTCGTAATCGGCGGTGAAGATCTGACTTTCCAGAGCCACTCAACATCTGCCAACGCCCCTTCGCATCGCCGAGATTCACATTCCTCGTTCATGTCCGACTTCGAATCCATACATGGAGAAGAGGAGAAGCATGTCCTTCTGCCAGGCGACGATGAGAAGTCTACCCTAGACGCAATCGCCGCAGCTGCAAAGGCTGGAATTCCTATTCCGACTAATGTGCCGCCCTCGGCCTTGATGGGCGGTACGATTAAGAGACTAGGAGGAAGGAAAATCAAGCAGATCATCCAGGAGGACTGGGGCGATGACCTCGAGTTTCCCGATGCTGGCCAGTCACTGTGTATTAAGCCGCAAGACGGCTCCAAGTTTCCGGATGCCCTGCGACAAGTTAGTGGCTCCACACAACCCAGCCCAACAAAACCGCCCAGGGCATCACCCGCTGTCATCCAGGGGGAGAGTGAACCCGGCAAATCGGCTGTTCCTCCTGCCGCTATCGATCTGGACCGCTTCCGGGATGACGATGACGACGATGACTTTTTCGGAGACGGCGCTGCAACCATCAAAGTTGCTAATAGCCGTCATGCGCCCAAACCTATCTCCCTGGTCACGCCGCCAACTCCGAAAAAGAAGGATGGGTTGGATGACGACTTTGAAATGGATTTCGAATTACCATCAGATGGTAAGCTGAGACTCTCTACACGTAGAGACATACCCAAGACACCTTCCACGAATGCCCTGGACGATTTCGATTGGGGCGAAGGCAGCCTTGGGACGAGATTTGGGGGCACTAGACGAGATGCGCGATCCAACCGCAGCTCCTCCGTCTCGGCCCTTAGCCCCAGCATTGCAAGCTCATTTACCGCGGAAAGCGAGGACGAAGCCTTGGATGGCCTTGTGTTGCCGAGCGGACCGGTTAACTTTGGGGAGAGGCTAAACCGCCGGAGGAAGAGCCGCTCCCCTGAGCGGATAGTCGAAGAGCCACCGAAGTCGGCCAAGACACCACGTCCACCACCGGATGCGGACAAGGAGGATTTCCTATCCGGTCTCGACATTGGTAACGGAGAGGTCTTCGATTCCCGGAAGCTGACACTTCATCGCAATATCCAACTCAAGGAGACCCGACCTGCTAGCCCGTCTAGACCAAAGACCACTGTGGCCCTCAAATTCACCAGCAAACCTGCCGTCGTATCCCGTCTTCCCAGGCCTATGGGGCCAGTGATCAGTCACGAGCGATCGCATACGCAGTCATCCTTAGAACCTGTCTCTGAAAGCGGTGGTCCTATCCCCCCAACGAGGCGTTCTCTCTCGCGCCTCGGCGGCCATTCAGCCCAATCCTCGATATCTAGCATTCCAACCCCTACAACTCCTTCATCTGCCCAATCATTACCTCCGTCAACGCCCCGAAGAAGAGAGCTCGGCCAGAAGACGTCGACAATCTCTCTTCGCGATGCGCCGACAACCACCAACGCCCAGCTTCTGCGGCTCAAGCGCTCGTTACCTGCAATGAGGCCCCCGCAATCTCCAGCCAGGCCTTTGACATCGCGTGGTGGGTATGACCGCCCACCATCGAGGTCGGATATGACCTCCCGACCACAGTCGTCTCTGCGCCCCAAGACTCCGGTGGATCGACCGAGGACGGGGGAGAGCGCCGCATCATTGGCGAGAAAGGCCCCGGTGCCATTCTTGCCCGCTGGCGGCTCCGCATCTCAGTCTCATCACATCACACACAAGTCCTCCCGAACCTTCCGGCGCCACGATTCGGACAACGCCATCGATTTCCGACCCAGTTCCCGCGCCGTCTCTCGGTCAACCATGCGATCACCTAGTCCAAGGAAATACCGGAGTGTGGAGAAAATCGCCCAAGAAGGGGCCTGGCATCAGCTGAACAAACCCCGCCGTGTCAAGCAATTTGGTGACGGCCACGAGTTGGATGGGTTTGATGACCTCCCCACATCATCGCATGCTGAGGCAAGGTACATGAGACAACCCATAACTAGTGGCCCAAAGGCACACCTGCGGAATAAGATCTACCAGAATATCTTGCCCGACAGGAACAGCACGCCATCACCCCTCGGCCTTGGCCCCCAATCTGCGAGAGGTGACTTTGTGCCGAGTTTCGCTCGCGATACTGCTGCCAGCCGAATCGCCAGGGAGACCAGCCTGGCACACCGGACCCCGTCGGGCGGCCCTCTCGCACCTCTCACTACACAACGCGTTGCTCAGCTCTCGACGAGAGGGAACTTGAATCCCCACTTACCGCAGTCAACTGTGAAGTCGAAGAAGCAACGCCGAACCCAGCAGCTGAAGCCACATTTGATCGCGAATCTGAATCCACCAAAAGAGTCTAAGCGTAAGTTGCGACTTTCAAACCTGGCTGATACAGTGCTGACCTTTCTGTCTAGTGGTGAATGGCATGTTTTACAATCCCGAGACATTCCGATGGGAGGGCAATGACAACGTCCTGAATGCCTTTGACCCGCCAGCGTCATCTCCGTCTACCGCGTCCATGCCGCCGTTCATGATGCGCGAGAAGGAGAACTCGACACCGCGCCCGGCGCTGATCACCAACATCGGCGCCACCAAAGGAGTCCAGGTCGTCGGTGGCATGGTCTTCGACCCGCAGAACATGTGCTGGCTCAAGCTCGGCGCCCAGAGCGGCAAATCCGACCAGGGCGATACCATGGACGGGTTTGACGCCCTCAACGACGACGAGGACGTGTTCAAGGACATTCCGGATCTGGAAGACCACACCATGGGTGGTTCCAGCGACGGTGGCCAAGGGCGTGTCAGTGACGTCAAAGACGACTGGCTTGTCGGTGAAGAGTTCGATGTCGGACCGGAATTCGTGCGCCGCCAGCGCGAAGAGGAAGATCGTTGGAGGAGGAAGTGCGAGAAGTGGATTGGCGGCTACGGCGGAAACCGCGACAAGGATGCTTGGAAGTGGGCAATACGCGATATTGTCAGCGCCAGCGTCAGGGACTAACTAGCCCCCCTCCCTGCCCACCGATCCGCTTCTTCTCATCCATCTTCACTTTCACTTACAACGTTCCCCCCCCCCTTTCCGGTCTGCTCCAGGGGACAGGATGCCCCCATGCGGCATTCAAATTTCGCTTCTTGCGTCTCCTGTTCTCCAGTATATCTTTATTACCACTTTCTCAACGCCGCCTCCGGAATAGACAGCAGACCTCACAGAACACAAGGGAACACGACCACGACAATAGGGACGATGCAGATGCATGACAAAATATCATGAAAAGGGTTGGGGGGGTCTCGATGGGCAAGAACGGTCGGGGCAAGCATACACGGGTTACAGTTTTGGGGAAATGGGTGGCGGAATACGGTGTTTTGGGTTGGACCATCGGGTTTCTAGAGCTTTTTTTCCTTCTTCTGCGGTCTCTGACTCTGCTGTCGGCATTGCCTTTTTGGCCTGTTGGACTTTGCAAAGACAAGTGCGGTGTGTGTGGATTATTTCCGTGGGCTGGATTATGATTGAACGACTGGGTTTACGATTCCATCAAACATGCGTAAGAGCACCGGGGCATCTCACTCTGCGTGGATAGACTTGCTTTTTCCGGGTGTCATCATAGAAGTCGAGCAGATAGGTTTCTTGCTGAAGGGGCAAAAAGTTGCTGCTTTTTTAACGTCGTTTAACGAAGGGTGAAGACGGTAGGAAATGTTGGTGTTGATGATGTTGAGCGAGATGATGGCATGAACCACAAAGACCGGCGGCAACAGGCCGGACAGCTTCTCTTGACGGAAACATTCGCTTCCGGCGTCGGGCCTCACGGCCAATTACTAATTACTCGTAAAGCTCTAATGCCTAATACGAACCCATACAGTCCATACACCCTGGTCCAGCTACATGTCAATTGGGCCAGATAGCCGCCTATGCTGCTGGCAGGGTTGACGGAATCGGTGGCTGCAAGCAAAAGCTACTTCTGTCATTATGGGGGTCGCACAATCCATCTCGTCGTCATGTCCATGTTGACATGGTGATCCTTGGCGATGAGGCCTCCCAAAAAGTAAGGGGTCGAGGAGTACTCTGCTAAGCCTATTATCCCCTTGGGCTATCAGACCCGTCATCCCTCGTTTCCGAGGAGACGAATTGCTTATTTCCGAGATTTATTGCCTAGATCGCAGACTGATTCAACTGCCCAAGAAAGTCGACTCTTGAGTTCTCCCTTCTAGGTCACCCTCTACGAGGTTAGAGAGATCATCCCCAAGCAGTCGTTCTAACTCACCTTGTGATCCTGAGTTCCGAGCCTGGATCTGGCTTTTGATATTTCGACACCTTCTTGGCATTTACTTCGATTCTTCCCTTTCCAGAGCTTGGTCTTAGAGTTGTCTGCATCTTCAACCCCTATTTCCGCCGATAAGATAACGAAGCTGTCCCTGAACCTTCCCGCCCCGCCTCTTCCGTGGATTAGCCGAACCAGCGAGGCTGCTTGATGACGATCCCCAGACCTTAGGATACCTACGGATGTACATACCTCGATATCTTTGAGCACCACGCCCAAAAACCCAGGAGCTGAGCTATCAATTCACCTTCCCATCTCTAACCTACAAACCGCCCAACATGGCAGAAGTGTCATTCGCCAAGTCCTTCCTCTCCACGCTGGACTCGCGACCGCAAAAGATCACACCAGACCATGTCGAAGACCCAAGAACATACCCAGCGCGCTCACCCGTAAGCTCTTCCCCTTCCCCTCCCAACCCATACCTCCCAAGCTAACCAACCAACCCCCCGGGGGTGGCAGTACACCCTCCCCCGCCCCGCCAAACAAATGACCCGCCCCCACCGCCGCGCCCCCGGCTCCGAACCAGGCATAACGGTATCCGTCCGGCCCCTCCTGCAGCGCGGCGGAAACGACGTCGTTACGGAGCTGCTCGCCCAGCCCCCCGGCACGTCCGTCCTAGACATCAAGGCCGCTGTCGCGGCGCGCGCCGGCGTCCCCGCCGCGCGGGTGCGCCTGCTGCACCGCAAGAAGCCCGTGCCCGACACGCGGGTGCTGCGCGACCTCGTTGGCGAGGACGGCGGGGCGGCGGTTGTGGAGCTGGCGTTTATGGTTATGGGGGGTGCTGGTGGTGGTGCGGCACCGGCGGCGGCGGCGACACAGGCACCGCCAGCCCCCGGGGTTGTTGTCGCGGAGGGGCTTGCCGGGACGGCGGTGCTGGGGACGGAGGAGTTCTGGGGCGATCTGAGGGGGTTCCTGCAGCAGAGGGTGCGGGATGAGGCGGTTGCTGAGGAGGCGCTGGGGCGGTTCCGTGGGGCTTGGGAGGGAAGGAGCTGATGGGTTACAATTTGACGGACGGAGTTGCGAGGCCGTTCGTTGGACATTGGGACGGCACATCGTGGGGCTGTTGGGATGAGCGGACCCTGGATGCCGGCTTGCAGAGACGGGCGGGCAAACGGTTCGGTCGCATGTTGCAGCTATGAGAGGTGCTGGTGATAGAGGTTGACGCATGCTAAGGGCAGGATTCCTAGGAAAGGGCGGTTGCTATACTCCCGAAGCCGGTGTTACGTACATTCGGGAATTACCTACAGTCCAACCTGATTGTTCTGGCTTACATAGATAGCCACGGCCCGCATCAAATCTGGAAGTTCATCATCACGGTCGAGGATATATGCAGGGAGAGCAAGATTGGGGGTTGCAAAGAAAAAGGTCCACGACCATTTAGATAATCGTTTCCTCATAAGTGGCGTAAAGCCCACCATGCCATCCGTCTACTCATTGGCTATGTCCTTTCGTTCATCCGTCTCCGATAGGTGAGTTCAATTCAAGGATAGGATCACGGTTGCCTTCCCACTTTTTTGGGGGGTGTTCATTTTGTGCTGTAGGTCCTGCAAACGCATACCCGAGGTTTCTCGCAGCCGGTCCGCTCATTTGCCGGCCAGCCCCTTGCTAACGGTCTTCAGGACCGAGTCGAACTCGATATCATCCGAGTCGTTGGCTTGCAGTTCGACCGCAATACCAGGTAGTGAGCGCTTCAAAGCTTCCTTTGAGGAGGCGTACACCATCTTGGCCTGTAACAAGGTTAGTAGAGAACGGAGGGGGCAGCGTGGGTTTCGGGGGAGACTGGCCATGACACCAGCATCATCTGGCGACCAGGCGATGAAGGTAATCTTGTTCCTATGATAGACTTAGCCGCTGCGTTAACGTGCTTCCCTGTGAAGTGCTTCGTACCGTGTTCCTTCGCCCGAGGCAAGCTGATATTCGACGTCGTAAACAGCGTAGCGGGGTCCCTTGCCGACAGCACCCTATCAATACATGATCAGTATGGTTGCCACACAGAGTCGGTGGGCTGGGGAGTGCATACAGATTTGGACTTGGTCGTGGCGTTGATCAGGGTTTCGCGGAAGCTGTCCCAGTCCTTATCGGCTGAGGCCTCCTCCACGACGATCTGCCTGTTGTCGTCCGAGAGCTTGAAGACAATGTATTTGTATACCTTGTCGAGCTTCAACTTGTTGTAGCTCTCAATGCACTCCGGAGAGACGGTGGCTCTGCATACGCTGTTAGCCTCTCGCGTGCTCAATGCGACGGATTTGGTCCAAGGCTTTCGAGTCCTGTCGTTTCTGTGCCGAGGCGGGGCGTGATGCAGTGTTGGTCAGAAGAGGGGGTGGATTGAGAAGTACTGACCCTGATTGAGACTGTAAAAGAGCGCAAAAATCAGCATGCGCAAGCTCCCCAATAGGTACTACGATCTTACCATGATGTCGGTGTGTCAAGGTGGCCTTGAAGGTTTGTGGGGTCTGCTCGGGACCTTTCGTCAGCAATGATGGCGAAGTTGGAACGGAGAGAGAGGTCTAAATGAGGGGGAACACGGCGAGCAGGGAAAATGGGCAACGGGCACTCACGATAAGGCGGCGCTCAGAGCTCTGGCGGGGAAAAAAAGATTGGATTGGGCACACTGGATCTGGATGTAGTCGGCGAAAATTGGAAGATGCGACTTGCGAGCACAAGGGTTGGTCGGGTTGTTAAATAGGAGGAGGGGAGCAGGAGAAAAACATCGGAGCCTGGATGGTGGGCTGGTGGGGGTGGGGTTACCTTATGGTGGGCTTGCGTTGATTGCGTCGTTGCTCTGTGAGACGGGCAGCGGTTTTGGGCAGGGTCGTTCGATCAAGGTACTGCACAGTACATACAGTTCGGCCACGTGATTTGGCAACGGAACCACACCGTAGGTACCTAGGTACTCAGTTGGTTGCCTTCGTACCCAATTTTTGCGAACAGGCACCTCCTTATCAAGCCCGATCCCAACCAGACCTAATGATGATGCCTAGAGCTACTTCATAGGCTGACACGAGTGAAGGGGGGAGTCTCGACTGGTCGGAATACGAGATCCAACGCACCCATCTAATCTAGGGAACCTTAAAGCGTCGTCCAGCAGGTGCATGTTTAAACCAGAATACACCAGTTCTCATTCTTCTCTACTCGAACACATTTTGGTCTTGGTATATTAATATACAAATCCAGGCCAAGCCATGGGGTGATATGCCTTTGGGGAACATGTAGGGTATGAACACAGTGAGGGAAGAGAGGAGAGATTATACAGGCACATTGAACCCATCCCCCTAAACACCGAGGCCAAATGTCCCTAGCACAGCGTACAAAAATAACAAGGAGAGGGCCGATCAGGAGTGTTTTACATCATGCCACCCATGCCGCCCATGCCTCCCATGCCTCCCATGCCACCCATACCCATGCCGCCACCAGGTCCCTTCTCCTCAGGGGCCTCGACGATGGCCACCTCGGTGGTGCCGAGGAGCGAGGCCACACCGCTGGCGTCAATCAACCCCGTCCGGACAACCTTGAGGGGGTCGAGGATACCGGCTTGGATCATGTCAACGTACTCTCCCTTGGAGCTGTCAAAGCCCATATTGAAGTTGGCGCCATGCTCGTCGATGAGCTTGCCAACGACGACGGAGCCCTCGAGACCGGCGTTCTCAACGATTGTCCGGGCAGGCCGGGTAATAGCGTTCTTGACGATGCTGACACCGAGCTGCTGGTCGAAGTTGGCAGGCTTGAGGTCCTTCAGCGCCTGGCTAGAGGCCTTGAGGAGGGCGGTACCACCACCCGGGAGGATACCCTCCTCAACAGCAGCACGCGTGGCATTCAGCGCGTCGACAAACCGGTCCTTCTTCTCACCGACCTCGACCTCGGACGAGCCGCCGACCTTGATGACAGCAACGCCGCCGGACAGCTTGGCCAACCGCTCCTGGAGCTTCTCCTTCTCGTATTCCGAGGTAGTGGGGTCAGCCATGACACCCCGGATTTGCTCGCAGCGCTGGGCAATAGAGTCCTTGGTGCCATCGCCGTTCAGGACGATGGTGTCCTCCTTGGTGATGGTGATGGAGCCAGTTGAGCCCAGCATGTCAACCGTAGCCTTCTCCAGCTTGACATCCAGCTCATCGCTGAAGACAGTGCCATTGGTGAGAATGGCAATGTCTCCGAGGATCGACTTCCGGTTGTCACCAAAGCCAGGAGCCTTGACGGCAGCGACCTGGAGCTGACCTCGCAATTTGTTGAGGATGCAGACAGCCAGGGCCTCTCCCTCAATGTCCTCGGCGATGATAACAAGGGGTCGTCGAAGCTGGGTGGAGATTTCAAGAGCCGGGATGATGTCTTGGACCGCAGAGATCTTCTTCTCGGAAAGAAGAATCAGGGGCTTCTCGAATTCAACCTTCTGGGCCTTGGAATCGGTGATGAAGTAGGGCGAGACGAAACCACGGTCGAATCGCATACCCTCTGTGATCTCCAGCTCATCCTGCAGGGTCTTGCCCTCCTTGACGGTGATGACACCCTCCTTGCCAACCTTCTCCATGGCATTGGCAATGAGCTCGCCAATGTGGCTATCGCCGTTGGCGCTGATGGTGGCAACCTGAGCGATCTCGGCGCTGGTGGTGATGTCCCGCTTGTGCTTTTGGAGATACTCGACGACGGAGTCGACGGCGGCCTGGATGCCTCGGCGGAGATCCATCGGGTTGCAGCCGGCGGCCACGTTCTTGACGGTCTCGGAGAAGATGGCTCGGGCCAGGACGGTGGCGGTGGTGGTGCCGTCACCAGCGGTCTCGTTCGTCTTCGAGGCAACATCTTGCAGCAGCTTGGCACCGAGGTTCTCGAACTTATCCTTCAGGCTGATGGCCCTCGCAACGGTAACACCATCTGATACGTGTCAGCAAGTCGGAAAGCCCATGGGGTTTTCCCAGTCGGCGAGGTTCAACTAACCTTTGGTGATCTTGGGTGAGCCAAAGCTGGACTCAATCAGGACATTCCGGCCCTTGGGACCGAGTGTTGTTGCTACAGCCTTTGCAAGAGTGTCGACACCAGCAAGCAGGGATGCGCGAGCCTCGACACCGAATTTGAGGTCCTATTACACGTGGTCAGCAAATTGGATTCTAGAGATATGTGAAGCTTCCAGCTCCGTTGGCAGTCTAGCTCCAGGGATGGTCAGTCCGAGAACGTACCTTGTGAGCAAACCGGAGTTGCTGGGAGATGCCAGTGCTAGGACGGAACTTCGAAGCTGCGGAGGAAGGGGAAAGGACGGAAGCCCTTGCCCGACTTGTCAATGCGCGCTGCATGTTGATATGTGTGTATAGGTAGAGATATTGGGGCAAAGAAGGTATGAAAGGGTATCAATATCAAGCTCTACGAAAGAGTCTTGGGAAGCCGAAGAAAGGGAGAAATTCGAGACTGAAGACCCGAAGCTCCAAAAAAAATTGTCAATGATCTCAAAAGGCCAAGCTCGGAGCCGCTATTCCGGATTGGGACTAGTTCCTTGACTGAGTCGTTCTACTTCTTTCTGTGGGGCAGGAACATCGACGACCATCATTCTCTCGAAATTCGGCAAACCACGGGCCAACAACAAATGGCCCGGAAACATAACCGACACTCGAAGCCTGGTACAGGAATACCCCCTTCCCATTCTCTAAGCTTGACGTATTGCCGTCGCCAGTATTGATCGATTCCAGTTGGTTTACACATGTATATTTTATATCAGCCCACCACGCCTTTCCAGACGTTGACCAACTCGAATCCCGTTAACCCGGCATTCAGGGGTACCCCTGAGCCGAGATCATCAAATCCAATGCCCCTTTTGACGCAGGCTTGTCCATATATATAGGCTTTCCCGTGAAGTGTCTCTATTTTCTCACTACCGCCCTCTGGGTTAGATAGCCATATTTACATCAGTGAGATGCCTGCTTGGTGTTTGCAACCTTGTGGAAATAAATGATTTTAGTCCCCCTTTTTTTTACATATAATCTCGACTATGTTGGTTACTATTCTTCCGCTTCCTCTGCCATTGACGCTTCAGAAACAAATGCTTTTAGTGGGAGTCCTTCCTATCCTTCATGTCAATCCTGTCAGGGAATACTTGCCTGTGATGAACATTTCTGTATCTTTGTGATGTTACTCTGTGGTGCGTTGCGAGGTCCAACTCAAGCAGAAGTAAGATCAAGGATCTGGGCACTCCCAACCTCGGTATTTATCAGCTCAAGCTGATGCATAGGTTAATCGAAGGTCAGCAAAATGTCGACATGGAAAGCCAATCCATCATCTACAGAGATATATTGATCAAACGCCCCGCAATACCGTGGCTTTGGAAACGCCTCGGTATCGGTAGATTCATCTGACAAAGGCAACACAACCATATGTTAAGAGCAACAGCAGGAGATGTTTAGAAAGAAGTCTCATTTCTATTTTGACAATCTATGCAATGAGGCTATCGTCACAAGCAAAATCTAGACGTCCTCACCGTGTGCCTTTTGATCCACCCTGGCATCCTCGCCGGGCGTCTTTTGACCCATCCTGGCATTGCTGCCAACAATTCTTGATCCATCCAGGGCATTGCTGCCACATCTATCGATCTACCATTTTTGCCGGTGTACGCCATTGCTCATCAATGTTCATTCTCGTCAATCATCTCGAGAAACGACACGGGAAAGGAAAGTTGCTCGAGTTGGCAGGATACGAAATCCCAATTGCCAGAAGGAAAGGAAAGGTACTTGAGTCGGCAGGATATGAAATCCCAATTGCCGAAAGGAAAGAGATGGAAAGAAAGGGAAATGCCAAAGGAAAAAGATTACCAAGTCATTATTCCTGGTGTTTGCCATCACCAAGGCGGCTTGAGAATGTCCTCTGGGAAGCCAGAAGAGGCTCTTGTGTCCAAGGCATATCGACCATGAAGGTCTGCCAAAGTTCCAAGCCAATCTGTTGTGAAAAGAAAAAAGAGAAAAGGAAAATACGGCGTAACAAGACAGCCAGTGAGGAATGTTTGGTTTCCTTCCTTTTCCGTGCCCACTTGTCTTTGCAGCTCGATGTGTCCGAGAAGTCTCCTTCTTTGTATGCGGGAAGAACTTGTCTTGACTTCGACGGCACAGAAGGCAGGTCGGGTATGGCTTGTTGCAATGTGAAGCTGTCACATGATTCGTTCTCGATTCTGAGTTCGCAATGTCGAAATAACCCTCGAGGGGCCTGATCATCCAATAGATGTCTAAGGAACCAGCGTTAGTCTGGCGAAATTTGTTACTGGGAATCAGTAGATACTTACCAAAAACATAGTGACTTAGTGTTGGACACTGGACTTGTCATCGCACTCGTTATCGTCACCATTGCTGAAACCATAGAAAGGGTCTTCGATGCATTCAAGACCATTGACCCAGGCACCGGCATTCTGCACGAGAGAGTGGCCAAACTGGTGCTGCGGAACAGGCAGGCCGTGAGGAATCTGGTGATTGCTCGCCATGGGGTCGATGCCTCCAGAGCCATGGGGCGCCGGACCATTGATAGACTCTGGAGAGTAGGAGCTCGTGTGGGAAACCGAGCCATGTCCGAAAGTGACCTGACCAGGGTGCTGGAATGCATACTGGCCAACCCGGGCATAGTTGTATGGGACATAGTCATTGCCGCTGGCAGAGGCGACATACTCCAAACCACTAGGGCCGGTATACATCATGCCGTTTTGGGGGTTGAAATTCATCATGCCGTGGTGATAGTTGGTGGTCATCATCCCGTTGTGATGGTTGGCGTTCATCATGCCGTTGTGATAGCCGATATTCATCATGCCGCCATGAGGGTTGACGTTCATCATGCCGCCATGAGGGTTGGCGTTCATCATGCCGCCATGAGAGTTGGCGTTCATCATGCCATTGTGAGAGTTGGCGTACATCATGTCGTTGTTGTTATACGGGACGGCATTGTTGAAGAAATCGGAGTTCTCCGAGGGCTCCTGCTTAGGAACCGGAAGGCTGACGGGAGCAGGTGGATCGTTGACAACCTGTAGATGATTCATCAGCACTATATCAATGAAACAGGGGGATCTGGACTGTTGGTAGGAGACATACATCGACTTCGCCATCCTCGGTGCCGTCCTCGCTATAATCGTCTTCGTCGCCATCGATCACATCAATCTCGTATTCAGCATAGACACCGGTGCCCTCAGCTTCATCCTCGATACCGGTGTGCTCGGTTTCATCCTCGATACCAGTTTGCTCGGCTTCATCATCGGCCTCTTCGCCGGTCTGGTCATCGTCGTCATCGGATTCGACGTCCTGCTCAGCTCCGAAGCTCGCCTCGAGTTCCTCGTGGTCATCGTGGTCATCGTGGTCCTCGATGAACGATCTAGTCATCTTGGATCGGCTAGAGCGACGAACGCTGATGGACCGGGTCTCGCGGCCGGGATTATAGTCGCCATCACTATCAAGGTCGGCCAAGTCGACCTCGGGCGAGGCAGTCTTGGATCGCTTCACAGCGGCGCCCGTGGCCTTACCCTTGCGCTTTCGACCGCCCATTTGCTCACGCTTGAAACTGGTGCTGATGCGCTTGTTGTTGTAGGCATCGGGCAGATTGAACTTACGATCCTCCATGGGCTCGGTGAAGGGGACCTCACGCGTGGTGACAGTATCATCAGAGTCGGGGTACTTCCGGATGTACCCACGAACAGTCACATCGGCACCATCAGTGCCGGGCTTCTGGCAGACCGGAGGCACGAGGTGGCCTTCGGCGACTAGGTGCGAACGAAGTCGGTTGAAGTGCTGCATGATAGCACCACCGGACGAGCCCGGATGCAGGCGATGGGAAATACTCTCCCAAGGGAGGTCAATCTTGTAGCGATGGCATTCGTACTGGATGTGGAGCAACAACTTCTCGGCCATACGAGGACCTTCACAAGACAGACACACAAGATGTGTCAGAAAGACATATCTCATTCGCCTCAGTGGGGGGATACTTACGAGTCCAAGTGATCAAGTTGCGTCCCTCATGGCGACCATTTCTGGCCGTGTCTTCGGGCTTGGGAGGGATATGAGTGTACGGCCACGCCTTTCGGGTCTTCTTCTTTCTGCCCGGGGTGGGTGTGGTAAGCTCCGGGGAGGTCACAGCCTTGCGGGTTTCGTTCTGACGCGTCTTAGCGACGGTCTTTCCAGCCTTAGCTGGGGTTTTCTTAGCCGACGGCATGTTTGTCGTAGAGTATCAGAGCTGACGTCATGTTAGACTCCGATATCCCTCTTTGATGAGCTTCTGCAACCTCTGATGAGATGGATGAAGGAGGAGGGGCAGAGAAGGTGATGAATGAGTTCGCGGATGTGATGAAAAGAATGGCGGGGAGGGGGGAGAGTGGGAGGGTAGGAGACTGCCACGGAGAAGGTGAAGAGAGCGAGTTGATGATAGTAAAGTAGAATGCCCAGAGGTAAGGAAATTTTGACAGCACGAAGGGAGAAGATTAGGTTGATACCGCGTTGCCCCGGGGATGGGGCACGGGACAGTGTAAGCAAATACTCTTTACCTGGGAGATATGGAAAGGCAGATCGCCTTCAAGTACGCAGCGGGGCGGGATGTGAAGAGTCTGATGCCGTACGCAAAGAATCAGAGGCACCGAAGAGGTGAGGATGAGGTGGGAGGTTATGGAGATGAGTGTTGATGAAGGTAGGATGGAGGAGTGAGGGAAGGTGGGCGAAGTGGGTACGGAGGAAAAGTGTGGCAGGGGGACAATAGTGAAGAGATAAGCGGTATCGAGGTGTCGTTTGGGGGGAGAGGGCAGACCGCGAGGAAGAAGCAGAGTCCTGTCGGGGTGACCGGCGAAGGCGAGGGCCCCGAGTGTTTGATATCGGAATGACGGCTGAATTTGGAGGCTTACCTGGTCTGTGATACTGTAGAAAGATAGGGGTTTTCAGTTGATGTCCGTCCAGAGCACGCCGGTGCGATGTCTGGGCAGTCGTAGGAAGAATGTGGAAGGGATAGAGGTGGGGGATGATGCTCTGGGCATCTGCGAAGGCGTGAGTTAGCTGACCGGGTGTCCTCGATATCGCGAGAATTTGGCTTGATTTTCGGATATTGGAAAAAGCCTGCAGGACTGCGCGGATCTGAAGAGCCTGGGAGGTCTTACGTAGTAGAGCTAGCGAGGCTTGAGGAAGTCAGTCGATTAGAGTCGACCACTCTTCAGATTCTCGCGGTAGGGGAGGTATGTTTACGATGCGATGATGGGTTTGTTGTTATGGTTCTGGAAGATGTGTGTTGAGTGTGGTGAGGGGAGAGAGGAGTAAGAAGAGAAGGAAGGGCAGATATTTGTAGGCCAGTGGATATTGTGATTGCAGGTGGAAAGGAAGGTGGAGGTGAATGTGGTTTCTCCAGGAGACGCGAGTGGTGTGGTGGGTAGGGGTACACCTAGTAGGGGGTTTTCTTGGGTGAAGACGAGGAGGAGAGCATACCGAAGACTCGTTGCCCCGGAAGGACGAAGCTGACTGATTGTTATTCTCCAAAGATACCTGCTCCGTAGAATGGAATCAAGACCCCTCGTAAGCTTCGCGAGGTCGATTGAATGTGGTGATGATAGATGCCGTGACGATGGATGGTACAAGTGATTCGGATTTGTGATATCGATGTGGCCAAGGTCTCGAGTGTATTTTGAAGTTCGGGTAAAAACAAGCAGACTCTCCCTCGCCGCGGTCAAACGGTGTACCTAGATCCAACAAGTCACCTAGGTGAGAGGGACCATTGTTTACTCCTGACCCTTGACCGCCTTCAATGCCAACATGGCCCCCGCGCCATTGGACCCATTTCACGTGCCAAACACCTACATAAGAAAAACAAGCCAGAGAACCACAGGTCCATTCGTCTCCCTGCGACACTTGATGGGTCATCAAGAGACTCCTGCTAGATAGCATCCTTCTTCCCGGGTGTGTATCGTTGACCGCGACCCCAACAGCATGCCCTGCTTCCAAATCCCAAATTCATGATTGTCCTCGACTCCTCCCCGACAGCGAGTAAGCCAACGATGTGCTCTCCGAAAGCCCGATAACCGACGATTGAACAGCCCCTTTGACGAGAAAAAAGTCCGCGAGTGTACGAAGGGATGAGATATATATATCCATGTACCCTTCGATTCGCAGTTGCTGCTCAGGGCAAATCCTCGGTTTCCTTCTTGGTGAACAGCTTCCCCATATATTCCTTCAGGCGCGTAGGCCGATGGCCTCGTGGCTTCCGAGTCCTTATTGCCGGAGTAACTTTGTCTTTATGCAGGGCAACCAGTCCTAAAGCGCCGCCCTGTGTATGATGGGGTCCTACACTCGGTCGATCTTGAAAGGGGGTTTGAGCTAAGGCGGGGAAGGGGTGCCGAGATCGGGAAGCTTGCGCAGAAAATTCGACTGTCCGAAGAGCCTCGGCCATAACGTCTCTAAGTGCGTGCCGCATGGCATCATAAATATGTCCATGGGCAGTGCCAGGAATCGTATTGGCAGCGACGGCCAGGGTTCCCAATTGTCCGTTGGCTGCGCCGGTCAAGACATCGATCTGGGCTTTGAGGGCGTCGATTTGGCCATCCATGCGGCTGATATTAGAACGCAGTTGGGAGGATGAGTCAAGCATGGTGTTCTCTACTATGGCTTGGAGGTGTTCGGAGACAGCACGAATATCAACCTCGGGGACATTGTTGGCCCCATGGCCGTCAACTTTGGAAACGGCGCTTTGAACGATCTCGGCGAGTCGACCTCGATCCTGGATCACTGCTAACGCAGAGTTCACGAAATGATTCCCTCTCTGGTCCTCGGCTTCCTGCTCCAGCCTGACGTCACGATCTCGCATATCTTGGGCGATGGTGACTCGCAGGTTGAGGTAAGCTTCGGGCGGCGCAAGTGCTGGGTCTCCACGTGCTTCTCGGAGGGCTCTCAGCTTATTCCAGTCCTCGACGATGGAAACGGCATTTGAGCTTGGGTATTTTGAAGGCGGCAATTCGCTGTTTTGTCGAGCCTGGGTGAGTAACTCTGCCATGAGTCGAACCTCGCCGGCGGTGTGAGGAACGCCATTGACAACGACCTGAGGAGATATTGTCGAACCGGAGAACGTGCTGCTTGCAGGCGTTGTCGGGCAGGAAGATTGGTATGACTGAGGATGCTGGAATAGGTCTGCTGCCACGATCACCGGATATGAAGATCGATCGTTCTGAGGATGCTGGAATAGGTCTGCCGACTCGATAGCCTCTGGGCACAGGCCGCCGAACTCGCCATCCATCGGGTGGTCATTCTGATCTTCGCCCGAGTCCGCAGTCGAATCCCAAGCATAATCTGCATAGTGGCACTCGGTTTCGTCCATCTTGTGCCGTGACCACGGGTTGATGGTCCAGGATAGCTAGATATGATATTACTATGAGGCCACGGTATGACAACAATGATGATGATATTTTGGTGGAGGAAAGCATAACGCCGGGGAGGAAGTACGAACCGCTGGACGTATTGTGAACTTGGTAGGTTATGAAGTAGGCGACATGGTAAACAGGGTTGGAGATGTAATATTGAAGATAGGCAAAGGTAAGATGGACCCACGGGAGAGTTTTTCAGGTGGGCGGGGGAACTCTCGAGCAGGAGGGCGGGAGAGAAATATGGTGTCATAAAACGGGGTCAATTGTGATATAAGGTCCTATTGAGCGTAATAGACAATAGGAGTGCCCTATCCTCGATCCAAGTACAGGTACACGCTTCCTTCACCGCAGCATTTCGAGTCAAGGAGACGAGTGCACGGGCCACATGAATAGGGGGTGAACCTCCGAGTAAGAAAATACTGAGAGAACAAAGAACGACCAATACTGTGAGATTCAAATAACACCTAGATATTGCCTCCTCTCCACATTCCGGTTGCGGAAAGATGCCATCGATCCAATTATCTTTCTCTCCATTTGGGCTTGCGCATCAATTGGATAAGGAGAAGGTGACCGGGATCATCTCGCTTGAGATTGACACCCAGGAGCAGAAAGCAGTGTCGTTTTTATCGTACGAGACGTTGCCAAACTTGACCTACGTGGTAGAAATGTCACATTGACGTTTTGCGTCAGCTTATGCAAGATGATGCTGGAGACAGGAGTTAGACAGGGGAGGAGGAGGTGGTCAAGTTGAAATTAAGTTGGCGGCTCTGTTGAGGTGGGTCAAGGGGATGATCGATAGGGGCCAATCAGAGTGGAAATCTCCCCTACCGCACCAGCAGGCTATTCCTGGCAGGAAGGAACACACATCACCACTCATGTGGAATTCGAGGACGAAATTGGGCTCAGTCAAACATCCGTGACAAAGAAGGGGTCGTGGAATCCCCTTTGAATTTCCGGGTCCGGAACTTCTAAAGTACATGACAGGAATTACCATCCCGGATCGGCAAGATCAAGTCATCAACAGCATGCGGGGAGGGCGTGTTGCTCTCAGTGGGATCAGCTGCCCACCCTCTTGGATTAACATATCAAGTCCGACATTGCAGATCCAAGCTATGGTGCTTAACCGGGCTGTTTGGTATGAAGTAACGGCGGCTAACCTCTGTCACGTCATCACCATCATCATCATCATCAGCATCACTGTGGGCAAGGGCATCGATCAGAACGTCAGATGGTCTCGAATTAGCGATGCTGATACAGCCACTTCTAATAGAAAACCATGGACCGTTATTGTCACCTCCCAAAGTTAATAATCACCATTACCACCATCCTCTCTCGCATCCTATCATCCCCCGTGATCCTAATCCCTATGGTTGGTGACCATTGTCAGAAGACTCATGGTGGACCATGCCCCAATAAAAGTGATGTGGCTCCGGGGTTGGAAGCCAAGCAGAGCCGGTAAAGTCCGGCTTGTGGTCTTCAGATGCTGTCATCATCGTCTGTGGGTGGAAATTCATGTTAGCCGCATAGTCAAACGAGTGGATCCCGGCGATGGAATTCGACAGTTTCGAGGCTCCGCCGTTGTCGAAGGCCGACGCGTATCCGTTTGCCTGCTCCGTCGTGCAGAGTAGGCAAGGGTCGTCCTCGCCGCCGCTTTCGCCAACTTGAGGAGGAGCTTCCGGGATAGTATTTAGTATCGACGAACCGTCATGGTAGACCTCCACCTCGATCTTCTCCTTCTTGGCCTTGCTCTCCTTCTTGGCCGTCGTCTTGGCCGTCGCCTTGGCCGGCTTCTTAGCCTCAGTCTCAATCTTGAAACTAAGGTCCTCCGGCTTGACGTCCTCGTCGTCATCCGAGTCGGCAGATGCCATCTTGCGCTTCTTGGCAGCAGCGCGCTTGGGGGCGGGCGACGTGCCGGCGGATTTGGGGCCCGCGGTGTTGGCGCGGTTGCCGCCTCCGGGGGCAACGCCGTGAGCCTTCAGGAGCCGTTCATAGCGTTTAGCCCTGCGTAAATGAATAGTTCATCAGCGCAAGCCCTTCTTGGTCTGAGAAATCCAGCAGGCAATTCCAAACTGACGTCCGGTGCACACATTATGGGGGTCTGTTTTGGGAGGGACTTACGCGGCGGCCTTGGAGACAATCTGAAGCTCGTTCGCAACGGCAACAAAATCGACCTGTCTTGAAGTTAGTCTCGGCATGGCAGGGTTGGTCATTTTGAATTGGAGGTAGGCTTACCTTGCCGGCGGTCGAATGCTTGATGCATGAGACCAAGAATTTGAACTGGCTCTCGGTGTCCAAAGGCATCTTGGCAGTGACTGTGGACCAGTGTCAGCATACGGTTGTCAAGCCAGCTCCAAGACTCGAAGCCAATCTTTGATTTTCCCTCGGAGTCGATGCTTGCTCAAAATATATTACTTACCTTGATGAAGATTCGGATAGGTAAAGGCAGTGATGATTGATGGAAGGTATGATGCGGCAAGAAGAAGGCAGTCTTCAGTCTGTGGTTTGGTGGAGAGACAGGTGGGTGGGTTTGAGATTTGAGGATGAAGGGTGATATGCCGTGGCCCTCGGGGCACAGGGTGTGGATATCAGACGTCTGTTCTCGGGCTTGTCTAGACCTCAAGCATATCTGAGTCTTGAAGTGGGGTGAGT
Organism: Phialemonium atrogriseum; assembly: GCF_030411735.1. Taxonomy (NCBI): domain Eukaryota; kingdom Fungi; phylum Ascomycota; class Sordariomycetes; order Cephalothecales; family Cephalothecaceae; genus Phialemonium; species Phialemonium atrogriseum. The sequence goes on from NW_026848138.1 coordinate 1,190,245, forward strand.
GGGAGAGCTAGAAGGAATCTGAGAGGCACATTCAGTTCTGGGTAGGCTATCTTCCAGACTCAAGAGGGGCGTGAGGTGTCTCTGAACGAAAGTCAGGGCACCCGGTCTTGTACTCGTTGCTGTACTAGGCAGTGACAATCCAGATCAAATGAGCGGTCAGAACGTGTCTTAAAATATATCTTTTTGGGTGGCATAAGCTATGCCTGCCAGGAATGGAGCTACATCTTCATCCAACCGACACCTCAAGGTTCAGTCCAGCCTAGCCTAGAGCCTTTGGGCTAACAGACAAGGTAGGTAGGAGCGATGCTCTGTAACTTTTAGGGAAAAGGAATTGAAGTGGCATCTATTGTCCATGCTCAATGGCCTGTTGTGTTGGGAGCTCTTTGATGCCTCCCCATAAGGGACCTGAGATAACCATCAGCAGAGCATTATCTCAGGAGTATTTCGGCTTTGAGTACCTTTAGAAACTACAAGCAAGCAGGTAGTTCATTTGCCATCGTTTGATGAAACACAAAGATTTCGCATTCACACTTCCTATCCCCTCCATAAGCTTGAAACCAAGTTCCTGGTTCGCATGTTCGGTCCAGGGGCTTTCAGTCTGGTCTTTGGGCATATCCCTATCAATAAGTAGCGCAGTGGAAATAGCTAAATGGCTGGGGCCTAGATACTTGCCTCCTCAAGAGTATCTGCATCTTTGTAAACTACGCTGGATCTCGTGGTGACTATTATTGTGACTTTTAAGGGGGCGAAGGTAGGTACCCCTGAGTTGGGATACAGACACCAACCACTCCCACTAGAGAACTCGACCAAGATAGTTGAAGGCCACTGTTATGTGTTACTCATACACCTTATATTGAGGGGCCTTGATGGTTTTCATGTGGCCCGAATTGAAGAAGACTACCCAATCTGTGACCCGTGGTCCTTCCTTTCAAGATGATGTGTGCGATCGCCATCGGCATCCACATCGCCATCGCCATCGAGGTTTACAAATGGAGATACGAAGCCATTGTCTCGAGTATGGGAGCTGATATTATCAAGTGTAGCCCTCGGTGCCCCCGGAAACATGCGGAAGTTTCTGCAAGGTCTTCGAATGCCCGGGTCTCTTGCGAGCACCTTCTCCAATCCATCCTTCTGCCACTACACTTCTATCAACCAAGCGTAGCCCACAATCCTTTCTCACCACATATACCATACGATTTACCCCTACCTTGACTATCTCATCAGGGGAAATCCAGTATCTTCCTACCGAGAGGCATCCAAGTCGCGAGGAGAGAGAGATGGCAGGAGAAACCAAGCTAGTAAGTGACATATCCAGCACTCCCTACGTGCTCCTCCGGATAGCATTCTATTCTCAAACTCCCCACCAAGATTGCGGATTCCCCTGCTTCACTCTGCCCTCGTCCCTCTGAACCGCATATCTCGTCGGCATATTCACCCTCCATCCCTTGCCCGAGCAATCTCCTCCCAGCAATCCCCTCCGCGTACTGAAAACCCTGTTCGGTACCCATGCCAGAGATCCTGTACCCCAACCTAAGCTGCCTCACGCGCGCTCCTTTCTGAAGCCCATCCCCACTAACCGTCCCCACAGCCAAGCCTCACGACCGCCACCACCATGCCCCCCAAGAAACCCACCACCCCCAACGACACCACCGCCACTACCAGCAGCGGCGGGGGCGGGCCCGGCCTGAACGGCAAGACCGTGACGGAGAGCGAGCTCAAGTTCGTCAACGCCGTCCTGTCCAACTTCATCGCCAAGCCCGACGTGGACTGGGCCGCCGTCGCCGCCGCCCTGGCCCTCAAGGACGTGAAGTGCACCAAGGAGCGCTGGCGCCAGATCAAGAACAAGTTCGGCTGGAAGGAGGAGAACAACAACAACAACGACGACGGCGGCGGCACGGGCGGAGTCGTTGGGTCTTCCCCTTCCCCGGCAAAGGTCACTAAGCGCACTCCCAAACGGACCCCGAGGGGTAGGAAGGTTGTTACGCCTGTTGTTGGTGGTGCGAGCAAGGCTGGTGGTGCTGCCAAGGAGGGGGGAGCTGGCCTCGAGAAGGAGGGGGATGCTGACGCCGGTGCCGAGGTCGGGGTCGGGCTCGTCGGCGAGAGTCCCACGCCCCGCCAGCGCAAGAAGCTTCCCAACCACAGGCCCCGCAAGGAAATCATCAAGCCTGAGCCGGAGGACACGGATGAGGAGATTGGCCACCAGGACAAGGGGGACGCCGGCGTCGTCTGATCTGGCCTGCCCCCCGTGGATGGGTTTGAGTTGCAGCCTTCTTCGTCTGGCAGCTGGGTATGGATGCGTTTGGGATTTTTAGAGAGCTGCATACACGCATACCCACGCCGGACTTGGTTGGACGCGGCCGGGCTCTTTCTTGACCTTTGGTTTTGACACACTTCAATATTGAGGGGACTCGCTTTGCAGATAACCATCGAAATCCCATTTGATTCCCAATTCATCGTGACAGTCTCGTGCGCCAAGCTGCTTGTCCTCTAACCGCATTCCGAGAGGTGTACTGTCCAACCATTTCCGGTCAAGTTTCATCATCACGTCGTTCCTTCCAAATTCGATAGTGTCCAACTGTGGTGTTTCCATACCTAGACTTCCCTCTCCCAAACACGCAAACATCCGGTTATCTTAGACATCTTCTTCGGGGTCTATGAGGAGCACTGATGGTAAGGAAGTCACACAGGACAAGCCAAGCGGCTGAAGCGGGGGGCACCGCACCCGCCACCGCGCATCCCAACGGCTGCAGGTTACGTGGTGATTTACGAAGGCGGCGTGGCATGGCTTCACGAGTACGGATACGATGTCCAAGTTAGAAGGTCGGACGGAGTCAATGTCTTATTCCATGACGAAAGCTAGGCTAGAGACGGACCATGTTCGTGGCGCCGGGCAGCAATAAGCTATCGCCCCCTTCCGGGAACCCCGGGATGAAAATCGCAGAAAGCAATGTATGGTGATGCCCCGTCCCATCAGTCCCAGAGTCCTCCACAAGAAAAATTCCCCCCTTAAGAAAATCCTCCCTCAGAAAACCCCGGTCCGTGATATCCATGGACAACCAACCAAAGAAGACGCAGCGATCGTGTCCCATCCATCGGTGACCGGGATTCCTTCGCTTAAGAAAGTCTCCGTCGTGCCATATCTGGGGAATGTCGATGCAGAAGAGCCGATGGCCTAGATAACCTCCTCGAACGCGAAGGGCCTAATGAGCAGTCTCGAGTCAGCAACATGCGAATATAAAGCTTGCAAGATCGGGGTGTGCATACTTGGCCTCCTTGTTCTCGGGGTCCTCTTTCTTGACGTTGGACTCGCGCTTGACGGGGGTGCCATCCTCGTCCTTCATCTTCTTGATGGGGCTCTCCTCATCGTCGTCCTCGCCATGGTCCTCGGGACGGACGGTATCGGTCGCCATCTTGCGCTTTCCCTTGCCCTTGCCGGAAGCAGGGGTCTTCTTGGCAGCCGGGTTTCGCTTCTTGGTCACCGGAGTCTTCGGGGTGGCAGGGGCGCTGGAGCCTTCGCCGGAGACTTCCTTTCGACGGAGCTTCTGGAGATGCTGCCTGAAGGAGATGTCAGTACCACAGTGAGGAAGCCGTTTCTAAAGGAAGGAAGGAAGAATGGAATCATGTGAGGGGGAAGCAGAAGTGAGAAAGTGAAGTCAGTACGTGACAGCCTTGACGGTGCAAGTGTAGCCCATGGCGCCCAGACGTGTTGTCACAGCACGCAACTGCTCCTGTGTTGGGGCGACTTCGTCGGCGATCGCGCCGATGAGGTCTCGATCGGCGGCATGATCCCAGTTCATGCGATCGGACGACATGTTGCAGGGATACTAATATGCAAGGCGGTAAGGTAGGAATTATGATGTTGTGTGTAAAACTTGTCGCGGCGATGATGGCGAGAAAGGATATTGGTTGATAAGATTACCACTTGGTGGTAGTGATGTCTGTTGTTTGGTCAAGGTTGGTCAAGGTATGGGGAGGGATTCTGAGGCTCAGAGGACACCTTCTGGATGCCGCAGGCAGGCACTAGAAGCAGAGGGAAGTAACGAGGGAGAGTTCGCTGAAAATGACAAGAGAGAAGGATGAGGAAAGGGTGAGAATACGTGGCAGCGCCCATGGTATAGTTATACCCAAACTGGCGTGTATATTGGATAATTCTGTCCCACTCCGGGGCGTTGATCGAGGCCTCTTGGACGATCGCCTGCAGGAGGATGAGATGGGCCCGGTCATCCCAAACGGTGGCCTTCGACGGTGTCGCCATCTTCAAATGGAGAGGATTTGTGCTGGTGTTGTTGCTATTGGGAAATGGAAAGTAGACGGAGGGCGAGTCGTGACTGATGGCGGAAAGTTGCAGAAGCAGCCGAATCTGGCAGAGAAGACAGCGAAATGTGGGTGAAATACGAGGGAGAGCGGGGAAGAGAATCAAGCAAGTACCACTTAGTTTCTATCAAGACAGCGAGACGTGTGAGGCCAGGCTCGCCAAGGCGGTGCCTTGGTTATGTCAGGTTTGCTCGACCTGAGACCATTCTGACAAGGCCAGCTCCATGCTGCCAAAATGGTAGGAAGGACCGGCCTCAGGGAGCAGAAAAGGTGGCTTGGTACGGGTGAATCAGCTCGCAAGCTTACCGGATGGCATTCCAGCCCATATCGTGGCCACGTTCCTGCATGAGAGCCACGATCTCTTCCCTCTGCTCAACCGTAACAGCGGGTTGGGTCACGAGGTAGAGGACCTCAAAGAGATCACCTTTGACCTCGCCAAACTTGGTCATGATGTGATAGCGTAGAAAACAAAGGAGGAAGATAATGGTGTCCTCAGCAGGCTGTGTTGGTTGTGGCAGAATAGCCTTTGCACGAGGTGGTTTGTGAGAGCCAGACGGAGGAAGGAGGAAAAGGAAGGACGACAAGGGGATTGTACAGCCAACTAAGGCCCCCAATGGAGAAGAGAAAGGAAGGTGAAAGTAAAGGAAAGGAAAAACTCCGCACCGAATCGAGTCCCAATGGACATCAGCATAACCCTTGGCTTTCATAAAGTTCACAATTTCCCCTTGGACTTCTCTGGTCAAATGGGCCTGCACCCCAGCATAGAGGGCAGTCAAAAGGTCGGCCGAGGCCTGTTCATCCCACTTTGGCATGATGAAAGCAAGGGAGGGAGTTGATAATGTCCAAATGAGGGCAGCAGTAGGTGAAAACGATGAAGAAGGGAAGTATTGCCGGCAGATGGGTGGTTGATCTTTTGAGTGGTGTTGTGGAGGGGAAAGATGATGGGTGGTTGTTTGGATTTTGGAAAAGGTGACCAAGGATATCTGCTCTTACCTGATAGCCTCCCAGGTGAAGGTAAACCCCTTCTCCAGAAGGGCACTATGGATCTCCTGGCGATGCGAAGTAGTACTGCTACCTGAGGCAGCAAGGGCATCGGCCAGGGCACCGCAGAGTGCAGCGTGGGACTCGCTATTCCACTTGCTCTCAGGCTTGGCGAGCTTCTCATCAGTTAGGGCCTTGTGGGCCTTTGGGGCCGTCGGGTCGGTGGATGGGGGAGCCATGGCTGTCTCGCAGGTGGCTGGCTGGCTACGTGAATATTTTGTTGTGAGAACAATGCAAGGTCGAGGATGAAGTTGCTGAAGGTTGAAAAAAAGTGGTGTGGGAGGAAGCCCTGGAAGGTTGAAAGGGAGTGTACTTATAGTACATGTAGGTAGGGTGAAGTCGTCGAAGGCCGAGCAAGCGAGAAAGCGGAAGAGGGTGGAAGCGGAAGGAGCTTAAGTCTGGCCTGAGCTTCCTCAAATGACCACTTCTGCCATGCCTTGCCCTCCAGGATCTCGGTGCATGTGCTGTGCTGTATCACTGTCTGGGACAATCCAAAATACTTGTGCATCTTAGCAAAGGGGACGAGACTGGTGACGGGTCCAAGTGCCATCGACAAGGGGTGGGGTGCCACCATCATCACCATTATTGTCAGTTACATTGGGGAGCCATAGCATAAGTGCCTACCTAGACAAGGGATATAAAGCACTGTTGATCGGTAAGGGACTAATCGCCTGATGTTCTCCGTTCTCCGTTCCCCGCAACCATGCCTTGAGTAAGAGCTCCAAAACTCCAGCAACCCGCCAGGGAAAAAGAAAACCCGAAAAAGAAGCAAAGCTCGAAGCCAGAGTAGCCGCTATCAACCCAGACATTCGTTTAAGGAGGTCTTGAAGACGGCGCCCCGTAAGGGCTTGGATAGGGTGTGAGTGAGCCCCACGCTCGCGGGTCCCTTCATCGCAATTTTGGAAGCCTATACTTACTAGGCTTCGCCATAGCTAAAACTATATGGTCATTAGCACTAGTGTACGCGTAGGCACACGGACCACGGGAGGAACAGCACGACTTACTCAGGTGCATAATGATCTACCGGGGTTGGGTTGCCGTGGCCAGCTAGCGCGTTCAAGACGGCCTCGTCCTCCAAGGACGGATCTTGATTTTCGTCGAGTCTCGGCCGCTTGGCCACTTGCTCATCCGGATCCTCAAGTCCGGGGTCCACTGCCAGGGGATCGCTCTTTGTTGGCGATGTCGAAGTTGCGGACGCGGAAGCTCCTGCAGAAACGTCCTTTTGGTGTTGGGGTTGAGCTTCGAGAGGCCCTTGAAGCTGTTGACCTGAGTCTTGGGTCAACTCTGAAAACGGAGCTGGCACGGACTTGCGTGGCCTACCCCGGCCCGGGCCCGGTCGACGAGTAATGGGATTGAGCGTCGGGTCTGAGCTCCTTGCGCTATCACCCGGCGAGCCATTTGACTCGACTTTGTTCTGGGCCCTCCGGAGCCCTTGGAAGTGTTGCCTTGGTTCTTCATGTCAGCACTCGGGGTTCAGCCCAAGAAAGAAGAATCCGGTGCATTAGCGCCGCAGAGCCGCCAGCAAAACAAACGCAGGTTCAGCGGAGCAAGTCAGGCATGTATCAAATCAATCAAAGGAGCAATAATAAACAAGACGGCAAAGTAGAAGGTTGGGGTTCCCCCTCCTGCCTCATCGCGCGCGTAGCTTCATGAAACCCAGCCCTGGATAGATGGCAGAGGGTGTGGGAGCACAAGCCAACTTGGCATTCGAAGTCGAGGACTCGAGGATGAGATGGCACAAAACAAGGCAACGAACGACCAGGCTCAACAGGTATGAAACCGACCGCATGATGATTAAGCTCACGTAAAGTGGCATCGAGAGACTCACCGGCATCCTTCATTGGTGAAGCCATAGCCAAGGGTGCGCATGTGGTTGCCTATGGTGGTCCATTCTGCCCCGCTGATGACGCCAATGTTCTTAACCGACAGGATGGTGAAGAAGAGGTCCTTATCGGCCCTGTCGTTCCAATTCTTGTTCATCCTGAAGAGACTCGGTCTATTATACTCGCTTGGATAGCGGAGTTAACGGCGTATGATTCCACGTGCGAGATGGAAATTGCTAAGGAAATTGCTAAGGGAACCTAGAAATTGGTAGAGATGGGAGCAGCTGAGAGGTCGAATGCTCAAACAAAAGGTTCGAGGGCTCGTGCATTAGCTTAACAGTCACGTGCGGCGCCTGAAACCGTCCGAACTGTGAAGTGGCTGGTGGGGATAACGGCCAATCATAGAATTACGGTGGCTGATGGTCGCCAGCTGGCAGACAGTCAGGCTCTCTGAGGAACTTGGCACATGACCTGGCGACAATATCGCGACACTACCAAGGAGGAGATGCCCCACAGTGTGAATGTAGGCCACGGTGTTAGTCCCCCTTTCCAACCTCCTCCTTTTCCGCGGCTGTCATCCAAGTCGTCTTGGTGACCACCTTAAATCGAACCACTACTTCAGAAGCCAACCTAACCTCTCAAACTTCCTCAAATGGATTATTTGAAACATTGCAAGGCAACTTGAAGCTGATACAGCTCAATTGACGCCGACAGTCGTTCGAGGATGATGGCTTTCCTCGTTCCCATGATCTGCATCCAAAAACGGAAGAGGGGTGTTGCGACCTCATGTACAGGCGGGGTACTGAGACTCTAGGCGGTACATACTTTTACAAGCTCTCCTGTCACACACCAAACGGACATGGATCATCATGAAAATGATGAGTCTTTCAATGCCGCGCACCACATCTCGCAACCTGGCTTGCCAATCAGATCGAGGAGACTAGCTTCCCTCCCAACCACCTCAATTTGCAAGTGCAACTCGAGTGAGTCACCCCATCTTTGAAACCCCAGCACCTCGATCCTGTTCCTGAACCTTGCATGGCACCACCGGGTTGGTTGCGTTGTCCTGCCAAACTAGTCGTTTGTTTGCCCTTCTCCAACGGCAGCGACCGTCTCAAGTCGGCCACCACCCCGCCGAGATAAGAGAAAATTGGCAAAATTGCCACCAAGGAATGAGCGCACCTTATGCAAGTTAGCCAACTGCCCCCGCGGTATTTGGCCGGATTTGGGCAATGCTGCCACTATCCGGCCGAGGAACAGGGATCTGGATACCCGGAGAAGCCACTTTACGCGGTTGTGCCGCCATGCCGCGTCGCCACCTCTTTGCTGCCACCACACCCACCCTCTCTCCATTCCCCACACACTCCTGCCAGGGTCTGGTCTGGCATTTCTGTTGAGTCGGTGAGAAAGCTTTGCATCATCGCAGGCGGCCAACCAGCAGGGCAAGCTGATTCATGGTCAAAAAACAAGGAGACAGGAGTGGGGGAGAAATGCTCGTCCCTTGGAAGCCCTTATCGTGGCGCTTTATGCTTACCCCCCATTGACTGAGCAACTCACAAAAAGCAAGTGGGCTGCCATTCAGCTTAAGCCCATTTTATTGCTAGTTTCTCTACAACTAGTTGTCAATCGCCTCTTTCCATTCCTCTTCTATGGCGCCTTCAAACTTTAGCCCATATAATGAGATCTTCCTTTCTCCCCTCAATTGATGGACCAAGTAATTGCCATGAGCCATCACATTGGGCCCCCAGCTCCCAATATCTTTCTATGGTGAAACAGACATATAACTACCCCCAGCCTCGCCTCACCGATATTCACAGCAAGGCTGCCAGTGACTCACATCCCCACATCCGAACATCTGGCTGGATTCCGGCCAATGTAAGGCTTGGCTCTGATCACCCCTCCTCGCCCTACTCGCCCTACTCGCCCTCCACCAAACCAGCCTAGGGTTCATATTGACCCCCTCTTCCTCCTCCTTCCCACTGCGTGCTTCTGTTCCGGAGGATCTCCTCGGCGGCTGTTGTTCTCCAGTTGAAGGCAGGATCCAAAACCGCCGAAATGTCTGCCAACGACAATGCGATGACCAGATTCCTCTTCGCAATCTTGCAGCAGAAATGTCTCAAAGATGTAGTTTTTAAGCCCAGCCCATTTCCCCTGAAATCACTGAAACTAAACCTTCGGCCAGATCGATTGGAACAAGGTGGCGCATGATCCGATTCTGGCCCAGGAGATCACAAACGGCCATGCCGCCCGTATGCGGTACTCTCGGTTCCGCTCTGCCATGTTGGGCCTCGAGCCTCAGCGGCGCAACCGGACAAGCGCAAACAAGTCGCGAGTGTCCAAATCCAAGAAGCAGCCCAAGGGCAAGCAAGCGGACCCCGGCATCAAGCAGGATCCGGCGGTGCCGAACACTTCTGTCAAGGAAGAATCCAAGGTCTTATCGCCCAAGGTCAAGCAGGAGCATGTCCAGGCGCTGCCAGAGTCGACCTCGCCTAACCCTACGGCTGGACTCGCATCGAGTGCCGTCCCCCCGTCCGATCTGCATTCGCAGCTTCATGCAAGGCTTCTCACCCCCTGCAGCGACTCGGATGTCCTGGTAGCATCTCAATGTTTTGCTGCCAGCCCAAACAGCGATATGTTGCATTCGGATGCATCATTCGACCTCTCTGGGGCCTCGCAGTACAGCCACCACGACCATACGTCCTGGTCGCGGGCCCAAACCTACCCGGCCTTCGGTGTCGGCTACGATTTGGCGACTTACACGACTGGCTTCTGTGAACATCAGCACAACCATCAAGCCGCCGATGAGCTCGCCTTTTCTGGTGGCCTCTTAGATGGGAACGGAAATCACGTTATGGTGAAGCATGAGGAATGGGACGCCCAGAGTTACCAATGAAGTATGACGGCATACCGGGAGTGGCCAGCGGCACGATTCTTGGTGGCAGACCATTTGAGCAAGGGGTATTTGGATCGAACTGGGTACTGGGTATTGTTGCATGCAGCGCGTTGATTTCAGATCTGGGATACTATCAAGCCATGCCATGCTTAATCGAGGTTCTCCCCTATGCCTACGCCATGATGGGAGTTAGAAGTGAGCACCTTCTGTCCCATAATGTGTTGATAGACAGTTGTCTCTTGCTAAATGCGGGTCATTAAACTGCAACGGGCTCTCATGTTTCTTAACTGGGCTGCTAGGATGGACAATAGTCGGGCACTAATGTCTAGATGCTTCACGAACTTCATTGTCTTTCGCCACTGGCCTTGGATATGTGACTTGCTCTCCTTCTCGCCGAGTGTCTCGAACCTACCCCCGGCCGGTCCGGACCTGGTTCCGGACCTGAACCCGGACTCGGACCCGGAACCTCGCCCTGCCCCGAGCACCTTCCACTTTCCTTTCAAGTCATACCGAACTGCGGGCCTGCAGGTATCCAAGAAAGTAAGGCAGAGCTTTCGCCTTTTCCAGGCTTTCTGCCACTGAACACCACTCCTCGCTTCGTTGGCTAGGCCTTCAAGTTGATATCAAACCGCGCAGTCCGTCCTTTCCTTTATTTACATCTACAATATCATCGCCCGGTCGTCAAACTTTGCCAATCCTCCTCCATATTGCAACTTTACCTCCTGGCAGGATCCCGAGCATCTCTCCTCACATCTCTCGCACGAGGACTCGGTCTTCCTGCTTCCTATTTCTCGTGCTCATTACCGCACTTCGCCGATTTGCATCCTAAGGATTCTGAAGACCGTCTTCTTCACCTGGGTAAGATCCTCAACCCAGATGCGCGTCTCCTGCTATCATCCCCCTCCATTACCTATCTCCCTCCATCTCCCCAAACCAAAACAGCCCAACCACCCACTGCAACCTCTGATTTTCGGGTTGCTCTTGCTATTATCCGTAAGCATACGCACTTCACCCTCGTCCCCAGACAAATGTGAGGCGCGCGATCCTGGGTTACTACGCTCGCTCCTGCCGGTTTAGGGTCTCGTCTCGCGCGTCCTGCGTCTGTCGATCTGAACTTCATCTGCCCTCTCACTATTCCTCCCCAAGACCTCCCGAATTATGCCATCGTATTGGAGACCTCGGTAGAGTTATCCAGAACTGATGCATACCCTCTGAGCGTTTTCCACCCAGACCTTTCCCATCCTGACCTTTCCCCTCCTGACTCTTTTCATTCTAACCCTTCCCTAACCCTTCCCCGTACTCTACAATACAAGGCACAGCTCCCAGTCAAGACCCAGTCAAACCCATGGTCCCGATTAGTTATATTTTAGCTAAAGCAAGGTACTGAGCGACAGACTAATCCACCTCTCTTACAGTCATGATGACTACCCCAAAGAAGAAGACCACCAAGACGACCGATGCTAGCCCGTCCGGCAGCCTCAGCACCCCAGGTGCCCCCGGTAACCCCGGGAGCGACTCCGATGGACCGCCCTCGCCTACCGTCCAGGAGGCTTATTTCTTCCTGAGCATCCTCCGGAACCAGGTGAACAAACCCGAAACCAACTGGGACGCGGTCGCCGAGGAGATTGGTTTCAAGAATGCCGAGACCGCCAAGGTATGTACCTTCCCATGGCCGCAACGACGCCGTCACGCTCGGCTCAGAATTCACCTCGTTACTCACACATACCCGCAGGTCCGCTTTGGCCAGATCAAGCGCAAGCTCCGCTTCTCTACCCCAGCCACTGCCAAGGTCACCCCTCGTAAGCGCGGTCCCAACGGTTCCGCCCAGGACTCCGTCGAGAAGAAGCGCAAGACCGCCACCCCCAGGAAGGGCCAGGGCAAGGGCGCCGCCGCCGCCGCTGCCAAGGCCGCCGCTGCCGCTGAGGCTGCCGCTGCCGCTGAGGCTGCCGCTGCCGCTGAGGCCGCCGCCCCGGACGACGGCCTGACTGACACTGACGCCCCGGGTGAGAACGACATCCCGGTCTATGGCGACCTGGAGTACTACGAGGGCCTGGAGAGCACCCCGGCCGACGAATATTCCGAGACCCCTGAGGAGATGCTTGCCTGGGAGGCGGCCCGGGCCCAGATGGAGCAAGCTCGCGCCTACAACGAGGAGATTTAGGGGGTGAGCTGGAGACCACTGGGATGCCAAGGCCCTGGCTTTCTTCGGTCTTGATTTTCTAGAGTTGAGGGGATTTTCCCCCCAAGGGGGACAATGACTTGCATCTGGATTTCCTTTTCTAATCTTCTACCTCTGGCAGAGCTGGGTTACACTTGGCTGGTCCTTGCGAAATAAGGTGGATTTTCTGGCTCGGAAAGCCCAACGTTGATCAACGAATTGACCTAGACATTCCACGTCTCTGACTCCCTTGCCTTCCTTTGTGAAACGCCCACCCTTGCTTTCTGTGACATACATTCCATCCCGGGGCTATCACACCTTGACGTCTACCACTATCTATCTTCGCGTCTGGTGAGCTCCCTTGCGGCTCAGTCTCCCACAGTGATTCCAACCTTGCGCGGACAAACTGCCCGGGCGTCCGGACTATTGCGGATGGCACTCTATCTCCAGTACGAGATATTGAGGCGAAAAGCCAGAATCAAACGTTCGTCACCCCATCTAGTCAAGGACAGGCCTGTAATAATGGTCGACAGGCTTCTTAAATCAAAGAGTGCTCCAACATACCATAACCCACAAGTTGCTAATCCAGAAAGACGATGGTTCGTACCCAGAAGCATTTACCATGAATAGTGTCCATTTTCTCTTGTCATTCCAAATAACATGGAGCTTTAGCCGATGATGCCACCATGTAACCTGGAGATTATTGCTGTGAGACTATTCGACTTTGGGATTTGGCACAGCTGCCTTGGCTCCGTCCCTAATGAAGGATCCCAACTGGCATAGCGTCTTGGCCACTCGATGAGCCAGTGGCATTTGGGAATACCACAGACAGACCACCACACTGTCCATTGTTCAATAGCAGTGTTCGCCTCAAATGGAAGACCGGGAAGGATCATGGTCCTTGATCTGCCCAGTCCTCCCTGTTCCATTGTGGCCTTGCACAGCCAGATCAATGATACCGGCTTGAATCTGTCCTAAGATTTTATTTGTTCTCGCGGCGGCCATTGTCATTGTGACTTTCTTGAGCTCTGAAGTGCTCTTGTGCCCTAGATACTTAAGGCCAACTTTGGTTGCTGTCTCGCCATACAGCTCTCCACTGAGCATCCTGGAGATCATTGTAGCTGCAGGAACAATGAGTCCATTGACAGCTGCTGAATTCGGCCGATTATCACTCAAGTGGAACCGCCTTGAGGTGCAACCATCCCAACCCCTTTTTGTAGGTTGGGATGAATGTTTATTGTACAGAACCTTCGAAAGCAATCCAAGGTCCTTAACTGGCTCATGACAACCTCTTAGCTTCCTAGGCTGCTGCTGACTCTCCCCATGGATGTTGCCTTTGACCCCCTCAGCATCAGGGACGAGGCTCTGTACAAACAGCATCCATGACCAAGGACTTGTGATACCCTGGAACATACTGTCCAAGGCCCTGAGCACCTTCCAACATGCCCTTGGATTCTACTGCCCAGTTGACCATCTCTGTCTCTAGCTTCATCCTCGGCAGACACCCCTGAACCCCCGGCGCCTCCGGCCCCACTTCCAACGACCCCCGATGCCGACTAAGCCCGGAAGCCGGCAGGCCACCGGGCGACCCCTCGAGCCACGCCCAGCCGCAGGCTTTGGCCACTTGGAGTCTCAGCCACTTTTGCTCAAGTCTATCTAGATACCATCCTCTTCTTTCTTCTCCCATCAGAGCAGTAAACAAACCCCATGTATGTTTCCTCATACCCTCATTCAGCTCAATGCCGCGTATCCCGCAGCTCCCCTCCATTGTCACATATCTTGAAACCCCTCCAAGAAGCACCACTACCACATACTCTTCCCCGCCATCGCCAAAGCATGTTCGAACCCGAGTCCTCCTCACCCACCCCCGCCGCCGCGGACCCCGTCCCAACAGCAGCACCACCTAAAGGCAAGGCCAAGCGCGCCACCACAGCTAAGGCAGTCCCCAAGGGGAAGAAGCGCGCCACCACAGCCGCGGCCCCCAAGGGCGGCAAGAGGAAGCGAGCTGCGCCGGCGGAGGAGGAGGACGACGCCGGGCCCGAGGCCAAGAAGGCGCGCGTCGAGGACGTCGACGCCGCAGCCCACGCCGAGGAGGTCATGGCGCTCATCGCGTGGGGATGGGAGCTTGCCAGATTGGCCGAGTGGGATGGGTAAGTTGAGTCCCACACCGCATGCATGGCTCGATGGTTAGCATCGGCACGGCAGCATCAACCTTCCTTCCAATCCGCCCTTCTCCCCTCTCCAGGCCGCACCACGATAGCTAACCCGAAGCCCCTGGATACACAGCGCCAACATCCGCATCGTGCACCCCATCGACCGCCTGGCCCTGCGGGGTCCTCTCTTGCCGGGGCACGCAACCCGGCCGGGATCGACGCGTCTAGCCGGTATGAAGCACCGGGTTGGAAAGTAGGCATGGAGGGATGGATGAAAAAGACCTAAATGGGACGGAACCCCCTGATTTCTCTTTATAAAAAGCACGGCACCTATCACGGGTCGGGAATATCGAATATCGTTTCCGTGTCTCCGCCGGGGCCGTTGCCCGGACAACGGGGTGGCAGCAAATACCTGGACGAAGGGGGGATGGGACGGACATGGTCGACCCCGATTATAGCAATGGCGGTCGATCGCATGCGCGGCTATTCAGTCCTATATACCATAGACCTTAACCAGGAAATTCCTCATTATCTGCAGTTCGGATATAGCCGACATGCTGTGACACCATTTGGACGTTATTGACAAGCCTCTCCGCCACCGGTGAAGCCAGAAGCCGGCCGTGGCTATTCGGTGCTAGTTCTCAACGCCTACTGAACACCCGCAAGAAAGTACCTTGCGCTCGCACGAACCTAGTCGGCCGTTCCCAGGGGAAGAGCCCAGCCATCGTCCGGGGACAGGGACCTATCTCCTCGCGACCGGGGGGTTAAGTGGAGGACGTACGTATCCGTCTACTCCCAAGTTGTTCGCCTAGGGAATAGACTGCGCCAAGAGACACGAGCTAGAAAAGCGGGAGAAACAAGGCGCAGGTAAAAAAAAAAAAAAACCCTCATATCACGGCTCCATCAATATAAGTATTCATATCTGTCCATTACGTCCGCCCCCCTCGCCCGCGACTATCGCAGACGAAAGAGAAACGGGAAATGAATAAACAACTAGCTAGGTAGGCGTTAAAGGTCACCGCCATCTCTGTCACCATGAGCAGCCATCCCCCCCAAAAAATTAAGAAGAACAATAAGAGAGAGTGGCTGCCTCGTTTGTAAATGGTGATCGTTTTTTTTAATAGCTTGGGGGATATCATCCAACCACGTCCTGCAAGTACCAGGAAATACACCCAGAACAAATAATAAGAAAAGGAAGAATAAGGGAAAACGCCTATCCCTTTACCCTTCCGCCCTTCCCAATTCCGAGGAACGATATGAGGTATCGGTTGCCAAATCCAGACAAAGGCAGCACGGGGGATAAGGGGGGAAAAGGAGGAAAGGAGATAAGAAAGACAAGAAAGGGAGAGGGACATAGCAAACCTCCCCCCTCTTTGAACCCCAAGGGAAAACGCCAGTTGCTTCCACACCGAGAAAGGGGTCCCCCCGAAAAAAAGAAAAAATGGTCATGATACATACATACAAGGGGGTTGTTAGGTCGTAATCGCTGTCAAAATATAATCGGGGTATTTGCGTTTTTCCTCTAAGCAGCTCCCGACGCTGCTCGTCCGTATGACAAAAGTAGAAAATGGTAATAAGAGAAAATACCAAAAAAGCTCCGTGGAAAAAAGTACCTGGAAACCCAACCTCTTTTGTCAAGGATTCCTCGCCGGCACCGTCACCTCGGGCCGCCAGGTGACGCCCTCCCGGTCGGCCCACCTCCGCATGATGGCCAGCGCGGACGCGACGGCGTCGTCGACGGCCGTCCACGGCCCGATGGAGGCCCTCATCCTGTCGTCGGCGACCTCCTCCAGGAGTGCCGCGGCCTCGGCCCACGTCGGCACCCGCCTCTTCTCCTGCTTGGCCCAGCTCGCGTGCGCGAGCGTTACCGACGTCGGGTCCAGCGTCATGAAGGCGTGCGTGATCTGCTCCAGGCACACGGCGTGCATCTGCGTCGCCAGCGCGAGCAGTGGCCGGCAGCGCCGCAGGCGGTGCTTCAGCTCCGGCAGGTGCGGCAGGAGCGTCTCCCACGTCGTGATGTCGGCGACCTTGCGGTCGAGCGCCCGCGCCTGGTTGAGCGCGTTGAAGGCGACCATGTAGGCGAGCACCATCTCGAAGTGGAGCGCCGCGACCCGCTTCTCCTCCGCCGTCGATAGCGCCGCGGCGGCCCCGCCGCGGCGGCGGAGGATGTCGTCCTTGGTGTGCTTCAGCTTGCCGCCCAGGCTCGTGTACTCGGCCTGCCGTTGCCGGAGCGTCGCGGCCTTGGCGCCGCTCGCGTGGTCTATGTTGTCGGAACTTGTGAGGGGCCGGTCTGCGACGCTGGGCGTGAAGCCGGTCGGGTCCCCGGGCGTGTGCGCCTGCGAAGTGTTGGACGTGACACGGGACATGGCCGTGGCCGAGTTCTTGAGAGGCGTGGACGGAACACCAGATTTTGTCGACCATGGCTCCGCCGTTGGTTTGCTTCGCTTTGACGAGGGATCAAAGGCCTGCTCCTCTGCTGGGAAAGGCCGCTTTCTGGAATGCGGAGGTGGTGTACGCTCGAGGCTTATCGATCGTTCCTTTTTCAAGGCCTCCTTGTGCGATTTCGAGGGCAGCGCTAGAATCGCCGAGACTGTGCGGGCGTTCTTCTTCCTGTACTTTAGGACCACAATACGCGACGGCCGCTTCTCTTCGTCCTCGTCGCATAGTAGACCCTTCCCTTTCTGTACGTCGGCCGGTGACTGAGAGGCTTGGCTTTCCCCCTGGCCCCAATCTTCCGGCGGGAACTCCTTAAGCCAGCGGGCTAGCTCTTCCTCAATAATAGGAGGGAGAGTTGGGGACAGAAGCGGGGGGATTTTCTTGAGCAATTTCTGCTTCTTAGACATCGAGTTGTCATCGGCCTCCCGCGCTCTTGCTTCCTCTCCTTTCTCTGCCAGCTTCCATTCTAGGTCGCCTTGCTCCTCACCCAAACCAAGGCGGAGGGGTGATAATAGATCTGGCACTCTGGTGCGGCCATCGCCCTGAGAGCGGCCACTGTCCTTTTGCTCTTTCTCTGATTGCTTCCTGGCCGTCCTCGTCGGACTGTCCATTTCTTCGTCAAACCCGAGTCGAAGGGGAGAGAGTAATTCTGGAAGTGCTGGTTTTATAGCAGTTTCGGCCTTTGCCGGTGCGACCCCGTTTACGTGAATACTCGACGCCGGAGATGCGCGGTCCATATCGCTTCTCGCGCGGCTTCGCCCATTAACGGCTGGCACCAGGGTGGTGCCCTTTGTCTCTTTGTGCGCGCTCTTGCCGTTCGCCGTATCTCGAGCGCTCTTAGGGGTGTCGGCTCTGGGTTTGCGAGACGCATCGAGCTCTGGCGCGGTGGCTTCTGTCTTGGTTTTCTTTTGCGGAGGCGAGACCTGCTCTGTATCCGAGTGTCGTTTTCGGCTTTCCGACACACGCGCGCTGGTCGACTCTGGCCTGGGTAGGGAGGGGTTCTTGGATCTGGGATCTTGTCAGTCTCTGTAGGCGGCCGCTACTCAGACTGGCCTTGTTGGGGACACTAAAAAGGAAAATGTTACCTCTCGTAGTTTGTCTCCGGCCGCGACTTGTCCGGCCGAGCATCTTCGTGGGTATCGCGATCGTTGGGTTTGGGGTTGTCCTTCCTTCCGCTCTGTTTGGCCGGGGCCGTGTCGGGCGGTTGCGAGTCGACCTTCGCCGATGGGTCATTGTCCGCTGGCGAGGTCGACTTCTTCTTATTTTGGTAGTCCTTGAATGTCATCTTCTTCTTCGCCTCGCCTCGTGCGGCGGCCATCGGCGGCTTGATTGTGTCAAGTTCGTCGCAGATCTCAAAGAAGGGCAGAGTCAGGAGCACTCCTCGGTCCGCATCCGAGAGGTATGTCATGTACTGCAGGCGCGCACTCTGGCCGGTGAACCAAAAACCGGACGGTGTCGGATATCGGCGCTTCGCGTCGATGCAAAGGTGATGTGGGCGGTCGGGAAGGACGCGCTGGGCGACTCTCTCTGCTCTTCTCGCCGCGCCGTCCATCTTCCCCTTCATTGCTAGGTCATCGGGTATTTCGCGATGCAGGAGGATATTTCGTATAGTTCCCCGGTTGGGCCAAGAAAGAAGAGCTCGCGGGGACGCACAATGGCTTGGGGTCCGGGGTGGCCAGATAAAGAAACCGGGGACGGTAAGGCGCAACGCAGGCTCTCTCTCTGCTTTCAGGCTTCTCGGGCCATCGGCCAGGCCAGGAAGGGCCAGCTTACGAGCGTAATGAGTGAAATGATGTTTGTCGGGAGTTTGCAATCAGTTGATCGGTTCGCGGCCGTGTGGTTCGAGAGCTGAACAGCGGGTAGCTTGGTTTGAGCCTGTACGTATAGACACAAAGAGTGGCATGTCATGAGCACAACGTTTCTTCGGCGCCGGTTTGCGGGTGGGGCAATTGGGCAAGGGATCCGAGACAGCAGAGACAATGAAAGCTATGCAGCGTACCAGAATTCGCAGCAGACCTTCCGTCCGACCTCGTTCGTTGGCCGGCTAAGGCGAGGCGGCGTTTGCGACGGTCGAGATTGCTACGGCACCCTCGGAGCAGCAGCAATTGTCACCCCCGCGGCAGTACAAAAGCAAGAGCGCATGTCCCATGCGGGAAGACGTGGTGGGCGACTTCATACGACGACGACCGCGATCGACGATGACCCTGATTAGCGAGGCGATCGGCAGGAGAGCGAGGGCATTCACAGCTGGCAGAGCTGGCAGAGCTGGCTGGGATGTTGTGTTTTGTGACTGGCGCGAGGCGACGGGGACGGAGGTGTGGAGGTGCAATGTGCGATGTGCGATGTGCGATGAGGCGTGCCCACTGGGGTGGGATTTTGCTGGGCTGGGCCTGGTTGGCAACCTAGCAAGGGTGCTGAAGGGTACCTCAATCCACCGGTGCGGAGGCGGCCCGTGTGGCGCTTTCCAGGCATCGTGCCACACAGGCACTACCACCTCACCGACCAACTTAACCAATGCACTACTAATTACTGCCTACTACCCAACAGTACCTATTCCACATCGTATGTATAATTAATAGAAGTGCTTAACATACGTAAGGTAGCAGTTTATTCACTGGCACAGTAGTACATTATCTAACCTACATCGAGGTACCTATGATACAATGTGTATCTACCTCCCTACCTGCCGGTAAAGCTAGGTAGGTTTAGGTTCAACCTTATTGCGTAAACCAATCATTCCCTTGCTACCTACCAATTTAATAGGTAGATAGCCATACTTTAGTGCAAACAACGCCCAAGGGGTATCCCATTCATTCCTCCCATTTTCTCGTGCCGTTACTTCGCTGCATTTTTGACACCCTCGCCGTCCTCCACCCTCCTTCCCTTTCCTGTCTCCTTTCCCGCCAAACGAGGTATGTAAAGCGGAAATCCGTCCTTCGATAACGCGTTACTTGGCAGGCATCTTTGCAACAGGATTGGCATTGCAGGCAGATCCCTTGGATGCCAATTTTCCCTTGCATAGGATCAGCCTCGTCAAACCTCGGCTAGGGCCCTTCAACTAATCAGCCGCTCGACCCTTGCCATTGGCCTGGCGCTGGCTCTGAAGCCCATTCGGGTCCGCCTCGAGTCTCTTCCTCTTGTTTCCACTCGCCACCGGGTCGGGAAACAGGTGGTCCATGTGGTTTGAAATATCATCAAGATCATTCCGCATCGCCTTCTGTTCTTCCCTCAGTTCCGTCCACCGCTGCTTCAGCTCCTGGACCGCCCTGTTCAGCGTGTCTATATCCGCCACTATCTGCCCATTAGTCGGGTAGAACGTCTCCATTTGTGCGATGATGTGCTCTGCGAGAGCCTTTGTCGAGATGTTGTTGTACTGGGAGTCGAGAGTCGTAAACTGGTGGTTGAGATACTCGCACTTCTGTTCCATTTTATCGCTGACACCTTCCACCTTCTCCGCCAGCTTGACAAAGTCTTGACCAAGCTTGTCGGTAGTGCTTTTGATCAAGTCGACATCCGGCACCGTATGTGGAAGCTTGGCCGCCAGCTCCTCGAGGCCTATAGTGCGAGACGTCAGGCCGGACAGCTGCTTGCCCAGGTCATCTAACATGCCACCCCACATATCGCCCATCATTTCTTGCATCTGCCTGACCTGCTCAACTCTCTGGTTGGTCTGCTCCATAGTATGCACCAAAGAACCGTCTTCGGCTCCTGTTGCAGGTGGTTGGCAGGCCTGGAGGCCCTGGGACACTTCGTCGAGTCGCTTTTCATGGTCTGTTACCCTGGCCTGAAGGTTTGGCCAGTCACCCAGGAAGATCTCAGCAATCTGATCTATACCTTCTAGATCAACGTTCCTGAGCGTCGACTGGGTATCTTTCGCCGTCGCGACACAGTCATCGAGAGCTATGTGCAACGACGTGACCTCCTCCTTGCACTGGGCTAGCTCCCGAGCTCGATCATCGGCCCGGGCCAGCAGGGCGGACATTTCGGATTTGAGCCCGGCATTCTCGTTGCGCAGTGCGGCCAATTCGTCGGTAGATGTCTTGGTCTGCACACTCCTCTGTCGTTCGGCCTCTTGGTTCTGAACCAGCGCCTTGGTGTATACTTCATATTTAGAGAGCTGGGCTCTGAACTCTTCCTGTTGACGCTGCTCCCGTTCGGCTTGTTGCGCTGCCATGTCCTTCCTCATCTGCTCCATCTGTCTCTTGAATTCCTCCTTCTGCTTCGCAAGTTGATCGGCAAATTCACTCTGCTGGTGCGCGAATTGGCTCTTGTAGCTATTATTGAGCTGTTGCATCTGGTTCTTAAGAGATGCAAGTTCAGGTTTAATATCCTTGAGTCGATGCGCTTCAGTCTCCTTCAATCGGGTTGGCTTGTCCAAGAGGGGCAGTCCATTAAGAAGCTGGACAGACAGCATTTCCGCTGCTCGCGTATATTTTGCATCATGGCCACGTCGCAGTTCCTCGAGCCTTTTCGCATCGCGGGACTGCTTGTCTCTGAACTTGTTCTGCATCTCTGGAACCGACTGGAACTCGGGGTACCTCTGCACCGACTTCTCGTAGTCGGTCTTCCGCTGCTTGATAGCACGGTCTAGGCAATCTTGCTGTAGGTCTAGGCTGGCCTTGTGGGCAACCAACTCGCCGAAGTCGAGAAAAGCCTTCGCAACGTCTCGAGACGGGTCCCCATTGCTGGCGAAGCTAGGTTTAGTAGGGGTGGAGCTTGCGGCTGGAGAAAAGAAGATATGGTCAGAGAGGACTGCGACGACGGAGAGATGGCCCTAGACAGCTTACATAGGCCACCGGTATTCTCCTGTCTCGATCGAGAACCTGGAGTGTCTGGTTTCGGTGGTACTTGTGTCGCTGATGGTGCAGACCTTGTCTGGGAGGATTTTGCAGGTAGAGGATGTGTTGCCATAGTTTTCGGGGGGGGTCTAGGGGCGGGGTTTGGCGGTAACGACCCAGTTGTGGGTGGCTCTCGTGGCTCTCGCGGCGACAGTTGGCTTCGACTATGATCTCGAGGTCTGATACGATCGCGATCATTGTCGCGTTCACTGTCGTTTGGGGTTCTGGATGAGTCCCAGCTCCTGTCTGAACCGCGACCATAGGGTCGAGGTGGGTGAAATGGATCATATCTGTGCGACATGACTGTTGGTTGCTCGTGGCGTCACTGGCGCCACGCGACAACTAGGTCTGCAATTTGATATTCTTCAGTCCATTACTGAGAGGCCACAACCCATAACCCAAGGTGCGCAATCGTGCGAGTGCTGATTATTAAATTTCCGGATGGGGAAGTGACCGCGGTACCAGGGAGCTTGTGTTCGCGGGCAGGACCCATTTGGATATTCAGGCAGAGGGTCTGTGCTGGGCCAGGGTGTTGGGGCGCCAAAAATATTTGGACAGTTGGAGCATGCAAAAGACCAGCTGTCAGACACGGAACAAGCGACGACGACGGCAACGGCAATGGCGATGGCAGCACCTCAGCAACAGAGACGGCGACAGCAAGGGTGCTTTAAAAATAGCGACAGTGACAGCTAGCCAAATCCCCTGCCCCAACAGTTGAAAGCCGCTGCCCGAATACCTAACAAAATGCCCCTGCCCGCAACCGCTTTCTTAGATTTCTCCCAAGCTAAGAAACGGCATACTAAAGTAGAGACGGGGGCAAATCTGTTATGGCTCGCTGTCGATGTTTCAGGCTAGCAATGCGAAGAATGTACTACTGGTAGGTGGTGAATGAATGTAGGAATGATTTAACTATTTTGGGTCTAGGACATCCTTGTGTATCGCTGTGCACAAACCAACCCAAACCCGGCCTGGAAGTGGTGTGCAGACATGGATAGGTAGGTACTGGGATTGGTTGTTTCGTTTGGGCTGTATGTACATTCCAGTGAGGGGTGGGGTACCTCGCAAGTACCTCCAGGGGTGCAGTCAGCGCGCTTAAATTTTATCGCAGGCGCGTCCATTTTATCAAATGCTCCCATCGAACGCCTGCCTTGGTAGCTCTCCAAAACCTTTCTTTCTGCGTCGGCCGTTCACCACCAAGACTTGTGCATCGCAACTATCCCTTCGCCAGATCAGCAAAAATGGCTGCTGTAAGTTGCTCTCCATCTCAATCTCTAGCAATTAATTACTAAATATTAATATTCCACTTGCGCAGCCCGTAATGACCGTCTCCGAGAGCAAGGAGCTCCGGGGGCTAAACCTCATCGCTGCGCATTCCCATATCCGTGGCCTCGGAGTTGATTCCGACACATTGGAACCGAGATCTTCCTCTCAAGGGCTTGTCGGACAGGAGAAGGCAAGAAAAGCAGCTGCAGTCATGTTGGAAATGATAAAGCAGGGGAAAATTGCCGGCCGCGCCGTTCTCATCGCCGGTCCCCCGAGGTAATTCTTACTGCCAATCGTTATCGATATGTCCTCCCGAACTTGCTAATATTTCCTTTCTTCTCGCAGCACCGGGAAAACCGCGATTGCCATGGGTATGGCGCAGTCGCTCGGCCCGGATGTACCTTTCACGAGCCTCGCCTCGTCCGAGATCTTCTCCCTTGAGATGTCCAAAACCGAAGCCCTCACACAAGCGTTCCGCAAATCTATTGGAGTCCGCATCAAGGAGGAAAGCGAAATTATGGAAGGCGAAGTCGTGGAAATTCAGATCGACCGGAGCGTCACCGGCGGGGCCAAGCAGGGCAAACTCACCATTAAGACGACGGATATGGAAGCGGTCTATGACATGGGCAGCAAGATGATTGACGCCATGACCAAGGAGAGAGTTATGGCTGGCGACATCATCTCGATTGACAAGTCGTCCGGCAAGATCACGAAGCTCGGCCGATCATACGCAAGGTCTCGCGACTACGACGCCATGGGGGTCGACACCAAGTTCCTCCAGTGCCCAGATGGCGAACTGCAGAAGCGGAAAGAGGTGGTCCACACTGTGACGCTCCACGAAATCGACGTCATCAACTCCCGGACGC
Source organism: Phialemonium atrogriseum (assembly GCF_030411735.1). NCBI lineage: Eukaryota > Fungi > Ascomycota > Sordariomycetes > Cephalothecales > Cephalothecaceae > Phialemonium > Phialemonium atrogriseum. Next base: position 1,214,030 of record NW_026848138.1, read on the forward strand.
AGGGTTTCCTCGCTCTCTTCTCCGGGGATACGGGCGAAATCCGGAGCGAAATCCGAGATCAGATCAACACCAAGGTTGCCGAGTGGAAGGAGGAAGGTAAAGCAGAAATTGTTCCCGGCGTTCTATTCATCGATGAGGTGCACATGCTCGACATTGAGTGTTTCTCATATATCAACCGAGCCCTGGAAACCGATTTAGCGCCCATCGTGATCATGGCAAGCAACAGAGGCCACTCCCGGATCCGCGGAACCGACTACAAGAGCCCGCACGGGCTTCCGCTCGACTTCCTGGACCGGGTGTCCATAATCAACACGCACGCCTACACCACCGACGAGATCCGGCAAATCCTCGCCATCCGCGCCCAGGAGGAGGAGGTGGACCTATCCGCCGACGCGCTCGCCCTCCTCACCACAAGCGGCGAGAAGGCTGGTCTGCGGTACGCGAGCAACCTGATCACCACGTCCCAGCTCATATGCGCGAAGCGGCGCGCCAAGCAGGTCGACGTCGAGGATGTCAAGCGGAGCATCAAGCTCTTCTACGACCCCGGGCGGAGTGTCAAGTTCGTGAGCGAGTCGGAGAGGCGCCTCATCGGCAATGACGGCGCCGTGGACTTCTCGGTCGCAAATGGCCAGGTAGATAAGATGGACGTGAGCTAGAGGGGGGCCTGAGATGGTGTGCTGGCGTTCTGGCGGGTAAAATTTGAGGTCCGAGCCGGAAAGGCATCGGTAGATAAATTACCCTTGTATAACATTCCACGGGCGTAGGTGGTCTTTAAAACGAGAGCTGGCGTTGTTTTCCCATGTACTCGAGCTTGCCAGGTATAAGTTGCCCGGGTTATATTACATTTCCAACTGTTACACAAAGCGTCCCACTGGGTCCCATCCACCCTCCTGTCCTGCGGGTCGGAATTCGACGCCTTCGCCAAAGTAGCCGGCATCCTGCCATGCCTTCATAGTGGGGCCATCAAAGGGCCCTTGGCTCGCGGCGCCGTCTCTGCCGTCGATCCAGCGATACTCCCACATCTTGGTGGGAGGTGCACCCGAGCCGTCCTCTTCCTCTTCCTGCTTTGGGGGATCTACCCAATCCTCTCCTGTTTCATTTCGGTACTCCCGAGCCAGCCTCTCCCTCTCGGTGTCATAGATGTCCGGGTAGTCTCTCCTCAAGAGCCGATCGGCTGCTTCCGTGATGGTATCGATGGCTTCCCTGATCTTGGTCTGCTTCGGGTCCTCCGCCACCTCAGTGTCGACATCCATCTTCTCCGGGCCATTCTTCTGCTTCTTCTGCTTCCATTTACGGACCTTTGGTTTTGCCTTGTTCTTGCCCAGCCTAGCAAGGGCTTCCAAGGAGGTCTCGCCCTTCTCCAGGCGCAAGATCAGTGCCTTGAACAGATCGGACGTCAAGATGCTGTCATCCTCCCTTCGTTGCTGTCTCCGCTCCGCCTCCCGCTTCTCATGCGCCTCGGCAGCCCTCTTTATCTCCTTCTTGCTGACTCCCTCCAGCCACCGGTCGTGGATAGCGTCCGGGTCAGTCGCCTTCCGGATAAAGTTGCCCGCCTCGTCAAAGGCGCCTTCTTCCTGTTCCTGCCTCATGTTGAAGGCGTCGATCTTTGGCGCATTTTTCTTCAGGCCGCCGAGCCCGACCTCTTCATCGATACCCTGTTCTTGTATGGCGAGCTCGACTTCCTCATCGTCATCGCTGCTCGTGCCATCATCCAGCCGCACGGTGCCGCCGCTCTTGCTCGTCTGCTCCTGACCCTCTATGTTCTCATTTTTAAGGAAGCGCACTTCCTTGCCTTTCCTCCCAGCCTTGCCTCGCCCGGCGGCCTCCTCGTCAGCATCGCCCTCCGCCGCATCGTCATCCGCGACGCCGAACATGTCAATCTCCTCGTCGTCCTCCTCCTCCACGTCGTTAGCCGCAGCGCCACCAGACGCGAGACTCGCATTGTAATTGTCCAGCTGGTCCGCGAGGTCCACGTCGTCCTCCGCCGCGCCAGACGCCTTCCCCCGCTTGCCCTTGCCCTTCTTCTTCTTCATCCTCCCCTCCCGGGCCTCGGCCCGGGCGTTGAAGTTCTCGTTGTCCGAGTCCGAGTCGTACCCGTCGATGTTGACGGCGCCGCGCTTCGTGGCCCCCGCGGAGCTGCGGATCACGTCGGCGGCGAGGACCTGCTCGTCCGCCTCGTCGTACTCGTAGTCGTCGTCGCCGCCGCCCCCGCCGCCCCCGCCCGAGTCAGGGGCCAGCGCCGAGGGGTTGCGCACGTCGAACTTGACCTTCTTGACCGACGACGGGCCGTCGCGCGGGTCGGACTCGCCGTGGCGCGCCCGCGCAAAGGTCTCCCCGGTCCGCTTGGGGCGCGCGGCTGAGAACCGGGAGGTCATTTCTTTTTGGTTGGGCCGGGGGGGGTTTGTCTGGGCTGGTTGGTCGATGTGTGACAATTCGCTGGTATCCCCGACGAAGGTCGGTTCCTGGTTTGATAAAAATGGAGGCTTCAATGCAGTGGTTTTTTCGAGTCTTTAAAAAACTGTCCTAGGATTGACGTCAGGAGCTTGCCTGGAAGAGCTTGAGCCGCACATTTAACACTAACAGCTAGCTAGCTTGGTGGGGAACTACCTAGGTACCTACTTCCCTAATTTATAGAGCAAGCCAAATCTCGATGGGCTCATGCGTCGCTGGGGGCCAAATTGTGCAGGCACTTGAAATATGCAACATATTTTAATTATGAATGTGTCATTGTGTTGGAAGATACTGGATATGACATCTATCGTGTTAGTCATGTTGGTGGTTGATATCAATGTGTTTGAAAATTGGGTTTACACATACGCGCAACGTCTGGGAAGGAATGAAAGGGGGTGTTCAACCTCATTAGGCTGCATCAATGGGCCATCCTAGGCTATAGTAATACCTTTCCCCGTTCTCCACACCCGGCAGTCAAGCTCCGTAGAGACCCATTATGATATTGAACGACTCGTCCTCCAACAGTTCCGCCGCGGCAATCCTCTCCTCCGGCAGATAACGAAATCCCTTGTACATGACGTTCAGTGCATGGTACCGTTCAGATGCACATGTAGCTCCACATATCGCTCGCCAAGCTCGGGTTTACGTCGTGGAACCGCTCCGGGGCGCAGTACATCCCTGGGCCCTGAATCTTATCTGCCACCTGCGTGCCGGTGTCAATACACATGCCAAAGTCGCAGAGGTAGACGTTGTTCCCGATCTGGTCCGCCGGGAAGGTCATTGGCTCGCTCCACTAGCTCCGCCTGCTTCCAGGACACCTCGTGCAGAGCAACATTCCGCGGCCGACCGAAGAGCCTGTACTCTTCGGCTGTGGTGATGTTTTCGATAGAATCCATGTCGTACAATACGGCCCCCTGGTTCAGGTCTGTAGAAGAGTCGATAGCTAGCCTTGTGGAAACGCCAATGAGGGTTCTGGAAGGGTGGACCTACCGCGGTGAATGATTCCAGCATCGTGAAGACCTTTCAGAGAGAGGAGCAGTTGTTTCGCAGCGGGCACTCGGCGGGCGACAGTACCCCATTTCCCCCATCTCATGCAGTAGTGAAGGCTTGGCCCACGCACAGGAAACACCAATACCATGTGTTTATTACCTCCGTGGCCGGCGAGGCAGAAGAAACTCTGGTAGGTAACGAAGCCCGAGATGCTGTGGACCTTCTGGATGATTTCCTTCTGCTTGTGGTACTCGCGTTCTCCTTTTTTCCCCGGAACCATGATTTTGAGAGCTACGGGCTTATTTTCGTGGGTATCGTGGGCCAACCACACGGTAGAGAAGCCGCCCCAGCCGAGCTTGTGCTCGATGCGATACCGGTCGGCGAGGACCTCGCCTATGGGGATGGGATAGTACAAGTTTTTGCTGTAGCGATCGCGGGGTTCGGCTTCCGACTCAATCTCATCCTCGTCCCTTGAGCAGACAAAATCGCCATAATCTAAATCATCATCATCCCGAAATGCCATGGTCTCTGTTGGGACGTCGTGTTCTGTGGGAGCATTCTTAGGCAGTTTGAGTCGGTTTGTGTTCCATGTAGGCTGTAGCTATCGAATCTGGGCACACCCTCTCCTATCAATACTATGTCATTCTTCTTTTCCTACCTACCTTCCCTACCTAGTTAATACCTGTCACGATGCCAACGTTAGGGGGTAGGAAATGAAGACGTTGTGCAAAGGAAGGAAGAACCTAGCTAAGGGACGCGAATATACAGGGGTTTGGTGATCGGCCTGCGGTTGGCTTGGCAACGCAGACTTACACGTTTAGTCGCTTCACGGAAAAACACTGTCAGACAAGTTTTCAGGCTGACAATGGAGCAAAGGTTTGTTAAAGTTTGACACAAGTAATACAATTCCCCCTGAGTTTGAGCAAACGCAGGTACCTCTCGGGGCACTTGCATTGGAGAAGTTAGGTGGCATGTTTAGGAGAGTTAGGTGGCATGTTTAGGAGAGTTAGGTGGCATATTTAGGAGAACAGCTGTCGAAGTTATCTGAGGCTCAACGCAGAATCTATTTTGGAAAGAGCATCAAGTAGGTAGGTCTCACATATTTTTGCTGGAAAACAGTTACGCACTCTAAAAGGCCAATTTTCTTTGTGCAGGTTTTTAACAGGCAGTCTAATAAGCTGTTAAATTTCTTCGTATTAAAAACGGATCTCTCGAACGTGTACTCTGCTGGCGGACTATGGTAGGCTTTTGATATTTCGGGCAGTCGTTCGCATAAATGCACAAAGCATGCATAATATATCGCAGCCCTGCCGAAGAACCCTTGGCGCTGTATGAGTACTAAGTACCTAGGTACCTCTACGCTTAACGACCCACTCTAGTGGAGGTACGTACCTACCTCTAACCACCCCACCTGAGCCCACCTAATAAGGTAGCTCTAAGTTCTACAGAACGTCGTCATTCTCCAGTTGCCTCAGATTCTTGACACCTCCAGCCTGCAACTACATCCGGACTGACAGCAAAAGGCCAGCACACCAGCAAAGTATCCAACCATTGCTAGTTTGGCACACCTTTAGTCGTTAAGGCCGCCCTTTCTGATAAGCCTCCATACCGACATCGGTCCTTTGGGGAACATAACTACAGCCGCGAAGATGGTGCGCTAGACGCCCCAAACCCCCGCTCCGAACCCCGGAGCAGAAGGATACTGACCCGGTGCTCACAGTTTGGCCCGGCTTACGGAGGCCCCGGCTTCGACCCCAACAACCCTGCTGATCTCTACCAAATGGCCCGGGGTGGCCGCCGTCCGATGATGCAGCGGTTTGACGAGTACTATCGGTGCTATCCCATGGTGATGGCGCCGGGTGCCGAGAGGCCAACGCTCAACTATGGCTCCAAGATTTTCCTGCCACCCTCCGCCCTTGACAAGGTCTCGAAGATGCACGTCCAGTGGCCGATAATGTTGGAGCTGATCAACGGGGATAAGGGGAGGCATACCCACGGCGGCGTGCTGGAATTCGTCGCCGAGGAGGGAAGGGCCTATATCCCCCAGTGGGTATGTTTGACAGGGCTGCTTCGCGCCTTTCCCGACCTCTGAGCACCGGGGATCTCCCTCTCCAGAGATGACACACCATTAACAGCCGGATACCAGATGATGCAAACACTCCAGCTCGACGTCGGCGACATGATCCAGATCAAGACGACCTCCCTCGAACTAGCCAAGCTCGTCAAGCTACAGCCGCAGTCTGTCAACTTCCTCGACATCTCAGACCCGCGCGCCGTCCTGGAGAAGGCCTTCCGCAACTTCGCCGCCCTGACCAAGGGCGACACCTTCAACTTCGAGTACAACGACGAGGTCTACGACGTCGCCGTCCTCGACGTCAAGCCCGAGACGGCAAAGATGGGCGTCAGCATGATCGAGACCGACGTCAGCGTCGAGTTCGCCCCGCCCGTCGGCTACGTCGAGCCCGCCGCCGCCACCAGCAGCGCCGCCGCCTCGGGCCGCGGGAGCGGCACCAGCACCCCGCGCAGCACCCGCGGCCCCGCCCTCCCCGCCGGCGGCCTCCTCCACAGCCAGGGCACCATGGCGCAGGCGATCAACTATGACGCCATCGCCGCCGCTGCCACAAACACAAACTTCCGCGGCGAGGGCCAGCGCCTGACTTCCAAGAAGCCCCCGCCGCCGCCGCCGACGACGACCACCGGCAGCAGCAGCAATAAACCCGCGACCCCCCCTGTGGCGGCAGCGGTGGCCGGCGCGCCCGCCGCGCCCATGCCCCTGCGCCTTCCCCCCGGCAAGCTCTTCCTTGGCTACGAGGTCAAGCCCGTCAAGACGGCCGCCGACAAGGAGGCCGAGGTCGAGGCTGCGCGGCGGCCCCACTTCGCCGGCCAGGGGCAGACGCTGCGGGGCGCTGTCAAGAGGAAGGGAGACGCGGGCAGCGGTAGCGGTAGCGCTGCTGGTGGTGGTGGTGGTGGTGGCGATGGTAGCGGAGGGGAGGCCGGTGGGAAGAAGAAGGCCGCGGACGAGGGTAAAGGTCGGAGGCTAGATGGGCGGAAAGTTTGAGTTCGATTTGACTTGTCCTGTTCCTACACGTGCTTGGGAGAGAGGGGTAAGGATAAAGAGGACGAGGGACGAAGAAGGTGGCTGGCATATGGGTAGGTAGTTGGGGCGTTTACTTCATTTTATTTTCGCCCTCCGATATCAAGACGTGCATGGTTTCCCAACGGAATAGGGCTATAATTGACGGCCAACCTATCCTACCTGGGGAGAGCATCTCGGACGGGGATTGTCGTAGAACCCACTTGTATAATTTATGAGATACCTAGCTGGTATCATTCCAACAACTGCCATGCTTGAGAAAATCACCACAATCTTAGGACCTAGAAATACCCCTGACTGAAAGTTCTACAGCCAATGCTGATTATGATTCAGATATTAGCAGCCACAGACCGAAGATAAGGGCGTCTACCACATATTATCACTTCTATATATGAATATATACCGTTCCCCACCAAGCCAATCCAACAGAGCCGGTGCCTTACCACTCGGCCCCGCCATCTACACGACGAGTCCCTCCTCGACGGCGACATCCCTCTCGAGACGCTCGAGGCCCGCGCACACTGCGCCATACACTCGCAGCGGGACCGCGACTTCGAAGCTCTCGCAGGCGAGGTTCTCGGCCGCGACGAGGACTAAGCCACCGCGGTCGTCCCGCGAGATCTCCTCCAGCAGCGGGTGGGGGCCCGAGTGTGCCTGCGGCCCCAGGTGGTTCCCAGGCGGCCGCTGCTGCCCGTAGCCCCTGCCCTCGTCGCCATCCTCGTCCCTATCCCTGTCCAGGTCCCGGTCGTCCTGGGCCGGCACCACAAACTCCAGCCTGATCTTCCACTCCAAGCTGACGCCACTGGTGACGAACTCCGGGGTCGCGGTGACGGGAATGGTGGGGTTGAAGACGATGCGCCGCGCGTACAGAGTCGCCTCGGAGCTGCTGACGTGGATCTTCCGCGTGACCCTGTGCACGCTTGCCTCTGACCTCAACGCGAGGCTGGGGTCTACGCGCTCTGCGGTCTCGAGGGCAGCATGGACTGCGAAGCACTGGATCTCGGCTCCAGAGAAGTCCACCGCCATGGTGATTGCCTCGCCCAGGCGGTACGCCGGTCGGGCGAGCATGACGACTCCGAGGCGACGCCCGTTTCGGGCGATTTCGAAGCGATTCGATGATTGCTGCCCCTCCGCAGTCATGTTGGCGCGTAGTATGGCCAAGTCGATGGCCTCCTTAGCAGTTTGTGCACCAGCGGAGGCATCTTCGAATGCAGAGTAGGCCGACGGCCGACGCGATGACGGCATACCCGTCGGCGAGAGAAGCCCCAAGCCGGGATCTTCCCGGGTGCGAACCATGAGTTCGTCGACATACGAGAGGAAAGAGTTCATCGTTGAGGGAACCATAGCAGGTGCCCGCCCCGTCCTAGCGTCGTGACTATGATGGGTCTTGGTGATAACACGGACCGATGCCTGGTCTTGCAAGATAATGTAAGGAGACATGAGGTCGTGGCCCAGAATCTCGCCATGGCTGTTGACGCTGCCGAGCACTCGGAAGGGTACGTCAACTGATTTCACCTGCTGTTCTTTGACACCGCCGGGCCGTTGTGTGCCGATGACAAGACTGTATGATATCTTCATCGCCCTCCCACGGTGAGTTGGCGGTAACCCCTTCGGCAACTTGAAGGAATACTCGTAGGTCCTACTCTCCCCCGGTGCTAATTTGAGGTCCACAAACAATATGGATTGTGGTGTAGACAGCAAGGGGACGGATTTGGAGCTCGCGACGCCGCGCATCTCCTTGATGGTACTGAGCTCGCTGCTGCCCAGGAGCTCGCCGATGGAGGTCGTAAAGTTTCCCCATCCGAGACTTCTCAAAAGACCACTGTCTCGCCGTGAAGTCTCGATGCCAATAACTCCACCTCCTTGTCCACCTACTACCGCCTTCCTCTTGACCTGGTCGAACGGTCCCAGGTTCACAAGTGATCCGTCCAAAGTGAAAGATCCCTGGATCTGAGCGTAGCCCATCATCAACGTTTCTGGCAACCGCGCAGAAGTCTGATTGGACAGATTTGAGGTTCGCCGTGAATGTGGCGACCGGCCTTGACCACGCAAGGGCTGCTGGGCGACATATTCTGATGCCAAAGTCTCTGTCGAATTGTTGCTCAATGAATAAAACTCCCCGCTACTCCTTGGCGTCCCTGCAATGCTGGTCGTCGAGAGGATGCGCGCCGCTGGCGCAGAGCTATGTTCGTTGATCACGGGCACCGGATCCTTCGGTCTCACGGTGAAGGTGGGAGGGTCCTCACAGCCGGACGTGGGACTCCTCAGAGAGTCGTCGCCCGGCTTCGAGCCCCCTTCCTGGGTTTCTGACGGCGCCGGTTGAGCCATGGGAAACTTGAAGTCCGACAAGGCATTAGGACCAGGTGTAGGGGACGACATTGACGCCCCGGTTCTCGGTGTATTCGGCACAGTAGCAGCCCATGAAGGGCCGCCCGAGAAGGAGTTCCGGTTTGGTGGGAATGAAGAGTTGAAGAGCGGCGAGGGCTGCGCGGCGAAGGTTCGATGCGAATGCGGTGCTAATTGGCGTTAGCCATCTGACCCCCTGGTACTATACCCGAGGGCTCTCCCAATTTCTCACCGGATCGAGGTCCACTCGCGGGGCCTCCACGAGGAACAATCTGTAGGCTTGATGCCCGCGCATGACCCCGAGTAGGCCGCTGTGGCTTCCCCGGTGCTGCATTGCTTTGTCCATCCCCCGCTGCGCTGGCAGACCCAATTGAGACAATGGAGACGGATCGCCTGTGGCCGTGTCCGCCACCACGCACGTTTCCGGAACGGTCGTCTGAAGGGTTTTGGGCGGGCCACGGAATGGATCCGGCCCGAGCTCGCGAGGTGGCAGCGGCGGATGGAACCGTCAAGGAAAGGCTCGATCGGTGGCCCCGGGCGGCGGGGGGCGGGGCCAGGCCAGCCGGAGATTTCGTTCGGCTCTGGGCATGGAGGGGAGAAGTCGGGTGGTGGTTGGAATTGAGATGTCGGGACTGTTGCGGCGAGGACTTGAATTGACTGGGAGCAGAGCCGGGAGGCCGAGCTACGTTCTTGAAAGTGATGGTACACCTGACTTCCTCGCCGGCGAAGACGGTCTGGTCGTGCCAATGGATGAAGACACGGATGCTGCTGGGACCGTCTGGAGACATGGCTATGTCCCTTCAGGAAGATTGGGTGGCCGCAGTCACAAATTCGGTAGCAGCATGGTGGTTTCTGGCAAAGCCGGCAGCCGCCTCCCTTGCTCTTGTCGTTCCACCAAATGCGCAGGTTCGGCAGGCACGAGTCGATGAGATAGGTGCCCTTCTATCAGGACAATGGAGGTACTTTTCCTACCCAACTTAGTTGTGCAGATACTCGCAAACCGGACACCCTGGAGCAGGTTGTTATGCCTCAGGCGTAAACTCAAACGCCGCATCGGTCTTTTGGTAGCATCACGTGGCACGTGCACCACCATCCACCTTCAACGTCCTCTCTTCTGCTGCCCTTGGCGATGCCGCCAGGCCATAGCATAATTACTACAACCGGCCAGGATTGACGCATTGTCCTACTGTGTATGTTTATGGGGCAAAGTGAACTCTGAACTAGAACAGGGAACCATAAGCAAAGTTAAATCTACATTGTAGTACTACGCTATTTATTTCACCTTGGTAGGTTGAACGTTGATCACTCGTTTGCCTCGGATAATCTCTATTTTTGATTCCTGGGCTTTTCTCAGGTGGTCAATCTCAAACAGCCCATACGGGAGATTCGAAAGCACCACGGTTGCATGTGTGGAAGCTTGGAACAGGCGTTGGTTCTCCCTTCCCGAAGGTCATGTTAGTTCACATGAGTTTAACGTTTTCCGCCCTGAAGTCCCTGAAGTTACCTATTCCGGCCTTATACTAGGTAGGTAGGCACGTACTTGCCTAGGTTGTTCAAGTCAATTTTCCAGACAGGTAGGTAGGTAGGTACCTAGGTACCTTATATCAGGTTGTTGTAGTCCGCTTTGGGTTCTTCTCCGTTCTCCTTTCTTCTCTTCCAGTACTATCCATCAAACACGTGAGTCCTATCCCCACGGATGGGTTGATGAATTAAGATGCCTGACTAACATGCGTATACAGGACTTCAAATATACTACTTTCTGAGCTTGACGCCAGGCCAAGCCGAACAAACCCCAAGCTCGGCAACCCTCCCATGCTAGCAACCTCTGTTGTACCCCAGCCTCCGGCCTCTCAACCTCACCCGGCCAACCCCCCAGGCACATCTGAGATCGGGGAGCCAATCGAACCTCAAGCCCACGGAATCTTCTCCTCTCTACGGCAGCACAACAACAGCAGCACAAATAACAGCAGAACAAACATCAGCATCACAAACATCGGCATCACAAACATCAGCAGCACAACAGCATCAGCAACAACATCCGCAACCACATAAGTATCTTGCAAGACAAATGGTAGTGTGTTCACTTCGGATGACCAGTCATCTAACATATGTGTACAGGATTGCGTTTCGGTCCAGTGTTAGTCAAAGCGCCGCGCTCGCACTGCCTGGTACGGCCTCCCTGTACTAGCCAACACGCCTGTACCGCACCTCGCGCCTGGAGAGCCCCTCGCGCATGGGGAGCCTGCTGCACCCGCCACTGAGAGGGGGCTTTTCGGGGTTGCGAAGTACCTAATGATGTGGGAGATAGGGTGGTCGGCGTTGCGAATGGGGGGTATTGGTGCCCTTGTGGCCTGGGTGTACAGACAAGACCGTCTTCCAGACCAGGAGCAACTTAAGTGCCCATACAGACAAAGTCCAGTACCAGCGGCCGACGAAGTGTTGGGTCGACGGGTGCGATATAGCCGAGTATTCAACAACCAAGGCGCGGGGCTTGTCGTTGGTAGGGGTATTGAGTAGGTAGGTGCCCGTGGCGAAGGAGGTATCTAGGTAGTTGGACAGCAACCTACAGCAGTAGCGACTGAGGGCGACAGCAATAGCGACAGCAATAGCAACTGGTATCAATGGCAATAGTGACTTGGAGCAACGGCAATAGCACTTGGAGCAACGGCAACAGCGACTTGGAGCAACGGCAATAGCGACTGACAGAAATGGGAATAGTACCAATGACGTTCGCGGTGAGTCCGACCCGCTTCCCGATCTTCCCCATCCACGCCTTTTGTCGTAGGCCGGTATACCTCGCTAGGAAGGAGCACAGGGCGACGATGACGAGGGGCGCAAGAAATGCGACGTCGAGTTGCTGCTAGAGAACCTAGCTAGCTGCCGAGACTCTACTTATGAGGTAATATAGCGTATTTTGCACCCAGTCAGACAGCACTACTCGATCGGACAACCGATACGATGGTTGTAATAGCGCCGATAGTCCCAAACAGTGCAGCCCAGAATTCCTAAAACAACGTCCAGTTGCACGAGCCTTCTGCGACACCCATAAAACGACAACAGCTCTGTAGAAATGTCGTCGATTCACCCCAGGTAAATGTTAGTTGGCATGGAACATATAATAATACAGGGAAACTTACGTCTTGGTCGATTCTGGATCGAAACTTGAACCGCTATTTATTTTAATTGGCTACCTGCACACAATGCTGTTTCAGGACTGTTCAAGAGAATTCGTACAGATTACCGCCCTGAGATGAAGCCTGTTCCTGACGTAAAACTGTTCCTGGAGCGAAGGCCGTTCCTGGGACGAAGGCAGTTCGTGAGGCGAGGGCTGTATAAGGTTGGATACGGACGTGGCGTGTACTGGCAGCCCCGTCGCATCAAGGGGAGCGCCCAGTTTGAGGAACTTCGACATAGATCCGGCATGCCTAAAATTATACACATATATTAGACGACTGGTCATCCGAAGTGAACGCACTACCACTTGTGTTGCTGCTGCTGCTGATGCTGTAGAAAAGAAAAGAGGAAAGGAGAAAAATAGACATGACTGGACGGGCACCTGGTAATTAAGTGTTCCTGTTGCAGCTCGCGTCAGACCTGTACAGAAGGCACTAATCTCTACTCCTGCCCGCTTGAAGTCTGCAAAATGAGTGGATGAACAGATGGGGTTGTGCAGGAGCGAGTGATTGATTCTTGATCTGGAAACCTCAGGTACCTACGGGTACCACACGGTGTGAGCAACATTGACAGGCACTCGAAAGGGCCCCGTCGCGGTATGGCAGCTGCCCTACATTCTCCCTTTGGAATCACACTAAAAGTAACCTGGCATGGATTGCTCATGCATCTTGGAAATCCAGTCCTCGAAACTACTTGTTCTTGGGCCGCAACGGGCTCATGCGGAGGTGTTACTTGCTCTGCAGCCGGGACGGGCTCACGAGGTGTTACGGGATCTGCGGCTTCGCTTTTAGTAGTAAACTGGGAGGATATCACAGGTCTTGAGTCTGGGAGGAATGAAAATGTGCGCTCGAAGTCGAGTCCACAATCTGACAATCTGACTTTTTAATTTCATGTTCGTGACCCCTGTGTCTATCCTCGATCACTTCATGGCCCTATTAGATATCGACTTGACTCCGGACGCCGGTGTATGGTGTGTGTGCCCACTTGGGTGCAAACGCCATAATAGCCAGCAAAGAAAGGGGGTATCGGTTCAAGACAAGAGACTCCTTCCAAAACAGTGAACGCCGTTCCCCATCAAGATTTTCAGCCGTCAGTCCTCTGTCAAGTCGATCGTCTCCTTGCCGTCGCGCTTCAATATCTTCAGCGGGCGCTGTGGTCCACCCTCCCCCGTGAGATCGTAAACCGCGCCAAACTCCCGCTTGATAGTTGGTGTCCGCTCATGTTTCTCGGCCTATGGATGGTCAGTGTGCGAACATGGGGCCTAAATGAGACAAGCGGTGACGCGAGCAGGACGGGTGGGATACCTTTAACTGGCTCAACCGCTCGCGCGCCAGTCTCTGCACTTCCTCCTGGCCCAGGCCATCAACGGAAGGGCTCGGGCTTGGGGAGCGGAGAATGACCATCTCCTTCACTAGAGCAGCTGGGTAGGTTGTTCAGCATCGCTGTCGGGAATGGGGCTATAGAGACTCTCACATTTGGATCTATATTTCAAGTTGAAAATGGCGATAGGGTGTTGATCAAGACGATAGGACTGGTACTCATACAGTGGGTTGGTAATGACACGGGGAGAGAACCTGATCAGTTAGCGACATATCTCCGCCCTTCTATCTGAGAGCTTACCCGGTTCCATGTGAGACCGCTCGGCCCTTGAGAGCTTTCTCGGCAAAGGTAAAGTTGGCATTGGCCGACCGAGATGGGTTGGTCGGGAGAACGGGGGAGGACTTGGCATTCGGCGTCCCACGCACACGCCATACCTTGACCTGGATCAAGCCAAGGTACTTCGCACGTTCCGCGTCCTCCTTGACGGTTCTACTATCAGTATTGTCGACTATATTTTGAGAATTAGCACTCTGTATGTCCAGTTCGAAAATGCTCGATATCATTACCTGTAACGACAGTTGCGAATCTGAATCGTCTCAGGTGGGTCAAATTGTCGCTGGGGTCAAAATCCTCGAGGCCTCGGAGCTCCATACGCCAGCGACCACCTCGGAAATCTTTGCTGCGAGCAATCCGCGATCCAGCATACATGCCGTCAACGTAGCAGTAGAAAGCGAGGCCGAAGTATGGGTCGTGATACTGATACATCTTTTTCCGCGAGTTCAAGACCTCCCAGGCTAACAAGAATTCCGAATTGTCTACAGATTCAATGTATTTGTCGCAGACTGATGTGATGCCAGACTCCGGTCGTCCGGCGACGTCGGGCTCCGGATCATCGTACTCGGCGGCTGGCGTGCCGTCAACGCAGACACTGACGACAAGTCCAAGCTCATCGACAACGGCCATTCTTTTCGGATGCGGAAGAGGTGAACATAGAACGCGTGATTTTTGGGCGAGTTTGCGGAGGGTGAAGATGAGAGAGGACGAATATAAGAGAGGCCAGTACGGTTGGAAACCAGGTTGATCATCACAGCCTCACAGGAGCCAGGGACCCAGGCTGCGTTACCATGTTGTTGGAAGCTTCCATTCGTTCGTGACTCCACTTTTCGTACATTCTCTGGGCTCTTATTGGTTCCAACGAACTTGGGGAGACAGACCGGACTTCAGTGGCTTGTCTCTGTAGATATCCGTCGGTTCCAGACCTTACAATAATCTTCGGGCTTTTCTATCTTCAAGCGTTTGCCAGCTTTTTCGGACGCTTTGTTGCATCCATGACCTTGCCGTGGGATTCGCCTAACATCTTAGCATATCTCACATCCAAAATTGCAGAGATTACCTTGTGAGCCCGCATCTCAACTGGGAAGAACCCTGTTGATCTGGTCCGCGTTTGAAGAGCTTGTCTACGCGGGCAGGGACATTTGGCTATTCAGGCAGGGGTCTATGCTGGGCAGGGGTTCCGGGCCGCCAAAAATATTTGGACAGTTGGAGCATGAAAAAGTCCAGCTGCCAGCACGGAACAAAATGGCGGGCAAGAGTGCTTTAGCGACAGCGACGGCTAGTCAAATACCCAACCGCCCCTGCCCGAATAGCTAAATGCCCCTGCCCACGGAGACAACCTCCGTTTGTAATGTATTTTGTTGTCCATTTCGACGTGCCGGATCTTCTAGGCGTTCTGGGTTCACTTTGCTCTTAGTAATAAGCTGGGAGGATACCATAGGTCTTGAGTCTGGAAGAAAATGTGTGCTCCAGGTCGAGTCCACAAGCTGACAATCAGTCTTTTCCATTTCATGTTCGTGACTCATTTGTCTATCCTTGATCCTTGCATGACCGGATTTGCTGTCCCATTTCCCCATTTCCATACATCATACCGTGCATGTATCGCGGAAAAGCCTTGAAATCCCTAATTGTGCCAGATCCATGGGTGTGCCTAATCCGCCGGCAGTGAATCAACCGTAAAAAAGTATGTACAATTGAAGTGAAGTGGTGAAGTGAAGTATCCCGAGGGCGTCTCTCTGCCCGTGCCCCTTTTCTGAAACGTATCCCTAAAGTGGTGTTACAACGAATGGAAGAATGGAAGAGTGCTTGCCCTGAAGGGCCGCAGAATGGAGGGCTTAGGCGTAGGCAAAAGTGTTGCCGTAAACGCTGAGCGACGTGCCCGAGGAGATCAAGCTGCCAGGAGAAACCATGAAGTAAGAGTACCTCTCAACGAAGGCAAAGTCTGGGTCGTTATCCAGGGTGTGGACAACGGTGGCCAGGAAAGTGTTGATCTCTGCATCCGATCCGAATGGGGCAAACTCCGTGATCCAGACCGGCTTGTCGGGCACGGCAGCATGGACAGCCCGCAGGTGGTTGAAGAAATCATCCGTGCTTGCGGTGTTGTACCAGTGGACGGGAACGAAGTCGATGGCACACTGACCAGCACAGACAGAAATGAACTGCTTGAGCCACGAGATACCCTGACCATCCTGGGCGCTGTTGGTGATGGCAGGAGCACCAATCCGGGCCTGGCCTTGGAAGGGGTTCAGGTACTTGATATGGCCGTCCTTGGCAACGCCGGGAGAGATATTTGCCTGACCAGCATTGTCTGGCTCGTTGAAGCTGAGCAGACACTTGGATCCAGAAGCAATTGCCTTGTTGGCATTGGCATTCCAGGTTGGAACATGGTCGTTGTTGGGGGCCCAGAGCATAGGAACGAACTCGACATTGACCTTCATGTCGTTGGTTTGACCCCAGTTATAGGCCCAGCTGACCTTGGAACCAGAGCCCACGAAACCCGAAAGAAGGCTGGGATCATTGTAGGCAAGGCCACGCTTCAGTCCCGAAGACCCGGTCGAGGGCTTGGTTGTGGGCTGTGGCACCTGTGTCGTAGAAGCCGCAGCGGTGGTGGGTGATGGAGCAATGGGGGGGGCCACGACAGAGGGGACGATGTTGATTTGGGTTGAAGGGGGAGGCGCATGGGGAGGCGCCCCTACCACCTTGGTGGCCAGAGTGGTTGGCAAAGGGGCGATAGGGGGGTCACTGGACGCGGCAGCAGCCGTCGCAGAAGCTGCCGAAGATACCTGACTGGGAGACTCCTCGGAGGAAGATGCCGGGGCATGGTGATCTGCATAGTTGTGTGTATGCTCGGCGGTAACAAACACGGCGGGGGCAACGGTAGGAGTCTCAGTCTCCCCATCGTCATAAACAGTGACAGTGACCCAATCCGTGACAGTCACAACCTCTGTCTGAAAACGGGCCTTCTCGTGAATGTGCAGATGGGCGTGGCGGTGAGTGTTGAGAGCCAGGGCCTTGTTGGCCAAGGCTGCCACAGCCAACATAGTCAAATTCTTGGTGATGAACATGGCGGCGGCAGATGGAAGTCGTAGAAGGTTGATTGAAGTAGTGGGGGGGATAGAGGGAGAAGGCCGATATGCGAGAAGTGGGTAGATCTTGTGGATGCCTTGTCTCTCAAATTGGTGTCCAAAGTGTCGAACTTTGGGCGGACACTTTTATGTAGATTGCGCGAGTTTCTGATGATGGATTTTTGTTGGGTGGTGTCGCCTGGAAGGAGTGGAAAAGATTTGAGATTTGGTGCCAGCAGACCACACAGGGTCAGAAGTGAAGGAAGGGAAGGGCGTATCGACAGATACAAGCCGGTCGAGAGAATGAATCGGTGCCGAGTCGCAGTCTGTCCAAGACGCGCAGAGGGAGTGATGCGTGTCTGAAGTTGGGGATAGAACGGTGACAAGAACACAAAGAAAGTAATTCAGAGGTCGAAGCTGGCGACCGAGGAAGAGAAAGAAGTGGAAAATCTCGAGGGTGAGGTTCCTGAAATGAAGGTGAGGCGACCACGCGTAAGGTGGGAACCAAGAATGGAAAGAGGGTGGGGGAAGGGAGGAAAGATATTTATTGACAAGGAGTGACTGTGTGACCATCACCCCAGGGAAGTGAGGGCTGTTTGCCCGTCTCGGCCTTCCAACATGCAGGTACCTGGGTCCAAAGGTACCTGTACCTAAATGGGGGAGGGGTAAGGATCGGCCAGCCACCAGAATGCATGGGCTCACCCGGACAGAGGGGCCAGCCTGGAAGAACTACCAAAAAAATCCTAGATCCTTCCAGGTTCCATCCTGCCGAGTTCCATATTTGCTCAACATATGGGATTCCCGCCTGCCGTGTCAGTATAATTCCAAGGAACATAATACCTAACCATTATAGCTATATTTTGTTTTAATTTCCTGGTTTTCATTGATGAATATTCTATTATTCCTGCTTAGAACCCGCACCTCTCGGGCCGAGTCCGAGGATGCCCAGACGAATCCGTGTTCTAGACCTCCGGTAGTGAGTTGACCTTGGACGATGAAGCCAAGACGGCCCCTGTCCCTGTTAGCCCCCACCTCTACACTAGTGTACGGAGTACCGTGCAGCGCGAATCGCCGGACGGAGTACCGTGCAGCGCGAATCGCCGGGCAGCAGCTCGAAACAAGACCCGACAAAAAGCAACAACCAGAAGCAATACCAGGAGATGTGAGCATAAATAACGCGCACAATGTATGATTCACTTGCCGCTGTCTCCAGTGCCATGTGGTTGTCAGCTTGAGGGCATATACTGGCGCGCGCTGACTGGTTTCCAAGAAAAAGCGGCGGGTGCTTACCCTCCACTACCACGAATAGGCGACGCAGCCACACAGGTACAGAGCCCCCACCTGCACCCAACCTTGAATCGGTACCTGAACAGATGAAACACTAGACCATCCAAACTTCTCCACCTGCAGGAGCTGGAACGAACGCGGCGCCTGCGCGGGCCCGGCGTACTTGAGCTCAAACGCCCGTGGACATCAACCAAGTTAACATCCATTGATTGTATTATCAACCTAGGTACTCAGGTAATAATGTCGATTGGGAGATTCTGGGCGGCTATACTCTGATACGCCGCGATAGTCGGGTTCCCATCCCGGGCACACGCAAATCTGCGTCACCAGAGACCCAGGACTCAGCTGAGAGTGAGACGGGACCGGAATCTATGGAATAAGTGGGGCCCGGAATCACCCGCCGCGAGTACAGTACCTAGGTACCTACCTACCTAAGGTACTTAGTAAAGGGGTACATACATGATTGCCAGCCTGGCGCTTGGCCGCATGGCCTCGCTCCACCAAATTCCAATTGTTGTCCAGGGAAGACAATTGTTGGGCCCACGTCCTCCCTGCAGCAGTCGGTTAGTTGTCGGATTTGACTGACGTGGAACTCACAGTTCGTTGTCCTCGCCTTGGGCTTGAAACCCTTGTTAAGCGAAATTACATCCGCTGCCACGGATCGAGCTTGTCAGCCTGCCACCGCTGCCCCTGCCACAGAGCCGGGGAGAAAAAGCTTGTTCGTCTGTCTTGGGAATCAGAGATTATCAGACCCTGCTTCGATCCCTCAAGCGTTACGAGCAAGCGAGGCGATCATCGCTTATACCTAGCACGGTGTAAAGTGCCCAGTTGAATGCACTGTATCTGTACTTTCCGGAATGTAAACCAACTTCTTTGTCTGTTGGAATGAAATGGTGATCATTTATAGACAGGCCATCGCTGTTCTCGTTCCTTGCCTTCTACCAACAGCTACCTAGAGGCTGTGTGTTGGCGGCATAGCTGATCTGAGGCTGAATGCTGGCGCTGAGTGGTCCTGTCTTTTCCAGATATTGCTTGCTCCTGTACAGCCCATCGGCAATTCCTCCCCCCCAGGTCACCCAATTGCGATGGTTGGCTAAATATACCGACAGCACAACCGAATCTTAGCAAACTATGGATAGTTTAACCTCTTTGGTGAATGATCTGGGCGCCTGGAAGATCCCACGGGTAAAATCCTTCTGATCCTGGAACTGCAGGGCAGCGTCTGTTTGCAGCCCATTGCATTTAGCCCTGCCCTACCAATGATTACTGTGTTTCTATATAAAAGATTCACTGCCCCGTTGCCATATCTTGTGTTTCCTTGCCATATTCATCTGTCTGGCGAGTCTTTGCTTCGACTTGACGCGGGTAGACAGGCGCGTGCAGACGCATTTTTTAAGCAAGCCACCAGCAGATCAAATCCTGACTCTGGAAGACAGCTGGGAGGCTCGAAGTCGAGTCTACAATCTGCCAATTAGCTCATGCTCGGGCGTCTAGACGTTCTTCCATTGCACTCTACTCCAGGTGTTGCTCTCTCTCGTGTCAACTTGAGCACGAAATTGAAAATGATATCCGGTATCTTGATGGTGGGGACGCTGCTTTCCCTGCCAACCTTCCACAGTTTCGACTTGGAGTTAGCATCCGAGAGCAGCGCACGAATTGTCATCACATTAGAGGGCAGAGCGCGAGACTCGCGGACCAACTACAGGCGCAAGTTGCGTCGGGATACTTGGAAACGGATATGCCTCGCTTGCCGATCACTTTCCTGATGAACTAAGCCCTCAGCAACAAATATCTTGATTCAACGACCAGCCAAGAATGCAATGGCCAATGAGGCCCGGGTGTCAAATCTCAATGGCCCAAGGGGAAAAACGCCCTGTAAGGCTGAATCACAGAGTCTGTCAGCGACGTTGTAATGATCGTACCGGGGCCACTCCCGGAGCGGGGAGCTTAGACGGCCCAAGTCAGGCGGCGGAATGATGCCCCGCGATTTGGCGATGCTGACCACCCGCTGTTGTTGAAACCTCAGACCCGCAATTGAAATCCGACTTGACTGGATAACATCTAGGGCGCTGACAGACGGTGCTATTCGCCTCATCAACTTGGTATTATCGCCAAGCTGCCTTGAGAGCCCGGGTATCTCCGTCACAGCACTGCCACAAAGGGGTGAAGGCTGTGACGCAGCCATGTCCCATGAAGCAGTTGTCCGAATGATTCAATGATCATCACCCACGTGACGCCACTTTGTCCCCACCGTGATGTTCTGAACCTTTCATTTCATTGTAACAGTTGTTTGGGTTTCTCTCTTCTACCAGAGCTATCGGCACTGACTGATGGTCGCTCGAGAGAGGGAATATCGACGCCATCCACCGAGACCTCACAGTTACAACTCCATTCATACCCCGCGCCACTCCACCGAGGGAGTAAGGAGAAGGAGAACGAGGGAGCCATGGCTACCACCCCTGCACCCACTGCTGCTAATATGCAGTTCACTCCATCCGCAACTCTCCCAATGTTGACGCTGGACGGCGAACCCTCCGACTTCGACTATGGCGCGTTCTTGCAGGAAGAGGACGTGGACTATCTCGCCGAGGATAGCTCGACATCATCCCACACATTGGCTGAGTCGTCGCCGCCGCCGCTGACTTCGCAATCGAACACTTCTGTAGTCAGGAGCGGATCGTCTTCTCAGCCCAGACAAAGGCTTGAGAGACGAGGACACACCAAAAGTCGAAGAGGATGCTTCAATTGCAAACGAAGGAGGATCAAGGTTGGTCGACCTTCGTCCCTTTACCCACTTTGGCTGCCGGACCGGGGCTGACTTGCAACTCACTGGCAGTGTCAAGAGACGCGACCGGCCTGCGGCCATTGCGTCAAGACGGGATTGAAGTGCGAATATCCAGCAGCGCCCCAAGTAGTTCATCAGGTATGAACGGTAACCTCCCGCAGTGCGGTGGGCCAACCCAGAGACTAACCTGCCTGGTTGCAGCCCCAGCACCAGATTCCCCTCTTCAGTTTGCAGGATATGCGGTTCTTCCAGCATTTCCTCTTTCACTGCACCCCACACCATCCCATCGGGACTGAGACCATCTGGACCCATGAGATCCCATGCCTCTCTGAGAAGGTGGGTTTGTCGCCGTCCCAACGCCGGCCATGCGCGCGAAGCCCCTAACCCGAAGCCCCTTCTTTCCAGTACGAATATCTGATGCACGCCATCCTGGGCCTCGCCGCGTCCGACCTGACGCAAAGGGACCCCAGCCTGGTGGCATCGGCCATGCACCACCGAGTCAAGGCCATCAAGGCCATCAAGAAGACGCTTGCGGAGGCGCCCAAGGCCAACAGCTTTGAGGAGGGCAATGCAATGATGGCGACGTGCTTCGCGCTGACCTTCCAGTCCGTCCTGCTGGACGACGGCATGACCGAGTACATGACCTTCATCCGCGGCGTCGTCATCGTCGCCATACAGATGTACATCAAGGGCGCCAATCTCATTTTCGCAGACTTCCTCGGAGACAAGCAACAGGAGGTATTGCAGCCTTTCATAGAGAACATGCCCCTGATCGAGAGGAGCTGGGTGGATTCGGCGGTGGTGGCGGTCGAGAGTCTGTCGCCTCTGTGCCAGCATCCCATCGAACAGCAGTATTACGAGAAGATCTTGGACATGGCAAAGCAACTTGGCGTCTCATCATGGGGAGGTGAGCTACACTCGGGCCTGCGGTTTCTATCGGGCGCCCCCCTTTTCACCCTATTCTCTCAATCGGTGTTTGTGCTAACTCCTGGCCAGCCTACAAGGCCATGACCACGCAGTACGGCTGGTGGATGATGCTGCCGCACGACCAATTCCAGCGGGTCATCGACACGACGAACCAGGTCAACATCCTCCTAAGCGCGCACTGGATCGCGCTTAAGCAGATCATGGCGATCATAACGGAGAAGGAATACGAGGCGGGCGCGAGACCTCAGAACGCCACCGACGGCGGTGTCGAACCGGGGATGCTGCGGTGGCTCAAGTACCTCAACAGGCTGGTTGATGCTGAACACAAGGTGTACAACCAATGGCCGGTGTGGGTGGAGACGCAGCTCGACCGTGACCCTTGCTTCTTCGGGAAGACGAGGTGAAAGCTGCGGCGCGCCCCGCTTGCGTGGATGGAGTCCGGGTCGGGCTTGAGGGGGTGAGGGCCGGGTTAGGCTTTGGGTCCACGGCATCTGAAAATTACAGTACGCCGGTGAGGCATATTGGGGGTTGCAGTGATTTTTTTGATACCACCGGTTGGTCTGGTTTTGAGGGCGTCTAAATAATACACTGGGTAATACTGTGTGTGCTTACTGTGTCTCACAGCTCCAGCCTCCAAAATCTAGAGGCAGATGCAAATCTCCATAAAAAAAAAATGTAGCATTTCCGCCAGCAAGCTTTCCGCAGAGGCTGATGAGGTACACGGTGACGCGTCCCCGCCGAAGGTCGGCGTGCTAACGGGCGCGAAAGGCCGGACCGTGGACACCACTACGGACGCTGCCGATCGCGGGGAGGCCCCACTTCTTGTTTCTCGCATTTTGCGGAATCCCCCAGATTCGTCATCGACTGACGCCGCCTCGAGTTGCGCGGCTCGCAAATTATAAACGAAATCGTTACGGTCAAAATGCAGCCCATTAGTATGTTTCTCTCACATCATGTTAGCACCTTCTTTGGAGAGAAAATGCTCCGCGCGGCCATGACCTTTCGCTCTACAGGTCGGCGTGGTGACGGTGACGGAGGATAGGCGCGTTTTTAGGCAGAGGTACTTAGCCTTAGCCTGTCCGTACGTACCGGTCACCACGCTAACCGTTAGATACCTAAGATAAATGGTTCGGCCGTTTTCTGGTTGAAGAGGTTGTCTGCGCGGGCAGGGGCATTTAGCTATTCAGGCAGGGGCCGCTCCTCTATTGCTATTGCCATCGCCATTGCTACCGCCGTCGCTTGCTCCGTGTCTGGCAGCTTCTCCAAATATTTTTGGCGGCCCGGAACCCCTGCCCAGCACAGACCCCCCGCCCGAACAGCCAATTGGCCCTGCCCGCGGACACAAACTCATGTGAAATATGTAACCACCTACCTATTCCGTACTTTAGGTAGGCGTGGTAGGCTGGCGCTATTGCCAAATATCCGTCTTTACAACGTACACAACTACGCCGTACACTACTGTGACTCATCAGTGGATAACCACCTGCCCAGGTAGGTTAGGTACTTAGGTAGGTAGGTTGGTAATGTATCTAGTTATCGCAGACCCGTCGTCCATACTGCGTACGTGATTTGGCGCAGGCAATTGAAGTGCAGGCGACACTCTCCCAATGTTGTGTACGTCAACGCTTCGTCAACTCCTGAGCAGCCTTACGAGTTCCTCCACCGTGGGCCGCATGGGGGTGATTGATTATATTGTGCCTCGCGACGGCCAACCGCGCAGTTAATCTCTGGTAGGTGCTGGAATCGTACCATCTAGCCAGTCGTCTTGTCCTCAGGACGCGAAGGTTTCTTCCCTCATGTTCGACATAGAATTCTCAGGGTGTCTGAATGATGACTCCCTTGGACCCAGCGTCCAGGGATGCCGGGGCGACTTCGACTTTACCCTCAAATTTGAGAAGATCTTCCTCTCCATTGTACCATCCTCCATCTTCGTCACCCTCGCCCTGTCGAGGATCGTCTTTCTCGTCAGAAGACCAAATATCATAAGGAACTCAATCTTTCGGTCCATCAAGCTCGTATGGCCCCTCGATGGAGACCAACAGGGATCCAACTGTACTGATACCAATGCCAGGCTGCTGTTGCTGTGTATGGATCTCTCCACCTCGCCCTGCTTGTTCTGGCTTCTATCAGATCGGCAAGGCTTGGAGACCTTTTCATCGCCTCGTCATGCTTGGAGTTCGTGTCGGCACTATGCATGGCTGCCCTGTCCGTTCTGGAGCACTCACGCGCCCCGCGGCCGTCGATGCTTCTAGGCGGATACCTTTTCCTGACCCTGCTATTTGACATTACGCAGTGTAGGTCCATGTGGTTATCGGCAGTCAACTATGATGAAACCACCTTCGTACGCCTCTTTACTGCGTCTGTTGCGGCTAAGACCACGCTCGTCGCTCTGGAATCCCAGCAGAAGAAGCGATGGTTGGACTGGGAGAAGGCAGAGCACAGCCCCGAGGAGACAATGGGCATCTATGGGCTCGGAGCCTTCATGTGGCTGGACTCGTTGTTCTGGACTGGCTACAAGAAGGTCCTAAGGGTCGACGACCTCTTCCCCCTTGATCAGAACCTAGCAGCAGAGCGTCTTCAGAGAACATTTGCTAAGCACATTGAGAAGGCTAGCTTCAGAGGCAAGAAGCGCGGTCTAACCAGGGTTCTCGTCAGGACACTCGCAGTGCCGCTTATGCTTCCTGTTGGGCCTCGGATCGCCCTTATGGGGTTCACGTTCTCCCAACCCTTCCTCATTGAAACCCTGCTTGGCTATCTCCAAGAGCCGCAAGATGAGGCTTCGAAGAATATCGGATATGGGTTGATCGGTGCCACCATCCTCATCTACTCTGGAATCGCCGTCTCGACCGCCTTCTACTGGTATCTCCACGAGAGGTTCCTATACATGACCCGCGGGTGCCTAGCTTCGGTCGTGTATAAGAATACCACCAAGACGAAGCTGTCGGATTCTGATGACTCGGCAGCCTTAACACTCATGAGCACCGACGTGGAGCGCGTCCGCCTTGGATTTATGAACTTACACGAGTTCTGGGCCAATACTGTCGAGGTCGCTCTCGCCAGCTGGCTTCTCCAGCGGCAACTCGGCGTCGCATTTCTTGCGCCCCTCGTCATCGTCGCCCTCTGCGTGACCGCATCCTCCTTCCTAGCAAGATATGCCGGCCCACGACAAAAGGCGTGGATGGAGAAGATCGAGAAGCGGGTCGGGCTCACCGCGAACGTCATTGGTAATATGAAACATCTCAAGATCTCCGGCCTGACTGCGCCCATCGAGGAGGCCATCCAGGGCATGAGGGTGGATGAGTTGAAAGTTGGGGCTAGGTTCCGCTTCGTCCAGATCCTCGCTGTCGTCATTGCATTCACGCCGCTCACGTTATCGCCCGTGATGACCTTCGCCGTCACTTCTAAGAAGCTGGACGTCACCACCATCTTCGTCTCGCTCTCGTACCTGATCCTATTGTCAGACCCCCTTACCATGATCTTCCAGAGTGTTCCTTCCTTGTTAGCAGCTCTCACGTGCCTCGACCGGATCCAGGCCTTCGTGGAGAAGGAACCGCGTGAGGACTTCCGCGAGAGCGACGGAGAGTCACCGTCCGAGAAGTCCAGGATTGCAGGCGCAAGTCGCGCCTCTGAGGAAGCTATCACGATATACGGTGGCAGTTTCGGATGGACAGACGGCAAATTCAACGTGCAAAACATCGATGTCACGATCCCCGCCTCCAAGCTAACTCTCTTGGTTGGTCCGATCGCATCGGGCAAGTCAACCCTCTGCAAGGCACTGCTTGGTGAGACGCCGCTTGCCGCCGGGCGGGTCGTCCTGGGATCTAACCATCGACGGATTGGCTACTGCGACCAGACACCCTTCTTGTCCAATGCAACGATCAGGGAGAATATCATCGGCTTCTCGGTCTGGGACCAAAAGAGGTACAATGATGTGATTGAGGCGACGATGCTGGTCAAGGACATCGCTCTTTTCCCCCATGGAGATCTTACCAACGTCGGGAGCAACGGTATTACCATCAGTGGCGGGCAGAAGCAGCGAGTCTCTATCGCCAGAGCCCTCTACCTAGAATCCGATCTACTCGTTTTTGACGACATCTTGAGCGGCCTCGACGTCGATACGGAGGAGCAGGTGTTCTGGCGCGTCTTTGGCCCGGAAGGCTTGCTGAAGAGAAGAAAGGCAACGGCTATCCTCTGTACGCACTCTATCAGACATCTTCCATCGGCCGATCATATTATTGCCCTGGGTTCCGACGGCAGTCTTGTCGAGGAAGGTAACTTTGCCGATCTCGTGGCCAACAAGAAGTACATACACGGCCTTGGGTTCAACGGTGTGGATAAGAGGAGGTCGGGCGGTACCTCGCCTCTACAACAGACAACCAGCGCCTCGGCCCATCTTAACAGCGTCATTACTGCCAAATCTGCCGAGACAAGCAGTCCCGTCGACCAGGCGCGGAGGACAGGAGACATGTCAGTCTACAAGCACTACTTTAGTAGTATTGGTTTCTGGCCGCTGGCGACCTTCCTTGCCTTGAGCGCTGCCTGCGGTTTCTTCTTCAACTGGCGGACTATATGGGTCAAGTTCTGGTCAGAGGATGTCAGCTCGCCCGATCCTGCCCATACGAATGCCTTCTATGTCGGCCTCTTTGCCATGTTCCAGGGATTAACTCTGTTAATCATCTTCTGCGTCGTCTGCATCACCTCCCTCACCATCATCTCGACATCCGGCGCTACGCTTCATAAGGCGGCATTGAAGACGGTAATCAACGCCCCGCTGCGGTTCTTCACCACCACCGATTCGGGAGTGGTGACCAACCTGTTCTCGCAGGACATGACACTCATTGACAGCGAGCTGCCGATGGCTCTCACCAACTTCGTGCTCGTGGGGCTCATTACACTCGGCATGGCCGCCATCATCGCCATCGCGTCGCCATACCTGCTCATCCTCTACCCTTTCCTAGCCGCATTACTCTACGGGCTCCAGAAGTTCTACCTAGCCACATCCCGCCAGCTGCGTCTACTCGACCTCGAGGCCAAGAGCCCGCTCTACTCGCACTTCATCGACACAATCAAGGGCGTCGCGTCGATCCGCGCGTTTGGCTGGGTTGACGATAACATCGGTCTCAACAACAAGCTGCTGGACACATCCCAGCGCCCCGCGTACCTGCTGGCGATGATTCAGCGGTGGCTTGGCTTTACGCTCAACGTCGTCGTGGCGGTCGTCGCCGTGGTGGTTGTCACCATCGCTACCCAGATGCGGTCGAATACCGGGTTCACCGGCGCCAGTTTGGTGACCATCATGGGTTTTGGCGACTCCCTGTCTCAGATCATCCGGATGTACACTATGCTTGAGACGTCGATAGGCGCCGTAAGCAGGCTGAAGTCTTTCAGCGAGAACACCAAACCCGAGAACCAGCCGGGCGAAGACGAGAGTCCCCCAGAGTCGTGGCCGATGAATGGTTTGATCGAGATCAAATGCGTGTCGGCATCTTATGGGTAAGCCTTAGTTATGTTGACATGGAGTCCCTGGCAAGGGAAAATGCTAAACTGCCATTAAGTGATCCTGCCGAGGCCCCGACCGACGAGTCAGAGAGTCAGCCATCCGCCGCGAAGCATCTGGCCCTGAAGGATCTCAATATCACGATCCAGGCTGGAGAGAAGGTCGCCATCTGCGGGCGGAGCGGAAGGTAAGCAAGCATCCGTTTCTCCTTAACCACCTATCCTCCCAACCTCCCCCCTTTTCCCCCCCGGCCCCACTTCTTCCATGCTACAAAGTCTCCACCCTCACACGGTCTTTTCTCCTTCCCACTAGCGGCAAGTCCTCCACGATCCTCCTCCTCCTCCGCCTCCTCGACCCGGTCCCTTCGTCCGCCCACGACGCCACCGGCACCGGTACCGGCATCACCATCGACGGCATCCCGCTGCGCCGAATCGACCGGGCGGTCCTCCGGCGGCGCATCATCGCCGTGCCGCAGGACGCCGTCTTCCTGCCCGACGGCTCCAGCTTCGGGGCCAACCTCGACCCGCTCGGGCTCGCGGACGACGGCGAGCGCCGCGACGTCCTGCGCGCCGTGGACCTGTGGTCGCTCGTCGAGCTGCGCGGCGGCCTCGGCGCAGGCATGGCCGCCGGCTCGCTGAGCCAGGGACAGAGGCAGCTGTTCAGCCTGGCCAGGGCGATCCTGCGGAGGCGGGTGCGGTCGAGGGTCCTATTCGGTGCTTCGTCATCTGGGTCGGAGTCGACCCACGGGGAAGGCGGATATGGTGGTGGTGGTGGTGGTGGTGGTGGCGTTACGCCGGCGGGGAAGGCGCGCGGCGAAGGGGGCATACTCCTCCTCGATGAGGTGTCGTCCAGCGTGGACAGGGACACGGACCGGGCTGTGCAGGCCATCATCGAGCGCGAATTTAAGGGGTACACGGTCGTCATGGTGAGCCACCGGCTGGAGGCGGTGATGGATTTCGACCGCGTCATCGTCATGGACTCGGGCAGGGTGGTGGAAGCGGGGCCGCCGAGGCGGCTGGTCGAGGTTGAGGGCGGGAGATTTAGAGATCTGTGGCTTGTAGGGAATGAAGAGTAGAAGGTGGTAGCTACCAGGGACAGCTGAGGCCCTCGTAATACTTGGCCATGCGTGTGGAGCAATTCTCTTGTTATGTTTGATCTAGACAGAGGCAGATATAAACACGACTCGTGACTCTAATACAACTATCAAACCATCACCTCGTTCCATTTTTAATACAGAATCTGGAAGAACTAGAGCTGAATAGAGCAATTGAGCTGACATCTCTTGCGCGATTTTGAATATGCCGTCGCAGCTGGGATTATCCCGTGGCTGGTCATCACAGCCATGGAGGCAACATTGGACAGGGCCGTAAACAACGATTCACCTTGGACTGAAGATGCCTCTTCTTGCAGAACTCATAAGTTCGGTCAATAGGATAGTTGAGAGCCCGCTAGAACCTCTTGCCACAAGGATGACAACACACAAAACGGCGAGAACTTGGACAACACCAATGCATTCGCCAGCCATCAACCACTGTGGGAGGTATCACGGCAGACCCAATGCGCGGCTGTAACAGGCCCGATCAGTCCGCAGTACTTGTCCAAAGACGGGGCTCCCCCTCGGCGAGAGGTCCATGCTGGGCGCCTCTCCGAGCACATCATGGCTCGCTGGCCACTCTAGACAAACTGTCCGGTTTGCCTGGTTGTCCCGGCTGATATGCTCCGTGCCTGGGCCTGCTCGATGTTTATTGTTGTTGATGTTAATCTTGAAGTAAGCTTTGTCTTTTTTAGGCAAACGAGGTCCAGCGTGGCGGTGCGTCTGTAGATACCCCTGAGTGGCAGAGCGCGGCATCAGCCATCGTCTAGGTAGGTTATCCGTGGGTCTAAAGACAGTAGTACACAGCCGCGGCAAGGCCCCACTTGTCGTATTTCGCATTCGAGAAAAAAGCGGGTCAGAAGACCCTTCCCCAGATCCGCCATCGCCGCTGATTGGTCCCAGCGATCATTCTAGCTTGAAGCCTCAACGTCAAAGGCCTGGGTTGCATTGGAACGTCATCCGTTGGCGAAGTCGTAAGGCTTTCACGGCCACGGAGATGCCGTATTCATCGCATTGTCGATCCGCCGCCGTTACCGATATATACGCTAAAGGTAAGGGAGGTAGGATATATAAGAGGTCTAAGTCGTTGTGCTCTTCTCTGCCAAAACAGGCCATTGTCATCAACATCCTCAATCTTCTGTGTCGATACAGAAGGGCAAATCTATCTATAGATCAAAGTGCCAACCCAAACCTGGCATTCTTACCTTGACTCCATCTCACCCCAACCAATTAGCCACTATGGCTACCAAGCTCTTCACCCGCCACTCCAACAACTCGGTGGCAGCCGAGACAGCCTCCCTAGCCCCCTCCTACGCCACCCAGGACCCCCACCACGACATTGAGCTGTCCCGCCTCGGCGACATCGACCCGCGGGCCTCCATCGAGCTCGCAGACTCGCTCCTCGAAGTCCCCCCCGCGTACAGCGAGTCCACGACCTTCGCCCCCACAGTGCAGCTGCAGATCCAGACAACCGGCAAGGCCATCCTCTCTTTCCCGCTCCCGCCCCGCCCAGAGACCACCCCCGCCTTCCCCGTCCACGCCGACGGGTCCTTCTCCGACCGCCCCAGGTACCTCTCCGTGCGGCCCAACCGCAGCTCCGGGTCCTGCTACCTCGTCTCGGGCGACGGGGAGGAGACCGACTCGGCCGCGCCGCTGAGCACCACCACGTACCGCTTCGGCCCAGGCCGCCACCCGCAGGTCAGGCTGTTCCTACCCGGGACGGCGGGCGCAGGGGATGCATGCGACCTGGACGGCGGCGACGGCGATGGCCTGGGACCCAGCTGGGACGCGTTCGCCATCGAGGGCCGGGGCCTGCTGACGCGGGCGTGCCGCGTGCGCACGCGGCTGGGCACCTTTGAGTGGCGGTACGCGTCGCGGGCGGAGCGCAAGGCCGCCGGGGCGGACAGCTTGCTTGTCCTGGACAGGATTGTCAAGATTGTGCGCGCCAGGAACGTCCCTGGCAGCAGTGGCGGGAAGGACGAGGAGGTGCGCACGCCTGTCGCGCAGTTTGTGCGCAACGCCGAGACGCGCACGCCGGGGTCGAAGCCTAGTAGCGCCGGGAATGGTGGGCGGCTGATGGTGGATTTGAGTTTGTGGGATGAGGGCGAGAAGGTGGAGAGGGAGATGGCGATGGTTCTTGTTGTGACGACGGTGATGTCGATGCTAAAGAAAGAGGTGGACAGGAGGAGGGCTCAGCAGATTGCTATCATGGCTAGTGTTGCTGGAGGTGGTGCCTAGAAAGGAGGCGGAAGGGGAGAAATTTGTACTTTGCGTGGTTCAAAGTTGAGAGATATCCAGTGATAGAAACACACAAAAACGGGAGAAGATAAAAAAAAAAGGAAGTGTTCAAGTTAGACTTGAACTTCCTACCCTCTTCACCCTGTGTCTTCCCCCTGTGCCATCTGCCCCCGTGTTATACGAGGTTAGTACTTACCTAGACGCAGGACTAGGGGAAGGTGTGAGAAGAGGGAGGTATAAGAGTAGGTGATTCCAAGGCCCTGGAAAGTAGTGAACCTTAGTGGCAGTAGACTGGGAGTATTCTCGGTCCTGTTATATATGCTATAATTACTTTCTACCTGCCGTCTTCTGCTAGCAAGTGCAAGAAGCAGTGATCTTAGAAAATAATGCCTCTAGGGAAGTAATAAGGCCTGGCAGGGTTAAGGTTAAGTATCTTAGCAGGCTAATACCAGGGTCGTAGTCATGCAAATACCTAGAGATTGAAACCCTCTTGATATAAAGAAGAGAATTAATTGATTACTGCTTTTAAAATAAATACAAGCGAGGGCCACCTTATATACGGCTGCACCTTCTAAGCAGGCTTAAGAAAAAGAAAACCTAGGATCAAGCCAAGTCATATGTGTATGCTGAGGCATGATCAAAAGCCGTAGTCTTGGGAAGAGATGTGTGTGCTTTCTTGTGTTTCCCCCCTAAACTCCTAGTAAGTGCAAGCAAGTTCGCTGAGCCCTGCCTAAGGCTTGATTGAACCTTTACTGGTCTTCCCTTCTCGGAGAGTGGGGGAGCAGTGGGTGCATGAAAATTGCAAGTCTTTGGGGCAACCTGTCATGCCAGGCCTCGATAGGTTGGCCCATGTGTCGTTTCCATACGCCATGTCCTGGTAGTACGCCACCACCTTTTTGCACCTTCCTGGCCCTGTCCGTTGATCGACTTCAACACTGTGATATATTGTCAGAACTCCCAAATATGCGCAGATTCTTATTGGGTTAGGGAAAGCTTACAGGCAGATGGTTTCAGGGGAAAGGAGCTCTCGAAAATCCGAATCCAAGAGCCACTGCCGATCGCGATGCCGCATCGTAACTATAGCCCCCCAGAGGTAATCGCCATTCTCTCGGACACAAAATTCAGAGTTGCGCACCCAGCCCCAACTGCGGTGTGTAACGACGGCTGTGTCATCCCGTAGAAAATCGCGATCCCGGTTTCTATCAGCGTCTCCCCAGGAAATCCCTCCCTGTCGTAGTTGTTCTGGCAAGTCCTTGAAAGTAATGACCACGTTGGCGACCCAGGGGGAAGCTAGGGGCTTTTGGGCTTGGTATATGCTTCTAGGGTAAGAACCCAGCCCCAATTTCCAGTCCAGTCGCGCTTTACATGAATCTTCTGTTCAATCTCGCCAGGTTGTTGAGGCAGACCACGGGTTATGTGTCCTGGCCGAGGGAGAACCTCCAAGGGCCTATGGCTATCTTCTGATCCGTTGTTGTGCCTCCTTAGCATGCCGTGATGGAGCCTTCGCATTGCCGCAGTCCATTTTTCTTGGAGCCTGCAACTGAGACATTTGCATGGCTCCCGGGTGATATCGGACGGAGAGCCCGACGAGGTTGATAGCTTGCTGCTATTTGGTTTATAAAGGTATTCGTCGATGGGGACTAGGTGCTCCCAGTCGTTGTAGTACTTCCTTTCAATGTTGGGAGGTGGACTTCTCGCCACAGTCGTGCAGTTAGTTGGCTCGGACCCATTCTCTCCCCAGCAGCAATTTCGGGTAGTTTTCTAGCCCGGGCCAGAAATACGGTAGAGGTGTCGTAATGTCGTTGTACGCTGGAGGGTGCTCCAAACAACCCAGGCAGCTTCTGCCATCTTGTGTTGCGGAAGCATTGTCTGAGGGTGGGAAGGTTTTCTCCTCGATATCTGTAGAAATAAGAGACATAGTAAGGAATGGAAGAATTCTTCGGCAAATGCTTAAACTCCTGATGTATGTAAAACCAATGGATGGACAGCGTGGTGTTGGCTGTTGATGCAAATCAGGTTAAAGTGCAATAACTGAAGAAAGAGAGAAGAGGTCTACTTTGTTGGGAACAACATATATATAAGGACACAGATTTGAGTTTTCTGGTGTGTCCTAGGTTTGCATGAGACTCGACATCTACGTATCTTACACACTCAACTTCGCCACTTATAGTACATAAAGTCATTAGCCTTTCTGCCAACTCGAACAAGCCATGTAGAAGATTCGAAAGAGCTTGGAACAGGGTTTTCACTGTCCGAGGTTTACTTTTGGCCTATTAATCTTCTCTTTTCGAAGCATGGGGAAGCAGTAGATGTATGAATTGTGGCCCCCTAGTCAAGTCTGCCATTTCCATGACACAGCTGGAACACCCAACCATGTCTTTCTTAATCCTCACAATACTGTCCTAGACTGCTTATTTAAACGAACATAAATAAGGCACCAGAGCGAAGGCGAAACCCGCCACTCCTATCCACCAGCCAGGAACCCCTAAAACCCCCCCTACTCATAATACCCCGTTCCCTCCCCACGACAGCATTGAATATCAACTGACAGCGGCGGAAACAGCGACTGACATCAACGGCAACAGCTACTGATATCAACAGCAACAGCTACTGATAGCAATAGCAACCGTGACAACGTAAGGACACTGCCATCTGCAAAAAAAAAAAAAAGAACTCCCAGCCTAGTCAAAAACTACCTAGGCCTACGCCGCAGTACTATTTGTGCGGAGTAGAAAGAGATCTGATAGATGTATAGTAAGGATTCTCTTGAAAACTGAGTAATAACAAAGGATAATACCTACCTATCCATGATTGCATGTCCAGAAAGCTTGAAGGTAAGCGCTCCATGTCGTCATCATCGCCAGCCTTACCAGGCACAGAAGCATATTTGCCCGCAACTCCGTGGTAGCAGCGTGGTTGCCGGGCTCGAGGTTCGTTTGCAATTTGCTAGTGATTCCGTCTCCACAGCACTCTCAGTCAAAACCCATGCCAACTAGCCACCTTGTATAAGTCAGTCAGACTGATCACCGCCGTGCTTCCGTCCAGCTGCCTACCCAGGACCTAATACCCGTTACAAAAGCATTGTGTTTGAATTCCTGTATACGCAGGTATTAGAGATAGTCTAGTCATGGATCTCGGTTCATCAACCCATCCGTCGGGATGACCACATGTTTGTACGATGGATGGTACTGGAAGAGAAGAAAGGGGAAAGAAGAAGAACCCAAAGCATACGACAACAATATACCTACCTAGTATAAGGGAAGGAACTATCGAAGTCCCTTGCACAGGCCACATTTGGACTGAAATGGTAAGGCGTAGCCCAGGGTTAGGAGTTGAGAGTTATCCCGTGATAGAAGCACACACAAAAATGAGAGAAAATAAAAAAAGGAAGTGTTCAAGTTGGACTTGAACTCGTACTCTCTTCCCCCTATGTCTTCCTCCTTGTGCCCTCTGCCAACGTATCCCACTCCCCCGGCCCTTCAGGTCTGCCACAGCTACTGCACCCTGCCTTCGGCCTGGGGATTTAATTTGCGACTCTGCCAACTCGTCCCTCTTATTGCGATATCTTGGGACATGCAATGCCTCCCTCGACAGAAACCTGAGGCAGGGGCGGCTGGGAGGGTGTCGGCCGGTATTTCGGGCGGTTTTTTTTTTTTTCAATTTTTTTCTTTTTCCAAACGCGCCGCCGTGCCAGCTTGGCCAGTTGTCCGGGTCTCCCTCGTTGATAGGACACATACCTTTCCCGCCAGCAACCCCAACACCGCATTCACTCACTATTCAACGTTACCTATGTACTCATACCATGCAAAACAACCCCTAGGACCTCCATTTTTATTTGTGATCGCTACATAACCAGCCGGATTCTCAGATCCAAACAACGCTTAGATGGGGAGGCCTTCCTCCAACAAGCCTTGGGAGATCATAACTCATAAACATATTTGCATCATGCTTTCAGGACCAGCGACCACCCAGACTGTGGTAGTGCTTGATAGCCTCCTCGGCAGCCCTAGTCCACGCCTCCTCCTTGTTCAGGCACCCCTCCACGCTCCCGACACAGAGCGACCCAACCGTCAGGCGGCAGGCGACCTCCCTCTCCCCGTCCTCCGTCTCCCTCACCTCGACCACGTAGCTGACCGGCTCCGACGCAGCCAGCCGGCCGAGCTCCTCGCGCGGGTGCAGGAGGTACACGCGGTCCCGCACGATCCTCCGCATGTACGCCAGCACGCCGGCCCTCTCCAGCACGGCCTCGCACTCGTCAAACGACCCGGAGTCGACCCACACGGCCCCGAGCAGGCTCTCGAACACGTCCGAGTACGACTTCTGCGCCTGCAGGCGCGCCAGCAGCGACCAGGGGTACCTGCCGCCGCGCTCCACCGCCCCGACGATCCGCTCCCGCAGCGCCGCGTGCCGCCTCCGCGTCTCCCGCTGCGCCACCGCCAGGTCGGCCGACGAGAAGCGCATGAAGCTCCACAGCGGCTGCTGCTGCTGCCCGCCTCCTCCTCCCGCCGGAGCGCTCCATTCCATGGTCGCGAAGCCGATGAAGTCGCCGTTGACGAGCGCCGTGCGCAGGAGGTGCATCTCCGAGTGCGACAGCGGCGGCCGCACGGCGACGAGCAGCCTGACGACGAGGTAGTCGAGGATGGCGTCGCCGAGAAACTCGAGGCGCTCGAGGCAGGCCGTCGTGCCGGGCACGTCGTAGGACGAGTGCGTCATGGCCTCGACCAGGAGTGACTTGCGGCGGAACGTGTACCCGACCAGGCCCTCGAGCGCGTCCATGGTCGCGGGCAGGCTGCCCGCCGCGTCCGCCTGCGCGGCGGCCTCGAAGAGCACCTCCCTCGCCTCCCCGACGCTCTGCCACCGACCCTCCGGCAGGAAGAGCGAGATGCACGCCAGCGCCTTGGGCAGGCCGCCGTCCAGGTACGAGGCCCCGATGAGCGCCTCCACCACGTCCGCGAGCGTCTTGGTCGACATCTGCCGCGTCGCCGTGTCCGACGGCGCGGGCTGGCCCGCGGGGTGGTCGTCGACGTAGGTCGGCCGCCACCCCTGCAGCGTCAGCCCCTTGGTGACAATGTACCGGTCGAGCCCGAAGTCGAGCGCTGCCGTAGCGAGCCTCGAGTTGGCCACGAATTGGTCCTTCATGGGGGACAGGAAGCCTTCTGGCCAGTCGGGATCTAAAAGACAAAAAACCGGGAGGGTGGTCAGGGGCTGCTGGCTCGGAAAGGAAAAGGGGGGTATTAGAAAGGGAGGACAAGGAGAAGATGACATACGCTTCGCTAGGCAGTTGCCCGTCGCGCAGAGCTTCAGGATGGAGTCTCCGACGAACTCGATCTTCTCGTAATCGGTGGGTTCCCTGGCGGCCGGGGTGCAGATCGCCGTGACCACGAGGGAGAGATCCGTCAGGCCGAGGCTGCTGAGGCGGGTCGTCAGGAGCTCGGTGGCAACGA
This sequence comes from Phialemonium atrogriseum, assembly GCF_030411735.1. Taxonomy (NCBI): domain Eukaryota; kingdom Fungi; phylum Ascomycota; class Sordariomycetes; order Cephalothecales; family Cephalothecaceae; genus Phialemonium; species Phialemonium atrogriseum. The sequence goes on from NW_026848138.1 coordinate 1,250,074, forward strand.
GGTGGACCTCCAAGGCGTGGATGATGGATGGCAGGAGCATGCCGAATTGCGAATACACCGCGGGGATGCTGTCGACCCTGGTCTCACTCGCGGGGAGGACGCGGAAGTACGGTTTGGCACTGGGCGTCTGGGGCTGTAGCTTTGGCTGGCGGAAATAGCCTGCCTTCTTGGGCCAGTTCCCAACAGCCACGTAGGGGACGTTCTGAGTAGACTCTTCGAACCCCCTGTACGGGCGTCTGACAAGCTCCACCGGGGGTTTTGTTGGCAGCCAGCCCGCGTAGAAGTATGGATGGTTGCTGTTAGTGGTCTCGCGGACGAGGTGAGTTTCCATTAGGTTCTCGACTGTATCGGCCTCAAACTCATTGTTGCCAATGCCTTGGCGGTCAAGAGGGCCATTCCGGGAGAGAAAGTGGACAATGTGGCCCTCCTGTTGAATTGGCCATCGATGGCCGTAGGCTAGGGCAAGGAGAGTCGCCGTATCATCCGATTCTAGTCCCGGCATGTCTGTGTCCGAGTCCGAGTCCGTCACCTCTACCGTCCAAACAGTGTCGGCATCCCAGTGGAGAAGAAGCTTCTGAAAATTGGGGACTGGGACCGGAAGTGCAACTTCGAAATGTGCCAAATGCGACCCATCCGCGTCCGTGAATGTCAAGTTGCGCCGGTGCAACCTCTGGCCCTCCCGCCAAGCCATGGCGACCATGGGCCACGGGTCCAGCTGCTCCCGTACAGTGGCCATCCCTGGGCGGGTCTCGATGCTTTTGAACATATCCGACTCCTTCATGGGCAGAAGGTGCTCGTTCACCAACCCTGCCCGGTACAAGGCCTTGTAGGCCTGGAAGGCAGCATCCTTACAGGCATTTTTCTCCGAAAACCACGAGCGGCTGCTCTCCGCCGTTCGTAGTTCGGGGGGCAGAGATATCGGGAGGTGGACTGTCGCCCTCAGCATGACCAGGCCAGGCACGTGGGTAGATTCCGGATCGACGCTGGAGACGTTGCGAACAACATAGTAGGGCCTGGTGTCAACGAATTTTCGTGACGTGAGGGTCCTGCAGAAGTGCTCCAAGTGGCTTTTGGCATCGTCGATGGTCAGGCTGAGCCCTGTGCTCGGGGCCGTGAGCAGAGGGAAGAAGTCGACGTCCTCCGATTCTTCGACATACTTGATGTGCTCCAGCTCCCGTAATTCGTCCTTGTACATATTCTTCATGGTATTCTCCTGGTCTTGCCACTCCTTTACCGCATTGATCGACGTGTCATCGACCAGAAGGGACAGCTGGGAGGTCTGTTTCCTGGCCCGTCCGCGGCGCTGGATGAAGGATTTCAGCTGGTCCGGCTTGTCGAAACATACGACAAGGTTGCAGGCGGGGACGTCGATACCCTCTTCTAGAACGCTCGTGGCCACGAGGAGATTTATCCTTCCGGTTCGAAAGTGCTGGAGAAAGGCCAGGTCGTCCTTGCGGTTCAAGTCGAGGAATGATTGCTTGCTTCCGGGCGGCTTCGAGATACCAACTACGGCGCCAACCCTATAGCGGCTCCGTACCTCAGGATGGATGGACAGGAAGTGCGCGAGCACCGCTACCGTTGCCCGCTCCTTGGCGAACACAATGCCCATGGGGTCTTCTTTGAATGAGACGAGTATCCGGACGAGCTCTCTCATCTTGTTCGATAGGTTCTTGGTCGTGAGGTCATCCGATGGAGGCTGCAGCTGGATCCGGTTGAAAACCCCCACCAGATACAGCATCTCTGCATCCTTGGAGTCTGTGACCAAGTGGTCCCGGGACTCAAACCGCGCAGTGACGTCCGAGACGACTCGGTTCACGTAGTAATCTGCCGCCCAGGGTCCCAACTGACGGCAAATCTCGGCACTCCTCTCGCAAAAGGACTTCATCTGGCCTTGAACAAAAGTATCATGCTTCATGATAGCCCTCTCAAGACTGTTGAGACTCCTCACGGTATTCTCTGCTCTCAGTCGCAGGATGCTCGGGTCTTCGGTGATATCCAGGTTCCGGTACGCATCGAGCAGCGCCAGCATGTTGGGAGTATAGCCGCCACCTCTCTCCAAAGGGACGGGGAGAGAGCCATAGCAGACAATGGACATGTCCGGCTGGTTGGCGTGGGCCATGAGCTCGTCCCGGTGCTTGGTGGGGCTTCTGCAAACGGCATCCAGTCTCTGCTCCAGCTCCTCGAGGCTCGCAGAGCCAGACCGTATCACGGGGCTGGCTGTCAAACCGAGAATATGGGGTACATCTCGATTGTTCTGTTTCGCGGGCCAGTAGATCTCACTCATGAGCCGGCCACAGGCGCTCTTCCCCAGGCAGTTGTGTGCTAAGTAAGGGGGATCAGCTCTAGACTTCGTGGGGGCAGGTGCAGACCAACCTTCGTCGAACACGATGAGTGCTAAGGAGTCAAGCGTAACGAAGCCGTGCTTCAGGGCATCGAATAGTATCTGGTAGGTAGAGACGACGATCCTCACGTTATCGAGCATGGCGTCCCATGTATGCTGGTCGCTCCACGTGTCCATGGTATCTGCACCACACAGAAACTTTGCTTGCACCGCTGTGATCTGTGCCTGGAGCACTTCGAATTGCTGAGAAGCGAGGGCGACAGTCGGCGCCAAGAACCAAACACGCTGCCCTCAAACATCAGTCGCAGGTTCCAGCAGTGGTGGGCAGGCCGGACAGACCTTGTGATTGCGCTCGAGCTCTGTTTGGATGCGCAGCACGGCGCTGGATATGGGTCAGTTTGACGCTACACTACACGGGATCGGATCAATGACATGGAGCAAATGTCGTGGGTCTTACACTTGAGTCTTGCCGCTTCCGGTGTCCATCTGCGGTCTGGTGTCAGGGGAGCTGAAGGGCGTCAATATGTGGGCTCCCACTTACTGCAATGATGATATTCCGCTTCAGGCTCTCCTCGAGCATCTCCTGCTGATACGCCCTGGTAGACATGGCGGCAGGATGTTGCGTTTCGTCGGGAGACAGACTCCTGTCAGATGTGCCCTCAGGACTGGCCGCGGAGAGCTGCTCTTCAACAGGAGGAGCCAAGAGCCCCGGGTGGTATCCATCATCCGGGATCGGCTCCTCACCCGACTCTGACGGGGTTGAATCATTGCAATAGACCATCCTCGTCACTTGACGAGCTACGGCCGAAGAGCAACACGGCGGTGAATCACACACAGCGATGACGGGAGAGGGGTATTGGAGCTGTTGCGCGGCTCAGGCTCGACTTGCTAGCTGGCGTGAGTCGACTTGGGGTCTTACGCGGCCCGTCCACGTAGGAAACGTCGACAACGCGCAATGGGTAGTTGATGATATAATCGGGCGGCAGGAGAAATGCAATGCAATGGGGGAAAACACAGGAAACATGGAAAGATGGCCAGACACTTCTGATAAGGTTGATGAGCTTCTTTATCCTGGCCTCGACAAGCGGCAAAGTTTGCTCCTGTTGGGCAAACTTTCGACGCAAGGCTGCAGGCAGCTCCCACATCGAGGTGGGCCTCCGACATCGTGGCGGTTGATTTGATCATTCATAACGCGTACCTATGAAATCCAGAGGCAGTAAGAGCACAGTCACTCGAGATTTTCAGATCAAGAAGAAATCACGGATTCCTTCCTGGCTGAATCCATCCATTGATCCACATATTTTGCGCACTTGAGTATCGAGTTCCTGCCTCACACAAGTGGAAGCAAGAGACTGGCTACCTTAGCTACCTCTACATGACGAGGTAGGTCCCGACAGGAGATGCAATAGGGGCACTCACTACCATAGAATCTGGCCCTGTGTCGGTTGCTCTCCTCTCATTTCTGTCATTCCATTCTCTTCTCTCCAATATTATCCATCGTACAATATATCTTCCGGCAGATGGCTTGTTCAAGGGACGCAATTTACTATGCATGCAAGGGATCAGTGCATAGCAGGTGCCAACAGGCCGGTAAATCCTTGCCAGGTGGGGATGTATCTCGGTACTGCACAAGGCTGTTATGATCTGATAACAACGTCGAATCTCACTTACATTGCCGCTACGTTGGCCCTTCCGAGGATTTTGCAGGTGTTCGAGTTCGAACTAGTGGGGAGAGCGTAGAGTCTGGCGGTTTGTGACCCAGCAACGTTGTGACGGGTTTGCAGAGTCGATTTGCTACGCATGGTGATGGGGTGGCCAAGGGGGTGGCATGGCAGACTCTTAGAGGAGACATATCGGTTGACTGCAGTGGGATAGATGTGCAGCTCGGTACGGATAGAGATGAGGAAAAGGCTGAGAGATGGACCAGGGCAGAGCCGAGGGCCCCGCGATCGAGAAAAGAAACATGTCCCGTCTTTGCCCAAAATAAGCATGATTTTTTAACCTCCAATCTCATTCGCTCCCAGGAGCCTCTCAATCCATTTCTATTGTACAGGTGCGAAAAAGGCGGCTGGAATAGAATGCACCCCAACAACTCCTCACAGGTTAGTCAGGTAATCTTCGATCTCCTGGGGTGTGAGCTTCCGGAAACGCGGCCCTCTCGCACCCTCGACGCCTTCGACACCCAAAAGATGGTCCGCCGGGGGTCCAACAATACCTGGGCGAAATTAGCAATCACGACATTTCTCAGCGTGGGCTTCCCGCCAACTTACCGATCTCAATGGTATCTCCACTCATCTCCCCTTCGATGGTCTCCTTCAGGGTCAGGAGCGCGATATGGACGGCATCCTCGAGCTCTAGCCCCTCGGTGTACCTCTTCTCCAGGAAAGTCTTAGCCGTCGTCGCACTCTTTCCAATGGCCGTGGCCTTCCACGGGAAGTAGCTCCCTGACGGGTCGACTTGGTAGAGCATGGGTCCGCCCTTGAGAATGCCGCCCGTCTTTCCGCTCAGCTTCTTATTCTCCCCCTCATCGGTCTGGATATCCTTCTCCTCTTCCTCCGGCAGAATGCCCTCGTCCCAGCCAGCAATCAGCAAGCTGACCCCGTAAGGCCGGACACCGCCGGACTGCGTGGCCTCCTGCATCACCCTCGCAACATCCTGCACCAGTATCCTTGTTGGCGGGTACTCGTTGTAGATACGCTTGTAGCCGGTGTGCGAGACTTTCCGTGCCCGGTCTACCAGAACTCTGTAGTCCGGTCCCATGCCCGAGTATACCATGCCGATGTCGGGAGTGATCAGGCTGATCTTGGACAAGGACGTCGGGTCGGCGAGGGGCGACGACGACTTCTTCTCGGTAGCCAGTACAATGCCATTGGTAGCTTAGGGCCTGTCAGTACCGCCCTCATTATCTGTTGTGAGGGAACGGGCAGAAATGGCTTGCCTTTGATACCAAGGGCCGTCACGCCTTGGTTGACGGCATTGAGGGCATACTCTGCAAGTGCTGTGGTTAGCTATCTACCTCTCGTGAAAAGGCTGCCGTACTCCGCAGAGGCTCCGCAGAGTGACTGCAGATTCTAGAAGACACCGGGCTTACCAATCTGTACAAGCTTGCCGCTATATAAACAGTCAGTCAAATTGCAGGGTAATGCTGTCCAGATGTCCAACAAACCTGGGCGAGAATGTCGTGAGAGAGAAAGAGTATCTGTCCGCCATAATTCCAGAAGCGAGGAGGTGCTCTGGTCAGATTAAATGGCGAAATGTGTAGGAATCGTGTCGTTTTTGGCCGCGGAAAGAGGTGAGTGGTGAAGGTGAGAGGTGCTGGGGATGATGGTGTTTCCAAAGCTCCAGCCGCCTGTTGAACTTGCGCGTCTAGCTCTCCTGCCTAGCCGTAGCAAAGCTCGGGCCAACTAAGCTACCTCTAAAAGGGCAGGGCGGTCAGAGGAAGGTGGGCGGGTGGGCCTAACCGGAATTTGGGATTTCCCACAGCCGATCAGGATGGGTGGACCTTAGATTGGGTAAACATTTCTAGGTTATAACTTTCTCAAGCTCTGGATTCATCTGCCTGGACAGTTAAGTTGCACTTTGTCGTACTGCCTGCTCCCAGAGACAACAGTGCGGCGTGGTACTCTCCAAGCTTTACCTCAATGACATGAGCAGGTGACTCCTCAGCCTTGATTGGGCGAAGCTCGTCGCCTGAGGTGCTATGGTGCTGGATAGAGCTGGTTAGATTGGACACTTGGCGTCCGCATCTTTCTCTTATTTCCTCCGGCCTTCCGACGCGTGTTGCATAACCAATCTTCGGCCTACACTCTCGCAATAACTGAACCGGAAACCATGGATCCATATTCCTCTGCTGAGCAGCCGCAGTGGTCATGGCCTGCTGGTATGAATGCTGAACAAACAAGTGGCACTACCGGAGCATCCAGCTCTGCCGAAACCCGCCATGAAGCGGCCCAAGGCCCGGAGCCGAACCTCCCACGGCAGCGTCAAGCTCATCCACGGCAGCGTCACTACAAGCCTCGGACCTGCCGGATCTGCTTGGAAGTAGTCCAGCCGACGACCGAGATTGACGATTCGGCAGCCCGGATCTTTGCATCCAAGGTCCGCGTGAAGTACGTCTCCGAAGATCCCGAACTTGGACGCCTCATCTGCCCCTGCAGATGCAAAGGCTCGCAGAAGTATGTCCACGAAGGATGCCTCCAGGCCTGGAGACAAGCCGCGCCCCTGTCGGACAGGAACTTCTGGCGATGCCCGACCTGCCAGTTTGAGTACCGTCTGGAACGACTGAGATGGGGCCACTGGCTGTCGAGCCATTGGACGAGGGCTGCCCTCACCTTCCTCGTCATGCTGACTAGCATCTTTTTGCTCGGCTTCATCGCCGATCCCATCATCAACCTGTGGATTGATCCTCTGGGGAGCATTGCCGATACCATCGCAGACGTTGTCACGGATGTTGAAGGGCTGCGGGAGGAGTTGAAGAATGACGAGCCCGCGACCTGGGCTTACCACTTTATGAAAGGATTGTTCTCTCTGGGCCTTCTCGGCTTCATAAAGAGCTTTCTCGCAATGTCGCCTTGGCATTGGCTTAACTTCCGTCATGGTGGAGCGTTTGGTGGTGGCGGCGGCCGGCGCGGTGGAAGGGGGCGTGATCGTCTTGAAAGTATCAACTGGGCTTTGATCATCATCGGTCTGATTACTTTTATGGGCGTAAGTGTCGATACCCGCTCTCCTAGCTTCAACCTCGGATACTAACTGCTGTTTAGGCTACGTGGAAGTTGGTCAGCCACCTCAGTTCGCGGGTGCTTGAGTCGGTAAGCGAGAAGGTCACCGACGTTCAAGGGGACGATCCAGATGATGATGAAGATGACGACGGTAATGGTGAAGATGATGGCGTTCAAGACTCTTCTCAACCGGCTGAAGAGTCGAGGAAAGACATTTGAGTCGAGTGTATGTTTTGCTCGTTATGCCTTGTGCCTCTCATCGGAGGCAAACAAGACATCCCATATTATCTTGGCGGTCTCCATCTGGTGCTGTCCCATGCTGTCCCACTTCATGATCGGTGAAACGAGAAGCATTTACCTGCACACTCTTAAGTTGCCACGACTCTCGCTCCCGCGTTGTGTCAACTAGTCTGCGTGCAAAGATCAAGACCGAGCACTGCCCTGGAGAGTGAACGTTTTGTTCTGCTTTCCGTCAGGGCCCGGTGCGAGGGCGTCAATCTGCCGGAATATGTGGTTCTTGAACCGCGCCGATTTTGCTCTTCTCCATGCCCGTTGGGGTTCCGTAACGGAGTTGCTGCATGGCAAGCCTGATACAAACGGGAGAATATGTAGAGCTCTATTAATACTTCAGTCGAAGTGGCGTAATTCACACTGTCGTGGTGAAAACCACCATTCAAGTCTTCCTTGCCAGGGAATCTCAATCCAGCGTCGTGAGTCAGAGCCAGTCCGACATTGTGCGCCGACCTCTGCAACATATGGCAACCGTTTTACTGTCTTGCCCATCCCTATCTTTAGTTTCCCCACCGGATCGACCTTGAAAGAGGCAATCGCCCAGTCCACGCGATACTGTCCTACACACGATCGACGGCCGTTTTTATAACCTAGTAGCAGTCCAATGATAGGTTTGTGCATAGCGGTCTTGTTAACGCAGCAAGTGATTTCTGTGACTTTCTCCATGCGGCAGTTAGTGTAGTACCAGAGTTCATTGTACTGCGTATAAGGTGGTGCCAGGGTTGGGATAAGTGAGGGTGGATATTGACTTCGACGGTGCTTTTCGCCTTGAGGCGCAGCGATGCCTGTCTCATTGTTGGTGTCAATTCCCAAGAACTTGATCCGCATATCGTCGCGGTTAGGATCCCACTCGTTGAAGTATATCCGCGATGGGTGGTTGGTTGTAGCATAGATGCGATGGAACTGGAGCTCAGGATTGACAATGTAGGTTCCGAAGATGACCGCTCGTCCCAAGCTAGTCCAGAGCTAAAGGAACCATGTTAGAACCAAAGCTCTGATGGGAGACACTGTTTAGCCTTACCATTAACGCTAGAAACCCAGCACCTGGGTGCCGGATAACCCAAACCTCCTTCAAGTATTCATCCTGGTCGATCGGCATATAGACCCATAGCATGTCACTACAGACAGTGTCCAGTTCCTCGTAGAAACGTGTACAAGTGGCAGAGTGATGCGCATACAGTTTCGATAGATGGAATCCACAGATGGCGGCAGAGTAACCTTCTGTACCTGGCCTGTTGCAATCGAAGAAGCTCATCCGCAGGCCGTTGATTTCTCCTCGAGCGATCTTGCATGTCTCGAGGTATATCACCCTGCAGGCCAGCCCAGGTGTCGGCCAACCAGGAGGAGTGGCAGTACTGTCACATTTGGATGTGGAGTCTGTAGGATCCAGAAGACGTCGAACTTTCAAGCTCTAGGACATGTAAGTGGACGTCAGAGATAGAGCTAGAATAGACTTACATCTGTTTGTGTAGCGACTTGTAGAATGCCGCCTTCTTGAGACAGTTCTGTCCACCATACTCCGCAACCATCGAAGTCACCCTGTGGCAAAACAAAACAATATGTCCAACGCCAATATAATCATATCTGATATAGATATTTCGAATAGGACGCCTTGAACAAGCCTTAAAGACTCTCACATTTTCCCCCTTGCCTTCAGAAAACGACTTGTTGTGCAGAGACCGAAGATACAGAACGCCCTCAATCCTCACATATTGCGCATAGACATCATGGGAAAGGTCGACTAGAGAATTAAACGCACTAACGTCTAAGGCAAGCTCCTGAGAAGTGACAATGGCGCATTCCCGAACCAGGTATCCTGCCACCATATGGCAGATCTCTTGGGGCAGCTGGTTCAAGAAAGCAAGCTTCAGTTTCTTGGCAAATGTGCGCTGGATGCGACCTCGCCTTTTCAACCCATCACGGACAGGCAGGCTGAAACTATACTCGGTGGCAGCGAGGTATTTTGAGGTTATCAGAAAGAGCTTGAAGCGATAGCAGGCGTCGTGAAAGCAATGCACTCGGCACTCTCCCTTTATACAGGCACTCTCGCAGCACATATGAAACGTGATCGCTTCCTCGTCATCTTCAAACCTATCATGGCGACGGAAAGAAAATGAAGCGGATACATGGTCGTCCTCAATCGCTAGAAGCAAGATGAGCACACTTCTATCGCATGAATTACAAGTATAATGACGTACCTGCGACCACAAATTCTCCATCCTCAAGCTGGAACTGACACAGCCTACAACAGGGTTCCTTGATGCAGTAATACTGCACGCTGTCACCCGCCATTGCTGGGACAGGTGAAGCTATTCCAATTTCCAGGACATTGAAGGAGGTTTGAGGTGCACGAACCTCAGCTCAGCAATCGCCGGCAGCCGCCACCAGCCGCCAATATCCAGCCTTGGATTGGGTGTGGCGCAGGGATCTGAAAACCCAATATGAGATCCAGCAGATCTAGAAGATCCAAGACAATATTTTAGGAGGCTTACATTGTGCATGGCCTTGGTTGAGGTATTGGGCAACCTCGTCCTTGTGTATTGCAGTGCTCCTCAGTGGGTTCCTAACTTATTGTTCGTTCCAAGAAGCTATCCATCCGCCAGGGCACTTTCGCCAAGTGTCAAATCTCGAACTTATTCCGATATTCCCACGTTCTACAAGCCATTTTGCCTCGACCAAAGATCCTTCATCGACATACCGACATACCGATCCTACGGTTCCCACGGTTCCCACCCACTTGACTGTTACTCTGCAAGCCCCAGGCGATTTACCTCGGGGCAATCACACCAGAAAATGCATTTCGCATACCCTCCTCGCAAAAACTCGACTCCTCCGAGCTTTGTCCCGCACTCGACAAAATGGGCCGCTCTGAGGAGGAGGCGCATGAAGGTGCTTGCCCTTGCCGGGCTCGCCTTTGTCACCTTCCTATACCTCATTATACGGCCTGGTAGAGGCCATGCTGCACGAAAGGAGTACGTGCCTTCAGGAAAGCCACCCGCTGTGCTGGTGACGGTGCTCGACCAATCCCACTACAGTAAAGCGTATCTCGACGAGATAAAGGAGAATAGGATACAGTATGCCGCAAAGCACGGTATGCAAGCCCAGGTTTTTTACCATGACAAGCCAAAACTGGAAATTAATCCCCAACTACAGGTTACGAGACCTTCTTCCCAAAGATCGGCGACTACGACCTCAAGGGCTCGCCCTTCTCGTGGACCAAAGTGGTGGCTATGCGAGACACAATAACCAGGTTCCCGGACTGCTCATACATTTGGTTCCTGGATCAGAACTCGTTCATCATGAACCCGCAGCTTACGGTGGAGGAACATGTGATGAAGGCGTCGCGGTTGGAGTCATTGATGATTAAGGACCAGCCAATTGTCCCACCAGACAGCATCATCCGGACCTTTACTCATCTCAAGGGCCAAGATGTGGATTTTGTCCTCACACAGGATACTGAAGGCCTGTCGGCCGGCAGTTTCCTGGTACGGAATGGCGAGTGGGCTAGGTTCTTCCTCGAGACATGGTTTGACCCCATCTACCGGAGCTACAACTTCCAGAAGGCTGAGGCACACGCCTTGGTGAGTGGCAGATACCTGCTATCATTTACAAACGACTGCTTCTGTGGACCGGTGGCTAATATTCTCCAAGGAACACATCGTCCAATGGCACCCGACTATATTGTCAAAGCTTGCCCTCGTACCACAGGGCACCATCAATTCCTACAACAAGCCTGGCTTTGGACATGAATACAAGCCTGGTGACTTTGCCGTGCGCTTTCATGACTGTGGCAAGACCAGCACCAAGGTCTGTGAGACTGAAGCAGAGCGATTCACACAACAATGGCGGTCGGCATTCAGCGAGTCCTGACAAGCGGGAGCGGTTTAATCTGTGCATCAGGAACTGGGAAATCATTTAGAGGGCGTTCCATAAGGGCTTTAACTGGAAGAGTTAAGTACCGGCGTTCTGGCTCTGTTTTCATGTGGGAGATCCCAATCCGTGGATCGGAGAGGTGGGGCAAATGGGGGATCTAATTCCGCTTCTCGTTCATACGTATACGCATTAGGTAGCTAGGAGGTGGTGGCCACGGTGCCTCCATTTTATATTTCAGGCCCTCTCAGTCTTGTCCAGGTCTCGTTGCGCAGCTGTGACTTCCATGATTGCTCCGTAAGTTTCGGGCTGCTGGTTCCTACCGGACAGGTACATTCCCAGGTCCATAGGGAGCTTCATGTGGGTGCTTATTTCCAGTTTCGGATAGTGACAATGCACGGTGACGGAAGGCGCTTGCCACATGCTCGAGGAATGGACCGGGGGGTTAGCGGGAGCCTCGGACGAAAAGAAAAGGGCCGCCACGCCCCTCCCTCAACCTTCGAAGGTACCGTAGCTACTACCAAGGTACGCCTCTTGGTTCTCGACCTTCGAACAACGTCTCTCCATGGCAACTTGACTGGGTAGCTCGTCCTGGGCCCCCATATTATCTGCAAAAATGCCGGGCACCTCTCGCATGCCCATCAGCTTGAGAGAGAGCTTCAACAGTGTCAAGAAAGCTCGGCCGAGAAACCCGTTGGCCGTGCTGAACTTGGATCTGTAAGTTGAGCTGCTCCATATCCATCCATGACAACCTCGGCAATTTTGCCGCACCCAGAGAAAGGAGGCATTGTCGAAAGACCCGACCCATGGGAGCCTCGCCGCTGGCTGCGGATCATGCGCAAAGCAGCTGTTTTCGTGCCGATTGCTGATAGTGGACTGTCTACAGGCTTCGCCAGATCGTCTTTTTCCTCTTTGTTCTGCGATGGACTCGACGGGTGCTGTGGAAACTGAAGGGACGGGGCCTCTTGGGAACGATCGTCGAGCTATACACCGATGTCCGCCGAGTCTTGTACGGCTACTTCCTGCGGGCACCTGGGGTGCGCTCCCGAGTGCGAAAGCAGGTCGATGAGGCGCTCGGCAAGATGCAGACCAAGTTGGTACCTGCCAACACGACGAGGTATCTAACCCTGCCGAAGGAGGGCTGGACCGACGACGCCGTCCGGAAGGAACTCGAGACCCTGGCGAACATGGACCACACTCGGTGGGAGGACGGCTACGTCAGCGGCGCCGTCTACCACGGCGAGGACGAGCTGCTCAAGCTGCAGACGGAGGCATATGGGAAGTTCACGGTCGCCAACCCCATCCATCCGGACGTCTTCCCCGGCGTGCGCAAGATGGAGGCCGAGGTTGTCGCCATGGTGCTGAACCTCTATAATGCGCCGCAGGGGGCGGCAGGCGTGAGCACAAGTGGCGGCACCGAGAGCATATTGATGGCGTGCCTGAGCGCAAGGCAGAAGGCATATGTCGAACGGGGCGTCACCGAACCAGAAATGTAAGTGTCCTGCCTGTCCTTGAGTGTGACCCCGCCCAAGTAGTCGGCCTTTCAAGCTCATGATCTATCGTAGGATTCTGCCCGAAACGGCACACACGGCCTTTAGGAAAGCTGGAGAATACTTCAACATCAAGATCCATCTCGTATCCTGTCCCGCCCCGACCTACCAGGTTGACGTGCGCCGCGTATCTCGCCTCATCAATAGCAACACGATCCTTCTTGTAGGGTCGGCCCCGAACTTCCCACACGGTATCATCGATGATATCTCGGCGCTCTCGAAGCTTGCGCTCAAGCGCCGTCTACCATTGCACGTCGACTGCTGCCTGGGGTCATTCCTGGTGCCTTTCCTCGAAAAGGCAGGCTTCGAGACGGAGCCGTTTGACTTCCGCGTCAAGGGCGTCACCAGCATCTCGTGCGACACGCACAAGTACGGCTTCGCGCCCAAGGGCAACAGTACCGTCCTCTACCGCACTGCGGAGCTGCGCACCTACCAGTACTTCGTCGACCCCAGCTGGAGCGGCGGCGTGTACGCGTCGCCCGGCATAGCCGGCAGCCGGCCGGGCGCCCTCATCGCGGGCTGCTGGGCAAGCATGATGAGCGTCGGCGAGGCCGGCTACGTGGACAGCTGCGAGCAGATCGTGGGCGCCACCAAGAAGCTCGCCGACCGGATCCGCGACTCGCCGACGCTGGCCGCCGAGCTCGAGATCCTGGGCCGGCCCCTCGTCAGCGTCGTGGCCTTCCGGGCCCGGAACCTGGACGTCTACGACATCGCCGACGGAATGTCGGCCAAGGGGTGGCACCTCAACGCGCTGCAGAACCCGCCGGCCATCCACGTGGCTATCACGAGGCCGCTCGTGAAGGTGTGGGAGCGCCTCGCCGCAGACCTCGAGGCCGTCGTCGAGGCCGAGCGCGAGAAGGAGCGCGTGCGCGCCGTCGAGGGCAAGGGCGCAAAGGGTCCCGCGGGCGGCGACGCAGCTGCGCTGTACGGCGTAGCCGGGAGCTTGCCTAACAAGGCCGTCGTTGTTGATCTGGCTACTGGGTTCTTGGATTTGCTGTACAAGGCCTGATCTGATGAGTGTCTGTGTGTTTGTGTGTGTTGGCGGGAAGGGTTTGGGGGTGGAAATGTATTGGGTTGAGACTGCCCAGATTGGGATGACGCGCGGTTTCGAAGACTGGGAGGCGTTCATTAAGAAGGGCGGCATCGAGAAGCCCCTCTAGCCCTCCTAACCCTGCATTTTTCCAGGCTGTACACATAGATGGCATTGATGGGGAGTAATGGAATTGAGTCTGTCACATGCAGTTTTCTCGATAAGAGAAGCATTCGGTACCTTTAGGTATGAATAAGACAATTCTGTCTAGCCCTCTACTATTTACAATATTATGCGACAAGTCCCTGGGGTGCAAATGTAGGTTGTGACGAGGCCAGATGGGTCCCCTATCAACTACCCAACTGCCCAAAGGCCCATCCCATATGAATGAGGTTGCTCTCCTATCCACCTTTCCATTTGACCGTGTCCAAAAGGGGGCGACAGACGATAATAAAAAAGCCGCCCAAATCCGACCCTGTCCGCCCCATGCGTTTGAATGCTTTCCCAAAAAAAGAGGAGAAAATAAGTAAAAACGAGAGATCCATATGAACAACCCGTCCCCATCCCGCTCCCCCAACCTTTCCGCTTTTTGTTCATCTTCGCTTCTTCTTCTTACAACTCGCTATCGCCTCCAGGGGAGCGCACCGACCCGGCGACCCCCTGCGGGTTGACCAAGGACTCGGCGTCGCCGACCTGCCTCCGCTCGGTGACCTCCCTGCCCTTTAACCGCTTGTGTTTCATCGTCAGCGTCAATCCTCGGGTGGTCGTGCCCCTCATGACTGCTAATTGCTATTGGAGGGGTTCGGAAGAGCTCGAGAGTCTGTTGAGGTGGAGGTAGACGTCGGTGCCGTATCTGCAGGAGAGGGGGGAAGGGTTTTGTCAGTGCTATGCTCTATGGGACGCGCCAGAGTGAATGTGACATAACATAATCTTACCCTTCCATGCTTATCAGCTTGAGGTCACCCCCGAAATACCTGGCGTATAGGCGAGAGATGGGCAGTCCGTATCCAAAACCGGCCATGGGCGCCTTGAAATCGCTCTTGTCGAAATCCGGGTCCAGATTCGGGGTCCTGTCGACGGTCGTGTACATATAAGTCCATATGAGCGGGATGGCGCTCCGCGGTATCCCGCCGCCCTCGTCCGAGATCTTGATGGTGATGTCCTCCTTCCCTTCGGCCACTATGACTTTGGTGACGGGGAACTCCTCCTTATCCTGCCCGTGCGTCTCCACCACCGCCCGGAGCGAGTTCTTCAACGTCTCGAAGAGCATGTGCGAGAGGTGGCCCGGCACGTACATAAAGTTCAGGCTCGGGTTGCACACCAACTGGACCTTGGGGGCCTCGAACAGGCCGTAGTGGTCCTCGCAGACGAAGCGGGCATTCTCGATGGCTTCCTGGGCCAGGTCTCGGACGTTCGTCTTGGTGCAAATGATGCCGACGTAGCTGGGATCCCGGTAGTGGCTCTGGTCGGTCAGGGCGATGTGCTGGCCTATCAACATGCGGATGCCAATCCGAGACATGTAGAAGCGGTCCAGGAACGACTGGATGTTGCTGTCGATCTGCATCCGTTGCCTCTTCCGCTTGTACTCCAGGATGCCCTGTGCCATGGTTGTGACGACGCCATCGTGCCTCCTCTTGATCTTATGTAGGGTCTGAGCGAACCTCTGGTTATATAGCTGTAGCTCGGGTGGCCAGTTTCCAGTGTCGTCAACCATTGCAAAGTATCTCCTCGCTCCCTGGTACTTCTTAGCCCACCCATTGCCGTTTCCGTTCTGCGACACCATTGGCCACGGGTTATATTGTGTTTCGTCGATGCTCGGGTTCGGCGTTGCTTCTGAGAGCCACGCGGCATTTTTTCCCCCGTTCCTCGAGGGTCGCATCAGTCGTTCCCGTACGTCTTTCTTCAGTTCTGGGCGCGGAAGAGTGGTGATTTCCTGATTGCGACAACCCGGTGAGTCATCTCCGGTCAAAACGGATATAAGTGGCGGTCCTCAACATACCTCAAACGATTGTGCGTACCAGTCGAGCACCCTCTTCACAGACGGCATCTCATTGAGTCCATCGGGTAGGCTATCTAGTTCCTGGACCCGGTGGGCTAGACGGATGGGTAGTTCCTCGGCCAGAAACTGTGAGGCTCGGAAGAGGGAACCTGTTTGACACCGGTGGCGTGGTCAGCAACGTTGGTACTTCCAAGGGGCCCGGCAATATAAGAAGGCCAATTCTCACCCGTAGACGGCTTCTCGCCGAATTGGACCATTTGCCTCAAGCTCACGCCCGTTGCAGGGAAGCTGGCATAGTGCCGGATAGTGTCCATCAACATCTCGGACTTCTTCCACGACATCTCCGTGGCTCAGGTGTGGTGTGGCCAGCTTGTCCAGGAGAGCTAAATGCCGTCTGAGCTTGGTGCACCATGGAGGGGCGTATGGGTAGGTATTCGAGGTGAACAAGACGGGGCGACTAGGTTCCGTATATCGAGTCGGGCGCCCGGGTTCGAGGCTTAGAGCAACGGGCTATAGCCGAGGCAAGCGGGCGGATAGCAGGAGCAATGACGCAAAGGAACAAAACTAAGAGGGGAAACCAAGCTTGTTCGAGTGCTATAATATGATCTCGTCGAAAAATATTGCCAGCCGGGTGCAAAAAATGACCGCCTTGCTCTACAATGAGACTAGGAACTAGGGATAGAGTAATAGAGAGAGGTGACGGAGTGCTGTGAGAATGCTCATGTGCTTTTCCGGAGCAGCGGTTGTGACTCTTGTCAGAAGTGGCGCTAAGTTACAAGCTCGCCCTGCCCCTCGATGCTAAAGCAGAGCCGAATGCAGCACTACCCCACATTCCCATTGACTTGTACAAGTACCATCATCCAGTTCGGCAGCAAATATTACCAGTTTTCCCCCCCCTCCATCCGCGGATTGCCAAGAGGTCACATCTTCTCGGGGGAACATTGGATCTTCAAGCCAAGATTTGCGGCTTCTATAAAACTCACACCAGCTACCTTTTCGCCCAAGGTAGGACGGAGAGGCGCAACCCTCGTCAAGAGACAAAGTGGGGGGCCTGTCGCATGTGAATAAACAAAAAAGAGGGGAACTTCGGTCACTCATGCAATTCCCGAGAGTCTCGGTCCATCGGAAAGGGTCGGGGCTATCAGTGCTGCCCACCAGCCTCATTCGTCAAGCCTCATTCTCTATGCTGGTCGCGCCACAATCCTCCTTGAGGTATTAGAGGTAGCCAAGAACCGGCAGTGAGGACAAGATTGCTTGTGAAATTTTATCATGAAGACCTGAGAACTTGGATGCTTCGCTTGAGAGCATGGACGACCTAGGTAAGGAATGGGCATTGTTTCTGTGCTGCTTGGCCGTATCAGTGAAAACACCAACGCAGTTTAGATCACGACTACCCTAGCAGGGCGCATCATCGTCGTCTGGCAAGTTGGATAAGGGCCAAGTCAAGTAAGAGGGCAAGGAGGGCTGACTTGGTTGAACTTGACTTATGCGGTGAAATAGATGCGTCAGAATGTCGATGTGTACTTCGTAGTTCGCTAACTTGTAGCACGAGTTAGTCACTGTCCTCTAATTACCCTGGTGCCGAATATACCCTGTAATCGCATCTAAGAATATAATCCTTGCTCTGTTCAAATGCGTATGGAACAAGTATGCTGAGGTCAAATTGCCCACTCACCTCAGGCATCATCAACCCGGCATATTTCTTGGAATTGGTTGCCCGATTGACGGCTCGAATAAGCGACTTTAGAGCCACACCTGCTCCTCCATTCCCTCTATTGGCTTTCCATGATGCCGGCACTAGGGCCGGCGACGGCGTCGTCCTCGCCCCGGTCGCAGCCCGCATCACCAGTATCCCCGGACTACGAAATTGAGCCCGATATCGTCGGCGCAACACAACGGTACGGCAGTCGTCCTCAGACTCCTGAGCTGCAGGTGGACCAAGTGGACCAGGTGCCGCTTGCGTATTCTCCCATGTCATCACCAACCCTACCTTCGCCTATGAGTCTTTACCATTTCGGTCTCGGATCCTCACACCTCTCCCCTCTGCGGAGACAGCTATCTTCCCACCTGGCCGTGAACTTCCCTCCGGCCTTCTCTAGGAATGGCAATAGTGATGCGGGCGGTGAGCTGAGCGACGACGAGGATTCGCTGGGGGAGAACCCGAGTTCCGAACTAGACAGCCTCACACAGGATCGCAAGGATGTCCTTCTAGACCGGCTGAATGACTTGGTGCAGCGACTGTCTGGTGGCGGGGCCATTCAGGAGGCCAGCATTGACTCTCTACACGCCAAAGTTGGCGATATGGAAGACATACTCACTAGCGACGGTCGAGCATCCCGGCCTAGAAGACCCCGACGCCCACCGTTGCCAGGACGAGGAAGTTTCCTACTTGGTCCTTCCCAGCTATCTGAGCATCAGCAACATGATCTCTGGACACCGGCTACTCCTGATTGGCTTGCCCCGCGCTTCCCTGAGATGGTTGAGTCCGGCACGGCTGCGGAAGGCCCGATCGCCGTTCCGTCATCCGATAACCGCGCCGGGGCTGGCGCCAAACCCTCGACCGAAGTTGCGGACCGTCTTGCTGTTGAAGCCCAAAGACTCTGCGCCGATTTGACCTCGGCCCTCTCAAGCCTGCAGGCCCGGCGGGAGGAATCAGAGGCAAGACTAGCCTTTTGTCCCCTATTTTTGGCCTTGTGGTGGATCCGAGTGGCTAATCAGTCCCAACAGCATTTATCAGAGATGCTCATTGAACGAGCAGAAGGCGCCGCCAAGCGAATCCTGAAACTGGAAGAGGACATGACCAAACTGTAAGTTTTGTTGAAGCGTCCCCGTCGGGCATCTCGCCCTATGGGAGCTCTGAAGGGGGCCGTCTGGCTTGTTCCGTGCTTAACTGGCCCCATCATAGTACGGACGAGGTCGACGATAACGAATCCGAGCTCCGCCATCTACAGCTGCGACTCAGGGCGCTGGAGGTCATGTGCTACGAGTACGTGCCCGAGGGGGCGGACCCGGAGCTGCAGCAGAGCATAGAGAACTGGAAGTCAGACTGGGCGACGCTGAGGAGGAAGATGGCCGTCAGGAGGAGGGAGCGCAACCCGCACGCCGAAGTCGGCTCGGCGGTCACGACCCCGACCGCGTCGACTCTCTTGGAGAGCCCTCGGGTTTATTGAATTATTGATCCCCCCGTTTCATTTTCTCTAGCGATTGACTACCCTCTATGATACCCCAGAAGTTCTACCCTGTAGCGATGGATGAGACCAGGAATGGTTCTCAGACCATCGTCGGCATTGATTGGCGTCTAGTTTTTAATGGGGTTTGGAATGAGTTCAAGCGGAACGAAGTACAGGAAAATATGTAACTCAAAGTGGGATGCAACCGCCATCCAATGGTTTTATGCCCGCAGACCCTGCAGAAGCCCTCATGTAGGTAATAATAGCTCCTGTCACCACTATGACATAAAGGATAGAGGGGTTGTCTACATGCAAGAACAGCTCCAGTTTATTAGCCGGGATGTTGTGCTGACCACTTAACTTAGCTATAGCAAGCACGTGGGGTCGTAGTGTAGATTGGGGGAGCTGTACATCTGCATGCATGTGCTAATAAGTTCAGACTTCATCCCCACCTCTTGGGAACATTTTGCGAGGTATATTCCTGCTCTGTGGCCATTCCCAGGGCTCTCGATCTCGGTTTCACATCAATTCCAACCCTTGTTGCCGTCGGCGTGTTCCCAATTGACACCAATTGACAAACCAAGCACTCAAAGCAGACCGACATGCGATTTGGCCAGACGCTCGTCGAGTCCGTCTACCCGCCATGGAAAGACAAGTACATCGACTATGGCAAGCTCAAGGGCATGCTTCGGGAGGGCAAGTTCCAGGATGACGATGTGCCGTGGACCGAGGACGATGAGAACCGCTTCTGCGACGAGGTCTTCAACACGCAGCTCGAGAAGGTATGCCGCTTCCAGGAAGAGACGGTCGGCCGGTTACGAGAGCGAGCCGACGCCGTCTTCGAGGCGCTGAAGAACCTCACGCCCGCCGGCGACAAGACCGAGGCCGACGTGCCGCCGGCGGACCAGCTGAAGGCCCTCGAGGCGGAGCTGGACGACATCACCAACACGGTCAAGGAGCTCAAGAAGTACAGCAACATCAATTACACGGGTTTCCTGAAGATCGTCAAGAAGCACGATCGGAAGCGCGGCGAGAGATACAAGATCCGGCCCATGATGCAGGTCAACCTTTCGAAGCGCCCGTTCAACTCGGAGCAGGGCTACTCGCCGCTGCTCAACAGGCTATCCCTCATGTACTTTGCTGTCCGGCAGCAGCTCGAGGAGGACGGGGCCGGCGACGGCCACATAGCCGAGCTCTACCCCGATAGCGCCACCGCCACCCACAACGGCGAGAAATACATGGCTTATAAGTTCTGGGTCCACCTGGATAACCTGATCGAGGTGAAGACGCTCATCCTCCGCCGGCTCCCGGCGTTGGTGTACAGCCAGCAGTCCTCGAAGGAGCTCGACGGGTCCGAAGACCCGGCCCTCACCTCCATCTACTTTGACAACTCGAAATTCGACTTGTACTCGAAGAAGGTGGACCGACAAGCCCACGCCGCCGCCTCGTCGTTACGGCTGAGGTGGTACGGCCCGCTGAGCCAGAAGCCCGAGATATTTCTGGAGCAGAAGATCCTGAACGAGAACGGCAGCAGCGAGGAGCGGAAGATCACCATCAAGGAAAAATACGTCAAGCCGTTCCTGGACGGCGAGTACAAGATGGAGAAGACCATCCAGAAGATGGAGCGACAGGGCCAGAGCGCGGAGGAGGTGGAATCATTCAGGGCCACGGCAGAGGCTCTGCAGGAATTCGTGCGAGAGCACGAGCTTGAGCCTGTTCTGCGGGCAAACTACGCCCGGTCGGCGTTCCAGAAGCCCGGCGACGACCGCGTCCGGATCGCGATAGACACGGACGTGGCCTTCATCCGGGAGGACACGCTCGATCGCAGCCGGCCGTGCCGCGACCCTAAGGACTGGCACCGCTCGGACATTGACAGCAGCAACATGGCCTACCCGTTCAAGAACATCAACCAGAGCGAGGTGTCGCGGTTCCCGTACGCCACGCTGGAGATCAAGCTGAAGGAGGGCCCCAACCGCAAGCGCCCCAGCTGGGTGGCGGACCTGATGGCGTCGCACCTCGTGCACCCGGCGCCGCGGTTCTCAAAGTTCCTCCACGGCGTCGCATCGCTCTTTGAGGACTACGTCAACATCCTGCCGTTCTGGCTGAGCGACCTCGAGACGGACATCCGCAAGGACCCGCAGGTCGCGTTCGAGGAGGAGGAGCAGAGGCGCGCGCAGAGGGCCGAGAACGAGCAGGTCGTGGGCAGCTTCCTGGGCAACAAGGTCAGCTCGTTCGTGCCGACCACGAGCTCGCCCGTTGCCAAGTCCTACCTGAGCGAGCGGCTGATGAGCGAGAGGCGGGCCACGGAGCCGCAAGGAGCCGCAGCAGCGACGCCTGCATCCGCGATCGGCAGGTCGGGGCAGCCCACGTCGTCCGCCGCCGCGGAGGGAAGAGGAGGCGAACACGCCGGCGACGAGCGGCCAAACTACGGGACCGTGTCGTCGGTGATCCCCGGCGGCTTCTCCCTGACCAAGTACGCGCGGGCCAAGAGGTCGAGGGAGACGGCGCTGCCGGAAGGGGTAGTGGAGCCGACTGAGTGGATCAAGAACTCAGGCCCGCTGCAGATTGAGCCCAAGGTGTGGCTCGCCAACGAGCGGACGTTCCTCAAGTGGCAGCACATCTGCATCCTCCTGGGCGGCCTGGCCATCAGCCTGTACACCGCCGGCGGGAGGGACACCCTCGCCGAGGCCATGGGCATCGGGTACATCCTGATCGCCGTGTTCGCCGGCGCCTGGGCCATGCACATGCACCAGGCCCGGCGGTCCATGATCGTCCAGCGCAGCGGCAAGCACTTCGACAACGTCGTCGGGCCCATCGTCATTGCCGTCGCGTTGATGCTAGCCCTGGTCTTGAACTTTATCTTTGCGGTGAGTCTCTTCCGAGTTCGATCATGATGTCGGTCGTGTGTGCTGACAATGGACCTTGAATTAGTATCGGGCAGCGTTCGCGCGCTTGGGCGCCGGTGATGATGACTGGTCCGGGAACTCGTCGTTTGTTGTCGAGGAGCTGCGGTTCAGGGTTTAAGTGGTTTGCTTGGATATCTGAATGTTAGGAAACGGACGCCATGAGAGTGGGCGCAAGGGCGCTTGTGTGTATAATTTGGCATTTCGAGGCTCGTTGTTTGCAGCATTTACTCATTGGCTTGGGATACGGGGTTTGGGGGAAAGCATTGGAGTCTAATCTATATATGTATGTAGGTGTGTTTGACTCCCAGTTTATAAGTCAACCATCAGCACCAGGAGTGCGACGATCTCATTGTCAATTTCAAGTTACGAGTAATTATAGGTAGGTGTAGGTAGGTATAAGTGGAACTTGGTTCAGAGACTCGACCAAAAAAACCCTAAGAAAAGGAAGGGTTAATGAAAATTCACTGCATATATACTGCATACTAGGTAGCCTTGGATTGGACAAAGTGAACATGGAAGGGTTTCGGAGCCGTCGTGCATTGGTGGCACTGCTGGCATGTGGGATGTCTCGGTGTCCTGCATGACACGACTTCAAGCTCGACAGGGTCGAACAAGGCTGCCAAACGATTCGAGACCGAACTCACTGTGTAAGTCTCCAAGCCGACAGTAATTTGTTTTTCCTGCTTTCATTTCACACGCACGTAGTTGAAAATTCCAAAACAAAATCCCTTCCCAGAAACGCGACTTGTTGAGGGAACCGGGCAGGTGCCACTCAGTCTCAGTCTGCCCTGCGCAGCCACATCTCGGACGCGTCCCATCTCGTTTCTCCTGTCGCTGCTGCTTGCTGCTGCCTCTCTGCCTCTCTGCCTCTCCCGCTCGGCTTATTGAAGAGTAGAAATGCGCCCGGGGTTGCCAGAGACCATAAATGTCAAACCTGAAGAAGAAGAGAGAACCATAGTCGCTGTGGCTATTCGCGATGAATGAACCCGAGAGGAAGAAGGGCTTCTGGGACCTGTTCCGCACCAAGAGCTGGGCCACCAAAAGCGGGAAGTTGGTAGGAGACAAATATCCGCCAAGGCCCACTGCAGACGTGAACAAAACTGACACGGGAATGACAGGAAAAGCCGCGTTTACGCAGGGCCAGCGATGGCGACAGGCTCGGCCGCCCGGGATCAGGCGCCACCCAGCCGGAGTCGCTTCCGACCCCGCGGCGCAGGGCCCGGCGTCCTGATCCTAGTTCCGTCAAGGGAAAGGGCCGCGAGGCGCCCGACGGATGGCCGTACGTGCCGGGCCCGCTCACCGAGTGGCCGCCCTCGGGCATCTCCAGCAGGGAGGAGCTGTCCCTCGGACAGGCCATGGAGCTCATCTCCAGCGGCGTGCCCGCTTTCAGGGGCCACAAGCGGCCCGTACCCCATGCCTCGGATCACTACTATGCCCTCTTTGCTACCGTGGCTGGAAATGGCGGTGAGGAGACCGATGCGGCGAACCTGCACGACTCCATGACCCAGCTCATGACCTTGAGACTTCTCGGCGGCTCTGGCCAGCCCGCCAAGCCATGGGAGACCCTCGAGCAGCCGAGCTACGCGTTCTTCTTTGGCAAGCGCCCCGGGACAATCACCCTCAATCACTGGGTCTCTATGTCGAGCGTCGTGCCACCGTCGATCGCCCTGCGCGATCTTGGCGTTGCCCCGAGAGAGGTGGAGCTGGATGTGATCCTACAGCGGATAAAGGAGCTGGAAAGGGGGCTGGAGGACGACGACGAAGAGCTGATGTACAAGAACCTGTATCGCAGGTTCCTCCGGGATCCGGACAAGATGTTCAGCCCGCACAAGTCCATGGACAAGCAGATAACAGACTTAATAATCGTCTTGTCTCGGGGAGACTGGATCGACTACACCAAACCTAGAAACCAGATCGCCACGAGGCCTATCTTCGACACCGAACCGGCAAACCACAAGACGTACGTCAAGTTCTTCCACCAGCTCCTCCTGAGCATCGAGCTGGACCTACGGATCAATTCGCGCCAGCACCTGGATGAGGCCAAGGAGAAGCTCCTCCTCCAGATCCCGCCGACCATACAGTGGAGCCTCGGCCTGGCCCGGAGATGGCGCGACTACGTCAGGATCGAGGAGTACGGCAAGACGGGGGACGAAGTCCGGCTCCGGCTGAAGCTGAAGCGGCGGCAGGTCAAGATGCTGAAGCGGTTCGCCCAGATGATGAAGTGGCCGAACCTGGGGGCGACGATGGATGTGCTGCGGCGGCGCGACGCCGACCAGACGCTCGACCTCGTCAGCTCGCACGCCATGGCCTTCTTCAGCGGGCTCGTGCTCCCCGGGGCGACGTTCCCGTTCCTCATCATGAACTCGCTCATCGACATGGACCCGGACCCGGCCACCGACGAGCTCGCCCTGCTCACCCACCTGCACCCGCACTGTGGCTTCCAGTACCGCAGCAGCTACACCTACTGGACTGCCGCTTCCATCGTCGGCAAGGTCCTCGCCCCGACCTGCCACTCCATCGCCGGCTGGGTCGGCCCCGCCCGCCCGACCGTCGACCTCTCACGCTCGCAGATTGCCCGCATCCGCTCCCGCCGCCCGCGCCACCAGCTAACACCCGAGGACGTGCGCTCCATGTCCGAGCGCGGCGACCCCCTAGGCCCGCCCGCGTCCACCTTCCCCGTGATCGAATACGACCTCCCGGTAGTGGAACGCTCCTCCTCCTCCAACGGCCACGGCGGCGGCGGCGGCGGCGGCGGGGCCTACGACGCCGACGTGCGCGTGGAGCTGCTGACCCTCCGAGCGTGCGCCGACCGCGCCTCGGAGCCGGGCCCGCGCTGGTTCGACGCGAGCGTGCAGTTCGCTGTCGACGGGGCGTCGTGGCCGCTGCGGCTCGACCACGACGTGTCGTTTGTGTGCGCGTCGCCCTGCGCCGCGGGGCCGCACCCGCTCTTCTTCGACTACGCGTACGTCGCGCTCGGCGCCGCCGAGCTCGTCGACCTCTCTGGGTGGGACGGCGGCCGCGGCCACCACCACCAGCGCCACCGCCGCGGAGGCGGGAGCGGGAGCGCGAGGTCGTCGTCGACGACGGCGGCGTCGGGGCTGGGGGTGGCGGGCTCGGGGCCGTCTGCCGGCAATGGGAACGGGAACGGGAAGGTTCCTGCTGCTGCTGCGGCGGCGGGGTCGGGGGTGTCGGATGACGAGGAGAGGGTCCTTGTGGTGGAGGCGTTCGGGGTGCCGGACAATGAGGTGCTGGCTAGGGCGTGGTGCTCGCACTGGGAGCTCAGTGCCGTGGTGGCAGATATCGGCAGGACTTGGTGAGCTATTTTGCTTGTGTTCCCGGACTCACTGACTGACCGAATTCTAGCATGGCATGCGCCATCCGCGAGGCGTACGCGGCTACTTTGACAGTGGTGATATTGGTGGACGAGCAAGACTCCCACCGCGACGACTGATTCGTCAGACGGATAGCATGACGGTCAGGGAATGATTTTTAACGACATCACGATGGATGGGCTCTACGATTGGGCTATGAACGGGTTATGGACAGGCAAGATATCCAGGGGGTTGCATAGGTTGCATAGGTTGCATATGTGGGCAGAGACGGTTGGAAGCTGGGTCGTAAGGTTGGGTCAGGACGGTCACGAAGAATACCCATGCATGTTACTGCTGTGCCTAACTGCTTAACTCGCATGGAGTTTGCTCTTAATTGCTGAGTCCTCATAGCTAGGCTTAAATGGCAATGCTGTATTATCATCGAAGGTCTAGCACCGCATTGGGTAACCCTCGAATGACTTGAAACCTCCTCAAAAAGGAACCAGAGCATGCCAAGAACATGCAAACCGAGACATGGGATACGAATTCGACTGATGAATACGGGTGGCTGCAGAGTCCGGAGGTCTTGGCCGACCTCGAAAGCTGCCAAGACGCCTCGCCCAGAGCTAGCGAAGCCTGTACGAGGTGGGCGCGCCAGAAATGGAACAGGAAGGGAAATCTCGAGTTGCGGGAGGACCGCCGCGGCATTGAGTGTCACAGAACTCGGTATTATGTACGCACATAGCGAACCCGGAGGATCCATTTGGAGCAACAGCTCGGGATACCGCCAGGATTATAAAGCGCGATAGCTGCTCTACTTCAGCCCAATTGTCAGATAAGCCACTAGAGTACTGGTGAGAGAGGCAGATCCTAGATTGAATCGGGAGGAGAAGGGAAATATGTTAAGGAGAAAAAAAGGAAAAGAAAAGAGGAAAAAAAAACGAGTGCTAAGAGGTGGTAAAAAGCCCACCACTTCGGGCTAGTTACTGACTGTCATGTGATCCGAGATTCGAATCAACCTGTCCGTTCAATGCAGGTAGGTTCGACCTCCCGCTGTTGAAAACAACTCGCAGGCTTGGATTAAACCATAATGCCAAGATGGGACGAGTCTGAGACGGTGCTGTGCTGCTTGGCGGTGAAATTTGCCATTCCAGTGAGCCACCAATGTTGGGGCTATATAGCTATACAATGTGTTTCCTCTTGCCCAGTCTTACTGGCCATCCATGGAGGGGCTCTCACTAAAATTCCCCGAAATGCTTACGTGTGAGTTCGTACTGTAGAACCTGCCATTGTCGCATATTATAGGTATTCAAACGAACAACAGGCCAGGAATCCCACTAATTTACCTACCGTCCCTCCATCCAGCACCATTTGCTCTTCGGCTGTGATCCGATGCCATTCGTTTTGATAGACCGAATCGACAATGGCTTCGACTGCACCATTTGAGCCGGTCCAATCGGTTTCGCAAGGTTCGTGCTTAAGGCCAGATAGCTATTGGCCAGCTCCTTCTACACAGATGGCAACCCTTGGACTAACACCCCGACTCGCATCGTCGTCTCTGCCAGCCCCGACCGGCAAGAAGAAGAACAACAAGAAGAAGAAGAATGCCAACAAACCGAAGCCTGCCGCCGAGGTAGACCATGATGGGGCCCAGGACCATGAGAGAGAGGACGTGTCCGACCTAATACCAGACGCTCCCAAAGTGGTAAGTAAATGCGTGCCCCTGCAAGGGTAGACAGCAGACCTCATTTCCGCCGCCACCTTGGTAATAGTCGTTCCTGACCCTCGACGAACAGAATGCGCCAGACGAGCCCACCATGCCCGAAAGCCCCGCCAGGTCCGAATTGGACGCGAACGGCCATGCCACCACAAACGGCCATACCGAACAAGCATCCGACACCACAGCCAAGCTCGAGGCCATGTCGCAGGAGCGGGAGGCCCTCCGGCAGGAGGTGGAGCAGCTGAGGAAGCAGCTTGAGAGCATCCAGGAAACGCACAACCACGAAGTCACCCAGCTCAAGTCAGACCTCGAGGAGAGCGAAGCCGCAAAGGACCATGTCGAGACCCAGTACGAGACCCTCCGGGGCCGGGTCGAGAAGATCAAGGAGACCCTAGGCGACCGGCTGAAGCGTGATAAAGCCGAGCTTGAAGAGGCCAAGGACCGGATTGACGAGCTGGAGGCGCAGAACGAGGAGCTGCAGACGGGCTCTCGCACATTCAAGGACGAGATCAAGAGGCTCGAGGACGAGATGCAGGAGCAGTCGAGGGAGCTGTCGAGTCTGCGCAGTAGAAACAACCTCTCCCAGCAGAACTGGCTGAAGGAAAAAGACGACATGACGAGGCAGATGCAGCATTTCAAGGGCGAGCTAGAGTCGACCAGCAACGCAATGGGCGAGTGGGAAGTCATCGCAATGGAGGAGAGGTCGATGCGAGAGAGCCTGGTCGACAAGGTCGCAGACCTGGAAGAGCAGCTGGCCACCGTGAGGGAGGCATATGAAAGAGCGGCCTTGGAGCGGGATAGCCAGTCGCAAACCATTGACGGCCTACAGAGAGCCCTCCAGGAGATACAGGAGGCGCGGAAGAAGGAGCTACGCGAGATGGTCGAGACCTCGGAAGAGCAGCTCCAGGAGATGCGGAAGCGAGCACAGGATGCCGACTCCAGAGCGGCCGAGGCCGAATCCGCCAAGGAGAACTTGGTCAAGGAGCTCGAACGGACAGCCCCCTTTGAGAAGGAAGTCAAGGAGAAGAACTTGCTGATCGGCAAGCTAAGACACGAGGCGATAGTGCTGAACGACCATCTCACCAAGGCACTAAAGTACATCAAGAAGACGAAACCAGAAGAGACCATTGACAGGTAAGCGCAGAGACGTACTCCCCAAGCTGAAGAGCTGCCGAAATCTGACAGTCTCCCTAGGCAAATTGTCACAAACCACTTCCTCCAATTCCTCTCCCTAGACAGGTCCGATCCCAAGAAGTTCCAGATACTACAAGTCATCGCGGGGCTCCTAAACTGGACCGACGAGCAGAGAGAACAAGCAGGCCTTGCGCGGCCGGGCGCCGCGAGCAGCACCCTCCGCCTCCCGAGCTCGCCGTTCCACCGCACCCCGAGCTCGCCCGCCCTCAACACCGAGTTTTTCTCTGAGACGTCCTCGATGCCGGGGAAGGAATCCCTCGCCGAGCTTTGGGCCGGCTTCCTCGAGCGGAGTGTCGAGGAGGCAGGGGCCCCCTCGAGGAAGGGCAGCATGTCGAGCGTCGCGACGGCTGCGACGAGACCGGATACCAGAGGCCACAGCTAGAAGTGGATAGCATGATGGCGGGATGCGAAGTCCCGCGAGCATACGTTTCTGCGAGCATGAACCATATCTAGATGTCCCGCACTTGCTGAGGGCATTGGATGATTTGATGGCTAGATTAATCCCCTTTGTTTTTCTAATCAGGCCTAAATGCCATTGAGGGAGGTCATCGGGTCCGGGTGCCTCGCAAAGATCGGGGCAGAGAAATGCCCACTCATGACTTAGAATAAAAGCCAGTGAGCTCTCTGTACAACTAGATAGATGCTGTGGTCAAGAAAGAGAGGGTTTTTGTATTTTATTTTATTTTTATTCGCCGAAGCCATCAAACAAATCCTCAACCTTCCTCCGATCCTGCAACCGGGGTCTGCCTCACGGGCTGAACCACCACGCTCCGGGCGTACGCCTCGGCGTCCCTTGATATAGTCGCGATGTCGATACGGTTCTCCAGCGCGTCGTTTACGCCCTCGATCACCTCGCGATCCTCCATGACCTCCCCCATCACCGACGCCTCGCGCGCCCAGTAGCCCGCCACGCGCGCCCTCAGCCCCGCGTCCCGGCTCCCCGCGTTCCTGACCACGCCCACGGCGTGCAGCCTGCTCCGCGCGGCGCCGAGGGACCGGACGGCGGCCTCGGCCCGCTCGGCGGCCGAGGGCGGCCGGACGAAGGCGCGGTTCGTCGCGGTCAGGTACACGAGCCAGGCGAGGAGGGCGTCGATCAGGCCTAGGGCGGCGTTGCGGCGGGCGCGGGCGGTCCAGAAGAAGGCGTCGACGTCGGCGAGGCGGAGGGCGCGGGCGTTGGCCTGGTGGTTGTAGGAGGTGGCGAGGTAGGCGTCCACGGCGGCGGCGACGGCGGCGGTGAGGGCCGCGGCACGGCGCCACGAAGAGGCCTCGCGGCCGGCGATGAGCGGAGAGGTGGCGGCGGCGATGAGGGCGAGGTTGGCGAGGTGCGGGGCCAGGAGGGCCGGCAGGGCGTAGTAGAGGTATGATGTCGGCTCGTCGGCGGCGCAGAAGGGACACGAGGCCAGCACATCCGGGCCGAAGCGAAGGTACAGCAGGCGCGACTCGAGGTTGACGAACTTTGCGCGCAGGGCCGTGTCGATGGGGCCCAGCACGCCGTCCGGCCGCATCGCCGCCAGCCGCGTGAAGAGCACGTCCACCGGCGCCTGGAGCCGCGACTGCGTCACCCGGAAGATGTTCTCGGGCGCGAAGATGGGCAGCGCCTTGGCGAAGAAGACGAGCGAGACGCCGATGAGGGCCGCGAGGGCGAGGGAGGCCTTGTAGGGCAGCGGACGAATAGCTACGCTGTGTCGCTTGGGCCCATTTCGGACGGATCGGTAGTATCCTATCGCCTTGGGCAGGAGCAGGGGCCCGAAGAAGATGAGAAGGGACTTGAGCCTATTCGCAAAGGGACGTGTAAGTCGGCGGACAGTGAGTGTAGAAGGAAGAGGGGCAATACATACGTTCCCCACGATAGCACTGCCATTCTCGCTACCTTATTGCATGCCAATACAGGTATACGAATGACGGCGCACTTCAAGTGGTCGTCGTTCCCCTGGGTGCCGAGATCGAGGAAGGGAGAGCTTACCAAAATACCACATTGCTTGATCTCAGAATCCGCAAGGCTGACAGTTGAACTTCCAACACACCTGTTCCTATTGGCCGTTAAACCAAGCAGGGGTCCCTAGAGCCCGGTTGTGGCGCAACCCCACCCCGCCAGCCACGCCGACAAAGGTATTTATTACGGCAGCAGCCTCACGAATGAATTTTTCTTCCCCGAAATGCACATTCTTCTCTGTCTGCCAGTTGGCAGTCTGGGCCTACGACTTCTGTCGTAGGTTGGAAGGGCATAATCAAGTCATGCGTGTGGAAGCGTGCACAATCCGTAATCCAATATCAGGATACATCGGTGTCACCGCAACTCCCAGGTAGGTAGGTCCATCTATAACATTTGGCACATTCGAAGCTTTGGCGACCCCCTTTCAAGGGCCCAATGGTCGCCAGAGTCAATATGAAGCCTAGAACGAGCCCAAGTACTCTGCCAAGAGTCATCTCAGATCGTGTTGCAGAATCCAAGCTCCGGCAATGAGGAGCTTTGCGTCAATTAAGATGAGAGACATATCATTCAAATTCACCGTGATGCCCCAGAAATTATATTAATACACATCTTCTGGTCATGATGCCCGCACCGGTGTTGCCCTTGTCTTTGCCTCCCCTCTCTGGTCCTTCTCCGTGCTCCCGGCCATGGGGACCCCTTGCGTTTGTCGTGATCCTAGGACGAGGCCCAGTATCGCCGTAAGGGTCTCAGCGGCCAACGCAAGAATGCCCGCGCAGGCCCATTGCCAGGCGACGATGCTCACGCTGCCCATCGGGGCTCTGGGGAAGGAGAGGAACCATTCAACGTAGTATGGGAACCATCCGTAAGGTAGCCAGAACATCGGCTCTCTCCCGTACCAAAATGTTAGGAACCACTGTAGACCCCTCGTGAGCATCCATCGGACGGTCGCGGTGTATCGGTCGAACTTGGCTTTGGAGGCGTCGAGCGAGGTTTCTAGTTCGGGAGATCAATATCGGTTGTGCTGTAGACATTTGTGCGTTTGTGGGACTCTCGTACTCTTCTTCTCGAGCTGCTCTAGGAGCTTGTCATGAGTTCGCCGCAACTTGGCCCATTTGGCGAACTCGTCCTGGCTACTCGTCGCGTTCAATTCTCGCCGGCAGCTGAGGTACTCCTTCTGCAGCTTGTGATGCTCGGCGAAGTTCTGGGAGGGGGAAGTGGGGAGCGCGTTACATAGACGCCATAGCTATAACTCTTGGGTCAGTTCTCCGTTGCTTTGGGAATCGATGCGCGCAACATCATACCAAGCTGTTG
Organism: Phialemonium atrogriseum; assembly: GCF_030411735.1. Lineage (NCBI taxonomy): Eukaryota > Fungi > Ascomycota > Sordariomycetes > Cephalothecales > Cephalothecaceae > Phialemonium > Phialemonium atrogriseum. Next base: position 1,281,418 of record NW_026848138.1, read on the forward strand.
ATCGTTGTTGCCCCGATGGAGTTGACGAGTTGCACGGTGAGCTCGACTAAGAATATGATGACCTGTAGTGAAGGCATGATTGGGGTCGTGAAGAGAGGTCATAGAGGGGACGGAAGCTGACGGGAGCTGACGGTCGTGATGTGGATGATGTGGATGCTCATAATCGAACGGCTGCCAGCCTGGTCTTCCATAGATAGGTGCACCCCACCAACCTGTAGGGTTAGGGTTTGATTCGCTGAAGCTTATCTCGACACCCTTGGGGCCTTACTTTGGATCATTAACCACGCTCTTTTAGAGAAAGGTTCCACCGGAGCTGTCGATAGTGAAGAGTTTCATTAGCTCACGACTTTCTCAATAGGCCATGCTATTGCTGTCTCAAGGGAAAGGGCAGGCTTAGAGTATTGCACCCCAAGCCTACTGCCAGCAATCACCACCCCCCATGTCCAGGGCATTAGATAAGGACGTTGCAGCCTCGTTAGGCACCAGCAGCGCTGCGGCTGCGTATGAGGCCATATCTCAGGCTTTAGATCCAAGGGGGGCTGATGGGCTTCTAGAGATCGAGATCCTAGGGAGACGCCATGAGATGCCACCGGGGACTCATGTGCTCAGAGATGCAGCTTGTTTGGGGGTTTCGAAAGTTAGCCTCGTCCAGGCCTTCATTGTCGCCCGCCAAATATTGAAGGCAGAGATGGAGAAGGCAGGACAAGCGCCGGACGAGCAACTTTCGGCTGCGACAGCCGTGATCCTCCTCATGGATCCAGAGCACCTCACAGCAGCCAACACTCGGAAGCGACTGATTCAAACGGCGCTGTCGGGCTCGGGAGCACATGAGATAGAGCATCGTCTGCGGATGGAAAGACTAGTTATCGACAGTCTGCTCACCAGCCCATTGCATCGGCACACAAAATCCCCAACACTTTGGAGTCACCGGCGCTGGCTTGTCAGCCTCTACTGCTCACTGAACTTGTCAGTGGACGTGCTCGGTGACGTTGTCGAGATCATCACCGTTGCCGGAGAGAGACATCCACGCAACTACTATGCATGGTCTCACGCTAGATGGCTCATGACTTTGAATGTAACGGTTCACCAGGAAAGGCTCCTGCTCGTTATCAAGGATTGGTGTTTGAGACACCATAGCGATATCTCGGGGTGGTCATTCCTGTCCTTTCTGCTCTCAAAGCATGTTCCCTCGGGGGCAACCGCTACCTCAAATGTGTTTGGAGAAGTTCTGAGCCTAGCCACCAACCTACACTGGACCAATGAATCTGTCTGGGTGTTTCTACAGACACTGGCAGCCTCGAGTGGCGTGGGAGGTAGCGAGTACGCTGAATTTCAGACAGCCTGCGAGCACGCTATTCAAGCTACCCAAGACTCGGCGGACCGGGCAAGGCTGGAGGCTTCTCTATCATGGTGCGAGACATATCGAGCCAAAGCTTGAGGGCGCTGGAGGCCCAGCCCGTTTGCTCAAGACCCCTCGCCTTGTATATCAACAAATAATGGACAGAACATCAGGGGCTGCTATATTAACATGCAACTTCGTTGGTGATAACAGCTCTCGCCGTTTCTACGGTGGCTGAAACCGCATCATGCACGCATCTCTAAAAGGCGGCGGGAAGGCGCTTTTGGAGGCGACTGTAACCCCCTGGAGAACAACGATATTATTATCTCCGGGCGTTTGTGGCGTCCAGAAGCGGGTAGCTTATCGCAATTACGGTTCATCGCCGGTTACGATACATAGGGTAACAAAGCTCTGTCAGGATAATAATGCACGGGTTTCTGCCGGGAAGTTACCCAGAATATCGTCACATCCCCATTAAACCCCCTGGCAATGACTAGCCATCTCAAGAACGATCAACCAACAGGTGACCTGGAAACGGATGCGTGGTTGCATGACACCCCGGATATTCATTACGAGACTTGGCGGGTGAAAATTTGGGGGGCAAAGAGATGGTTAATACAAGTGATTGCAAGTAAACTGTCCCATAGTGAACTTCCGGAGCCGTGTGATGTCAGACGAACGAGTCAGTCCCAGTGCTGTCGACATCGCAAGGCGCCAACCTTATATTAACGTACTGACTGTTACTGTGCTCGGATGGAGAAGATCTTGATTCGGGGCTTGGCTTGTGGGATGAGACCGAGCCTGGTGTTTTTCTTCATCGGGGCCCACACCCCTGATCCCTGCATGGCGAGGTGATCGACCAGGGGTTCCAGGTTTGTATCGCTACCCACAGACGGAGGCAAGTGGAGGTACCGACAGGGGCGAAATGCACAACCAAGGAGAAACCCAAGGGCGATATCATGGCGCTGGCCGATACTGGTTGACACTGGCTGACACTGGCTGACACTGGCTGACACTGGCTGACTCGCAACTATTGTTCCAGAACTCAGGCGGCTGGGCGTTAGTTCAGGCGAGTGACGTACTTTACGGGTACGAGCCATAGGCAGGTCTCACTGTGGCACTCTGGGGCCTGGGCAGGAGCCCGCTTGTCGCCAACTCGAAACCACGGTCCAATTAGAGAGCGGAGGGCAACGTTGGAAGTTGGAACAATTGGCAAGGGGTGCAGTAGGCGAGTGGGGTCTGATTCATCTGCTCCATACAACACTGGGGAAGCATGTCGAGGCCCATCAGGTGAGAGGAGCAAGGCAATTAATATCGCCGCACAAAAACCGAATCGTGCCGTGGAGCCAACATGAATTGCGCACAGCACAAATAGCGTCTTGGGCCTGGGGCCCGACCTCATGGCTGACGCACATCATCGATCCTCAGTTGGATGCAGTGACTTCATTGCGGACGTGCTCGAGGTCTTCGTGACTCGTCGTTGTGGGATCGCCACTGAGTCTGGCCCCATTTAGTTCTGTCGTGGGGCAGCCTGCATGCGCTTGTCTCCTTCTAGCGTTGCAATGTTAGCAGTGCTGCCCCCTCCAACCTCCACAACCGAAGAGGTCGGTCGTTTCCGAAGTGTCGATGAGGGATCCTCCCTGTCCTCCACCTCCCTCCGTTGCCACTTTCCTTTCGGAGGTCTTATTTCTGCCTCCTCGCCGGGGCTGTTTATCATCCTATATCTCTAATCTCTCTATCTCTCGATCTCTCCTATCCTCACTCATCTTCGTCCACCCACTCTCGCTGTCTTATATTGTGTCTTTTCTGGTGAAGCCTTTTTGTCTTGGATACCCACCTTGTACCTCCTTGCCCCGGACGGATCCGCAAGCTTCCTTGCGAGTTAAGACTTCGACATTCCAGTCTTTTATAACAAACTGTTGTTTTGACAGGAGCAGAGTGACCGAGTATTCGTCAAGTCCGGTCCCAATGCAGTTCACATAGTTCCTAATCTTCTGTTTCTCCTGTGCCAGAGTCTGGTACTCTTGGTCACTCTCCACACCTCACTGGGCCGTTCATCTCTGGGCCTTGGGGATATTTACTCGGCTTTTCGGTCCCCCTTCGACGGACAGCCCTGCACGCCTACACACCCCGTATCGTCCAAGGTCAACGCGGCTTTCTCCCCTGGCCCGCTGCAGCCGGACCAACTGAAGCTATTCCCGACGCGATTCTTCTCCCTAGAACCTTGGAGCAGCCCTGGAGCACCATATATCGAGAAGTCTTGGCCGAGACTGGTGAGGGAGAGAGGCAAGGGCTGAGTTGATTGGGCCTCCAATATGCTTCGAGCCGTCATCTTCATCCAGCTGACGATATGGGTGGCTACGATTCATGCCTTCTTCCCATGGCTCCAGCGGCATGCCTGCACGGAGGGCCACTGCGAACAATTGAGGAGGGCGGTTGGCGAACGAGCTCCACAGACCTCTTCGGATGTCGTGACATACAAATTGTCACAGCGGGTTCCTCAAGTGCGTTGCCAGACTCTCAGATCCTCCCAACGATGCCCTTCAGTTGCTAATTGCATTGATTCTAGGTCGACAGTGACCCACCTATTCGAGCTGCCCGACAAGCAAGTCGACTGCTTCGAAAGTATGGAAATCGGAAGTCCACACGCACCGCCCGGCAGCAGCCCGACCTGACCCGGAGAGACAACAAGTACTCGGTCGTGCCCCCCGAACCGTCCCCGGGAAAGAACAGTGCAGGCATATATCAGGACGGGACCGATTTCTGTTATTTCGTCGAAGCTGGCATCGGCTCGAACGGAAAGCCGCTGTACATGCTCCTTGACACGGGTGCCGGAACCACGTGGATAATGGGATCGGACTGTCAGACGTCCGCCTGCAAGTTGCACAACTTGTTTGGTCCATCCGACTCCAATACCTTCAAGGAGAAATCCGAGACTTTCTCTATCGCTTATGGATCGGGAACCGTTGGTGGCAGTCTCGCACAGGATACGATTTCGGTGGCCGGGCTGGATGTACCCATGACTTTCGGCCTTGCCAATGCAACATCCGACGACTTCAGCCACTATCCCTTCGACGGAATACTGGGTCTTTCGATGACCACTACCGCAACTGACAACTTCCTCCAAGTCGTCAAGGACGCCAAGCTGCTCGAGTCCAATATATTTGGTGTGTCTTTGAGCCGCAGCTCGGATGGTCCGAACACTGGCGAAGTTAGTTTCGGTGGGACAAACCCCTCCAAGTATACGGGCTCCATCTCTTATTCCCCCGTCTCATCCAAGGCGGGTAACGACTGGGCGATAGCAATGGATGACCTGGCGTACGATGGGAAGAACGCAGGAGTCGAGGGAAGACTGGCGTACATTGATACCGGTACCTCATACGTGTTTGGACCCCAGGAGGATGTTGCTGCCATCCACAAGTTGATTCCTGGCGCAAAAAGCTCGGACGGAACCACCTATACCGTGCCCTGCAAGAGCGACATACCCATCAACGTCTCGTTTTCGGGCGTGAGCTACACCATATCTCCAGCGGACTGGTTTACATCTTCTTCCGACGGCGGTACATGTACGAGTAATATTTATGGCTACGCCGTTGTGAAGGATGCCTGGTTGCTTGGAGATATGTTCTTAAAGAACGTCTACACTGTCTTCGACACGGATGAAAAGCGAATCGGGTTTGCGCCAAAGCCGGCCACAGCGCCGAAGCCGACAACAACCACAGCAACGACCGAGCCATCTAATGCAACTGATGCACCAGCACCGACCTCGGACAGCACCTTGGCAGTGCCAGCAAGTATCCCTTCCGGTTCCTCGTTACCCGGCCTCAGTGGCCACGAAACTTCAGTCACAGCAGGCGCACCAGTAGCACAGTCCACTGGCGCATCTCCGACTCATACCAAGGAATCACCCGCTGAGCAACTTGAGAGAAACAAGTACGCTTCCATCCTTGGGGTTGTTGCTGTTGTTGCCTTGGTGGCATAACTGCACATCCCTCTCACACAACGATTCCGTTATTACTCTCTACCTCGAGCACCTTTTTGCGCCGGTAGAAGGCGCATCATGTCCTTGAGAATTTAGCTCTACCACTTCACACGCGCCCACCCACTCTGATTCATCTTCTAATGGCATGAGGAGGATTGAATGACGCACATGATACCCAGGGGAGCCAGGGCCGAACACGAAGGACTCGAGGGTCCATCAGGGAGGGGCTTTGACTACGGGACGCCATTTCTTGTTTTTTAGTATTATTTAATGTATCTATTAGTCGGGCGCGAAGCAAGTAGACTAAGTCATCATCACCACATGTGCGTACAGCTTCGTCAGTGATCATGGATTCCAGTAGCCATCCTCCTTCCCAAGTTGGAAGTCGTACATAACAAGTCCCCAGCTTACCGCAACACCTCAACTAGGTGGCTTCTCGGCGGTAACTATATTCGAGAACGTTGTTATTATCTTTTTTGTTTTTGTTTTGTTTCCTTGCCTTGGATGACATGGGGACGGCCTACCTGTTCAGGCTCGTTTTCGTCGTTTTCAGGGGCTAGCGGGACAGCGGGGTAACCCCTGTATCACATGACAATACAGGGGACGTTTCTTTCAGCGCAACCAACCGTCAAAGATAACGAGAAAACCATCAATTCCCCTCCAATTCCCCCCCGATACCTTAAAGAACCCTCCTAGGACGGAAGCGGAGGTCTGAGACGCTTGTTCCCCGCCCTTTGAAAATGTTCTGAGACACCAAAGGATGGGCAACCGAACCGGGGCGAGCGCGAATCCCCCGTCGCACCACCACGGCGCCGACAACGACGAAGACATCGTCCTCCTGGCCGCAGGGCCGGACCTCGGCGACGATGACGACTACGAGGGTGAAGACTACAGAATAGACGAGAGCGGCAAGGGCGACAGCGACGGCGACGATGGAATCATGGTACACCCCCCCACGGCGGCCCTCGCGCCCCCGGGGCAGCGGACGCCACGGACGCCGAACCGCGTCCGCTTCGACCTGCGGCCCACCGTGGTCGACGGGGCGGCGGCGGCGGCGGCCGGCGCGAACGGCGGCGCGTACCACCACGCCCGCGACAGCCTGGACGACGGCGGCAACGACGAGGACGACCCCCTTGACCCGGGCGGGCGGGAGTACGACTACGTGGGGGGCGACGACGCCGACGACGGGGGCGACGGGCGGCGGCAGCAGCGGCAGCCGCTGCTGACGGACATTGAGGCGCCAACCGTGGCGCTGGCGAACAGCGGGCCGTGGGGCAGGGACGAGGCGGTGCACGACTGGGCGGATGCGGAGCGGCGGCGGCCCAAGTCGTCGATGGGGCCGGCATTCATGAACATGGCTAACAGCATCATCGGGGCGGGGATTATCGGGCAGCCGTACGCGTTCAGGCAGGCGGGCCTGCTGTCGGGGATCGTTCTGCTCGTGGGCCTAACCTTTGTCGTCGACTGGACCATCTGCCTCATCGTGCTCAACAGCAAGCTCAGCGGCGCCAACAGCTTCCAGGGCACAGTCGAGCACTGCTTCGGCCGGACGGGCCTGATCGCCATCTCGGTCGCGCAGTGGGCCTTTGCCTTTGGCGGCATGGTCGCCTTCGGCATCATCGTCGGCGACTCCATCCCCCACGTCTTGCTCGCCGTCTGGCCGGGGCTGAGGGACGTCCCCGTCGTGGGGCTGCTGGCCGATCGGAGGGTCGCGATCGTGGTCTTCGTCTTGGGCATCAGCTACCCTTTGACGTTATATCGGGATATTTCCAAGGTAACCCCCCCTCCGCCTTCCTTCCGAACCTCATACCCGTCCGAGCCGATGATGCGGTGAGCATATCAGGGCTAACTTTACCTTCCCTCCCAGCTTGCAAAAGCAAGTACACTTGCTTTGATAAGCATGGCTATCATTGTTATTACAGTCCTTACCCAGGGTATCCTGACCCCCAAAGAGCAAAGGGGCAGTCTGGAACCTAGTCATTACTTCATAAACGGCGGCATATTTCAGTCTGTTGGCGTTATATCTTTTGGTATGTTGGGCACTTGTGTCCCCCTTCGACCGTGAAAGGGGAAGGCAACCCTTTAGGCTGACAGAGACATGGCAGCGTTTGTTTGTCATCATAATTCCCTCCTAATCTACGGTTCCCTCAAGACGCCCACGATAGACAGGTTCTCGAAAGTGACGCACTACTCGACCGGCGTCTCCATGGTTGCGTGCCTGGTCATGGCCGTGTCCGGGTTCCTCGTCTTCGGCGACAAGACGGTCGGCAACGTGCTCAACAACTTCCCATCGGACAACACCATGGTCAACGTCGCGCGGCTGTGCTTCGGGCTAAACATGCTCACGACGCTGCCGCTCGAGGCCTTCGTCTGCCGCGAGGTCATGCTCAATTACTACTTCCCCGGCCAGCCGTTCAACATGAACCTTCACCTCATCTTCAGCACGAGCCTGGTCGTCAGCGCCATGACGCTCAGCCTCGTCACCTGCGACCTGGGGTCCGTGTTCGAGCTTGTCGGCACTACCAGCGCCTGTGCCATGGCCTACATCCTGCCTCCGCTCTGCTACATCAAGCTGGCCACGCGGTCGTGGAGGACGTATATGGCCATGGCTGTGGTGGCCTTTGGGTGCACTGTCATGGTCATCAGTTTGTTACAGTCCGTTGGTAAGATCATAAGAGGTAAGTCCCGATTACTATTTCCCTTCGTCTCCGGCTTACAGGGAGCCGCCCCAGCTAATTGACGGTTGATTCGTCTTAGGGGAAGGAGGAGCTGTGCAGTGTGTGTAGACGGTAAGCACGGAACATAACCCGACCTTTTGTTTAGAATCTATAGAACTGGCTTGGGGGACTTGGTTGCCTGGTGTTGCATCGCGGTCACAGGTTTACGGGACTGGGAATAGAATATTGTATAATACGGACCGTACCCTCACAATGCCACCAATGGCGTCGAGTCTTAAAGCCTTATCTAGGAACTTGCGGATGCGGCAAGCCTCGGCCCTCCTGGACCACCTACCGTTTCCCCATCTTTCGAAACAGCCCACACGCTTCCGACGCTGTGGGGGTTTATCCCGTAGTTGCTCCTTCCCAGATCGATCGCCTGACTGCCTAAGTGATGCACTTAGCTTGCTAGGGACATGTCAGAACGGGCGGGAGGCAACCACTTGCTCGCTATTGACCACCTACCTCATTGCGTGCCCCCCATACCCTCCACCTGACCCGATGATGACTTGATCAGCTCCCCAAGAGAGGGGGCCGCGGCCGCGAGGCTTAGAGCGGGTGTTTGATAAAATAAACTCGAATATAAAACCCTCCCCCCGCTTTCCAACCCCCCTCACCAAAAAATCAATTCCAGGTTATCAAAGGGCCAAACCCGAAACTCACAATACAAGCAAGCTCCGTCACGAAATTCAAGACGCAAAGCCCCAACCCGTTCCCAACGTCATACCATCTCTCGACAATGCACGGAAGCAGCTGCCCAAAGTGTGGAGCCTCGTCGGACGGAACGAAGACGTGTGGTTCTTGCGGATCTGTAAGTGTCACAGCGGTTTGCTTTATTTCTCCCTCAAAACCCCCCCGTGTTGGCTAGGCTGACATGAGAAACCCCCAGTCTTGCCCTAACTAAAGAGGGCCTGAACCTGCCTCTAGGAGGAGGGGCTAGGACATGACGTGGGAGAAGAGACGAGGACCTGTTGCTAGGAGGTGACCCTGGAGTCGTGAGCCAGTTTCGTTAGCGCCATGCCGTCTCGTTTGGGAACAGAGGCCGGGAAGGGTGAAGGGCGGCGAGCTATTTTGTCTTCCTAGGACCGTCACGACCGTCAGCAGAAACGGTCGGAATCGCCCGCAACCTGATATGGTGGCAGTGATGGGAACTCACCGTCAGCCGACTATTACCTAGTTTACCTTGCTGTATTTATAGCTAAATACGACCCACCCATCGTCCTGTGGCGAGAGAACAAATCCAACTTCCCTGGAAGCTTCAAGTGTATCAGAGACCACATGGCAAAAGGGCACTAATATTGTGACGTTTCCCCTCCCAACCGCTCGCCAATGCCCCTTATTGTTGTGCAGTAAAGCGCTCAAGAATAAACCTAAGCACCCCCAGTCCGGAATCCAGATCCAGTTAAGCACTCCAAAATCGACACAGAACATGACTACTGCACAGGGAAGGGCAACATTCGAGTTGATAAATACGGAACAAGGGACGACCATCTGCAGCGCCATCAAGGACCAGAGCGAGGGCATTCCCGCTCAGAAGACGGGGCTGCGTCTCTTTCTCGTTCAGAACCAAGTCGCCTTCTCGGCCCCTGATATCAGGCAAGGTTACCTGCCCGCCGGCCTCTCCGGGGTGGAATCATGGCAATAGGGAGCAGCATGGTTAAAACAAGCACGGGGACGGGCGGCCGAGGAGACGGATGCTGGTCCAGACTATGAGAAGATCTGTATGGATTTAGAGTAATATGACGAGGCCGGCGCGAGGCAAGACGATAGTATCAAACTCCAGCTGAAACCAATGCAGGCGGTTCAAGTTACTCGTTCCTCCACCCGGGTGCAGCGAGTTCAGCCCAAGAGATCAAATCCGTCACAAACCCTGAAATCATCCCCCTGTGCGGCAGCAAACGACTCTGTACGAAGACGAGACAAAAAGGAAAAGGCCTGGAAAGATGAAGAGGTTTGGATTACAAGTGCGAGTTCGTGGTATGTGTTGTGTGGGTGTGTGCGTGTCTGGGTTCGTGGCTGATGTGTAGAGACATGGAAGCATCGGGCGCCTAGAGAATTAAGCACTTGCCCTTCTTGTCGCGTCTTCCTCCCCGGCGGTTCAGCAGAGCAGCCCGCGTCGCGTGCTCGAACACCTCACGGACACCCTCGTTGGTCTTGGCGGAGCACTCGAGGTACTTGAGAGCACCAATCTTCTTGCGAACTTCCTCACCCTGCATTTTGACGGCTGGTCAGCGTCCATCATGGGCAAGAGTCATGGCAGACTCGAAATCCAAGGGCGTGGAGACGGGGGAAGTGATGGGGTGGGACTCACCTCCTCGGGGGAAACGGGCTTCTGGCTGGTCTTGCGCAGCTCCTCGATGGTTTTCTGATCATAACGCAAATCCTTCTTGCAGCCGACGAGGACGATGGGAAGACCTTGGCAGAAATGGAGGACTTCAGAGATCCACTGTTGAAAAGGCACGTGTTAGCAAATGAAGTGGCTTTGCCGGCTTTTAGACGTCCAACAACGACGCGAAGGCGGTCGGTCAGGATACACGGGGATTGACACTGACCTTCTCTTGAACGTTGTCCAGGGAGTCTGGAGAATCAATAGCGAAGCAGATGAGGATGACGTGAGAGTCGGGATAGGACAGGGGCCGCAGGCGGTCATAGTCCTCTTGGCCAGCCGTATCCCATAGTGCTAGCTCAACGTGCTTGCCATCAACCTCAACATCGGCGACGTAGTTCTCGAAGACAGTCGGGACGTAGACCTGTGGAGCGAAATTGTCAGCACATGTGGGCTTGGGCAATCAGCGGGATCGAATGTGTGGACAGTTTGCCGGGGGCTGCGGCGTTGACGGTGCGTGTGGTAATGGCCTTGTTCGTTTCTGAGGCAGCCGGACTGGCCTCGGCTGAAGCTAGGCTAGCAGCGTTCGAAGCTGAATGGATGGGTTGGAAGGAATGACGAATTCGGGACGTGGATAGGATGCAGGATGCCTTCTTACCTCTGGGAAGGTGCCCTTGGAGAAAACGCTAGAGATTGATCAGCAGGGTGACGATAGAAGAAGGGAGGGAAAGGTGATTGAAACGGCGGGTGGCAGGCAGAGCAACCAGCAGTACTTACATCAACAAGCAGGTTTTGCCGCAGGCACCGTCACCAACGATGACCAGCTTTCGGCGGATTTCAGCCATGGTTGCCGGGCTAGACGAGGAGACGGGAGATGGGAGAAAAAGGTACGAGACGGGGGGAATTCAGTTGCAGCTGACGGGAGGTCGATGGGGTCACTGCAAGAGGAGTTGTTGTTGAAGTGAGAGGGGATGTTTGTATTGAATGGGGGGAGAGAAGGGTTTGGGAAGAAGAGAAGGATGACAGCTCAATTGACGACAGATACAAGGCGACAATGTGTTGGGGGGGTGTGTGGCAGTGGTCGGGACCAAAGAGGAGGTGTGCTGTGACTGGACCGCCTGGGAGCGACGAAGATTTGGGGGGCGTAGCCTGCTGAGAATGCAATAATGGCTGTCCTGAGGCACCAAAAGAGACTCAGGTTTGCTTGCAATCTCCAGAGGTCTCCAAGAAGCTTGCAAGTGGGGGGGACCAGGTGACTGGCAGGTGGCAGCCCCTGGAATTGGAGAGGAAGTGAGTGGTACCTGTCTACCTTCCGCATAAGTAGGTAGATAGGTGAATTTGTGCAGGACCAGGACAGCTACGTATGTGCAATTGTGCATTCCCATGGCAGCAGGCAATATGTATATTATATATATGTGTATCCCTAGGCTATCATGATATTCATTGAAGGGAAGTTTACTGAGGTCCTAACTACGGCCGTCGAAGGACCGGCACATGTAGGTATAGTACATGATACCCTTTCGGCCTGACGTGCTAGTGAAATGGAGGCTACTAGCGGAGGCTGGAAATGCCCGTCCAGCTGAAAAGGGTCCTCGGATAAAGAAACCTACATAGCCCAGGCTAAGACAGTGACATAATTCTTGGTGGCGCAGAGCAAAGTCCTATGCACCCCTTAGCAGGACGATAGGACTTGCCTGTGACAGCCAGGCTTCAGTGTAATCATGCATGAGCCGCATTGAACAGCTCATCCAGGGAGTCAACTGAGCAGTTCCCGATTGGCAGTCCTCCCTTGGGTTTAGCAAATAGAAGGGAGGAACAACGCAGAGGATATAGGGACTCGTCCTCTGATCCTGATGCAGCTTCGCAGCAAATGCCATTCGTAGCCTCGGTCAAGCCATCTCCAAGGACTCTGGTCTGTCTGCCTTCCATCTACGGATCCGTACGGATCCGTAATTAGGTAATCCGTAGGTAGTCTTCGCAGTGGCTGAATTTACTTGTTTTTGGATCTGGCCTGGCTGGAATCTTACTGGGTCCACCCCTGCCCGTCTGCACAGAAAACAACCGTGCCCACCAACCCCCATGCTTGGTTCCTTAGCGACAACTTTTTGAGCAATTGAGATTTTGCTTGTGCTGGTCCTATCCCGAAAACCATACATAATCCCACAACCAGCCTCCCGAGGCAGACAACGACCATGGACAAGCTGATCCGGCGGACCCGGATGGTCGAGCGCCAAGCCGCGCGGCGGCTGGCCCGGGTACGCGACCTCAACCGTCGGAACCGGAAAACCGAGTTGAGGGAGGAGCGGAAGCACCTCAGCGGCGAGGTCGGATATCAGCTCGGCGCCGCCATCAAGGCCCGCCACGAGGACTGGGAGCTGGGCCCCCTGGCCCCGCGCCGCGACGTTCCCGTCCTCGACAACCCTCACGTCGTGCAATGGGGCTCCATCTCTTCGCGTCGCGCCACGCCGCACCAACCGCTCCCCCCGGCCCAGCTCAATGCCCGGTGTGCCTGGGCCGGCGGGGCGAAGTACCTGTGCCTGAAAAAGAAGGATCGGGTCGCTGTAATCGATGGCTGGCTGAAGGGGAAGATTGGTGTGGTGGGCGACATCCACAAGGACCAGGGAACCTTGCTTCTGGGCGATATTGCAAAGGTGAGTGGAAAGGACACCTCCCAATATTACATGGCATCGCACACGGGGTCGAGGCCAGTCAAACGGGCATGCTAACGATTTACCGGGCAGACTAACGTAACACTCCCCGAATATACGCTCCCGGAGGAGCTAAAGGACGCCAAAATCCAGACCTTCGAGACCCCAATCCCCATCTCGGCCGTCCGTCTTGTCTATCCGCTCAAGGATGAGGAGACTGGCGTCGTCCGAGACGTCGTCATCAAGCAACTCAAACCCATAAACATACACCACGACCGCCCGACCGAGGAAGTCACATGGGATAGGTTCGTGCCGGGCCTCAACGTCGAGATCCCGTGGCCGACCAAGGTCGAGGAGGAAGTTGTGGACGGCCCCCACGACACCCTGCGCATAGACGTGGAGGAGAGGACGTTCGTGCCGACCCTCCTGCGGCCCCCGATACCCGAGACGGTAGTAGACGAGCTGCGGAACCAGTACAGCAAGTTCCGCACGCGGCACACGCCCGAGTACATTGCCAAGAAGGAGGCCGAGGAGGCCGAGAAGAAGGCCCGCGTCGACAGCGTCAAGTCCATGCTCACGCCGCTCCAGGAGTTCAACAGGCATCGGCGCGAGCTGCGGAGGGCGAGGGGCCAGCCCGAGCTCACCGATGAGATGCTCGAGAAGATCGGCCAGATCATGGCCAAGAACCAGGGGCGGGCCCCGCGGGTGGCGAGTGGGACGAGCGAGATCGAGAGCGGCGTGGGTTCCATCTCTTTGGAGACCCCGTCAGAACCGCCGGCAGAGACTCGGCCACCCGCCTCATAGGGGAATAGTAGTAGTAGTATTATATCAGATGTATTGTACCATATCGAAACTGTATACCAATTCATCATGTATCAAACCCCTGAATATTAAATAAATGGCTAGAGAAGGTACACACAAAAAGGATCCCTGACTGTCAGTTAACCATATCTGGCGTGTCATTAATCTGTCTAGAGGTGCATCTACAAGCTCTTTGCTACCACTACCCAAGCAACGATAGCTTCGCAAAGTCGGCTATGGTGGGCGGCTCCTGTCGCACGTCCCGGGCGGCCAGGCTGTCCTGCAGGACTGCATCACCGCCAGTGAAACGATGCACATACGCGGCCGGCCCCTCGCCCTCCCCAGCGGCTGCGGCACCCCCGGCACCGCCGTCCTCGACCGGCGACCAGACCTCCGCGATCGCCGCCCTGCACCCGTCGACGACCTCGGCCGCCAGCGCCTCGACGGCCCTCGCCCTCTCGGCCATGCCCCTCCTGGCCAGGCCGAAGACGAGCCGCGCGACCTCGTCCCCGGCGAGCCCGACGCGCTCGACCAGCCGCCGCACGCTGTTGACGAGGTACTCCTCCTCGTAGACGGTTCCCTTGCGCCCGCGCGCCCGCTTCTTCTCCTCGCGCTTGCGGTTCTTGCTCGTCGCCCGGCTGACCGCGCTGCCCGCCGTGCCCACGCTGCCCTGGCCCTTGCCCGTGTACCTGGTGAAGAGGCTGGCGCTCGTGCTGAGGCGCGAGCTCGCCGCGACCGAGACGTCATCGGGGACATCGCCGCCGCCGCCGCCGTGGGGCCTCTCCCCCTCGTAGAAGCCCAGCGGGTCCTCGACGGCCTTGCGCCGCAGCTCGAGGATGCGCGGGACCTGCGCCCGGAGCTGCGCCTTGCAGTCCGCCAGGAATTCGGTGCTGCTCGACAGGGCGTCGGCGAGGCCGGCGTCCACGGCGCCCTCGAGCAGGTCGGGCCTGCCCTTGAGCGCGGCGAGGCGGAGCGCGTCCGCGAAGAGGTAGCCCTTGCACAGGCAGCGGATGGCGGCCTCGGTCGACGACAGGTAGTCGGCGTGGATGACGGCCGCCGCCGCGTAGTCCTTTGCCTCGTAGAGCGCGTCGGCGAGGGCGCTGGCGAGCTCCGACAGCGCGGATCCCGACAGGGGCGGCGTCTGCTGCTGGGCGGCGAAGAGGCACTCCCCCCAGGATGTCGCGCCGGCCCCGCGGTAGCAGCTGGTCGCCTTGGCGAAGTTGCCTATTGACTCGTACGCGAGGCCCGCGTCGCGGAATTTGGAGTTCGATTCGAGATGTGACGCATACAACTCCGTGAGAGTCCTGAGGTGCTGCTCGTCATACCGATAGAGCCTGAGGGCTGCCTGGTAAAGACTGTATTTCACTGTGTATGTGCAAACTTCCTCGAAGGCATTCAGGGCCTGTAGATGGCCCAGGGCCTTTTCCCGTCGGGTTAGGTGATCATCGATGGCAAATTGCCGCCTTAGTTGTGGCATTCGATGCAGATTCTGAATAAACGGAACGTATTCCCGCGGGTCTCGTTGTGACTGTTGAGCAACCAGGAGGGTCAAGTCGAGGTTGTACAGCCCGAGAGCATGGTCGTATAGCCTGTTTACGTCTACCAAGAAGCAGATGTGCTCCACGGCCCGTTCGGCCAAGGATTCGTCTCGTCGCATGAGGTCCGCAACAACAAGAAGGCCGTCTTCAAGTGCCGGGGGGCTCTTGCAGACGTTGGCCGTGATGATATTTTGGAGACTGCCGTTTTTGCGCGACCGGAGAGCCTCCAGTACGGCACCGCATATCGAGTTGACTTTGGAGGACTTGGTGGGTGACAGCTTGGTTGGGGCAGACCCATGGGCCCCAAAGGGAAATTCGGGTTGGTTTCTCCTCGAGGGCTTTGTGTCCTTATACATGGTTTGGGCCACGTCCTCTTCCCTGTTGCAGGGTCAGTAACTACTGGTTAGAGGGCTAGTGGAGATAGATACTTGCCTCAACGAAGACAAGAATAGGTCCATGTGCGCGACATCCTCGATCTGGTCAAGGAAGAGCCCGACGTTGGATAGGAACTGCTCCGGTCGGTGGTCGTACAGAATATTCATATCGACTCGTTGGGTTCGGCAGTAGGCGAACGCCTTGGCATAGTCCTTCTCGTCGATGAGCTGCCTGATCCCTGCTACAACCATTGCGCGTGGCGCAAGAGTCTCGAGGTTCCCCCTCGGCATTTGCAGAACTAGATTCATATTCGTTGGCATAGCAGTGACGAGCCTCGCGCCACGCTCGATGCTCCTACATCGCTCATCGCTTTCCGGGTCGTCGGGCGGAACTTCCAGTTCTATAATAATTAGTTCCCCCCTTCCGTAAGACATCGCTTCGTGAGCTTGCACATACCTTCAGCACCAGCCAGATGGACAAACTTCAGGAAGTGGTTACTTGTCGTAAACACGAGATGGCTAGGCGTGACCAGGAACGATGTACAGTTCCTCACTAGCTGTCGTGAGTTCGCATATAGGTGGCCATTTCGGGAGAGTCCAAAGGCCATGTTGTCGCCTTCATGACGAATGACCTCGACCCATGGGAGTTGAGTAGGGAACTTGGTCGGGAAGGCCGCCGTCTCTCCTCTTGAGGCTTCTAATAGCTTCCCAGACAGTTCCTGAGCAAATATCTGAGTACCAGTGACTCCGGCAAAGGATCCGATGGTAGATACCGAGTCCGCATCCATCCTCGCCCACGAACGTGATTCATCCAAGTCGCAGGATAGAATAGAGAGACACTGGTCGTACTGCAGGAGTCGAAGCCGGTGTTTCCCAGGGAGTGTGATCTGAAGGGGGACCTCCTCGTATAAGGCAGCCTCCGTCTTCGAGAACTCTAGCTTATCGAGGAGCGCAGGCGCCATTGAGCGCATTCCTTTTGTTTCCCAGGCATAGTGGTCGACTCCGAGGTGGTGCAATATTGCTAGTGCTGAGTTATCAGGGGCAAATGCAACGTCAATTACGCTGGAGTCGGCGGTTAACTCGAACATGGCCATGGGCGGGGGCATATTTGCAGTCCGAAACGGGGTCAGCTTCACAGTCCTGCCATCGACTACTGCCACGGCTCCATGGTCGTGAGGAGGAGTCAAGGAACCTTTCGCTGTGGTGAAGGCGTACTCGGCCATGAGCATCTTGTCTGTTCCTCGAATAAGCCTGTGAAGGACGGAAGACGAGGTAGCCTTCTTACCTGAGGTGGAAGCAGCAAAGCGCAGAGACTTTTCGGGATGCCATGCGAAATTGACTCGTTGAGACCCGGTGAGGATCTCCTGCTTCAAGTACCAATGGTAGTTACCCATAGTCCAAAGCTGTATCCTGTCCTTCAAGATGACTGCAAGGACATCGGAATCCGAGTTCCACTCTAGCGCAATCTGTTCCGTTGCGCCCCTCGTGTCGCGCGGAATCTGAAGAGTAAACTGGCCATGCCTGAGGCCATTCTTCTCGAAGAAGACAATATCGACTCGATCGGCTAGCCGCTGGACGCCAGCCATGAGGTTTCCGGAGGGGCGCCAACTCAAGGCTCCCTCCAGGCCGTCAACGGGCTCGCCTACGCTATCGAGAACCCCTACGGGGGTGTAGATACGGATGACTCTCCTGGACCCCGGGCCCGCAGAGTTGACGGCAACATACGCACCGTCCCCCCTCCAGCTGATAGTGGTCCGGCCATCGTCGTTGGGACTGGGAATCCCCTCGTCGACTCTCTCCGGGATGGTAGGATCGCGCAGAGCCCGAGCCTTGGCCCCCTTTCCTTGGAATTGGGTCTCCTTCTTACCCCACCCAACGGAAACATGCTTAGAAGCGTTCAAATCCTCCGGGGTCATTGTTGTCTCGGTAATGACATCGAAACTCCTGCTCATGAGCACCACGGTGTCGGCTTTCGTGACGATGACAAGGAGTTCCTCGTCTGGCGACCAACGAGCAGCGGCAACGCCAGCATCAGTAGATCCCACGATCTCAATGTGCGCATCGCTCGAGGAGGAGGAGGAATCCTCAGTCTCCTGAACGATGACTATATCCCCGCCTTCGAGGACGAGACAGGTTGTGGCGCTGTCACTGAAATGGTGAACATCCACTACCCTATCTAAGGCCAGCTCTGGGTTCGGGCTGGGCGCATCCCACAAGGCAACGGGCGTGCATTGGCTTGGGGGTCATGCGTTAGTGACTAGGCCGGGTTCTCCGTCACCGTTCGCAAACTCACAACTCAGATGACGACACACGATGGCCAGTGATCCTAACCAACTGGATTTTGCCCTCTTCCCCAGACGGGCCAAAGGTAGCGAGAGCTTCATCCCTCCCAGCATCCCAGCAAATTCCTGTGATGTCAAACGGCGCCGTCCAGGCGCCATATCGAATATTGCGCAAGTTCCGCATCGTTGGCAGTCTCTTTCCTCTCTTTTGTTACTCCCAATCTTGGCAAGGCTGGATGGGTTGGAGCTTGTCAGACAATGTCAGTCCGCATGCGACCCCTCAGGATATCAGAACTTCAAAGTTTGTTAACCCATTGCTCACAGCTTAGAGCTCTGTATAATTGCATACAGAGTTTGCGGGACTGAACGTAACCACAACTAAATGTAATAACCAGCGGCGAGGATAAAATGAATGGCGCTTAACCCTTTTGGGCCTCAATCGGAGCTTGGATCCGGGGCCGTGCTAACAACTTTTATAGACGTGGGATTAATGTGCTTGTGGAAAGCGTGTAGCCTCCTGTAGTCTACACTCATTGCCTACTCTCAGTCGCCGTACCGAAATCGTAATGATGGCGAACGACAATGCGAGATCTTTGGATCTTGAACAAGCAAGCTGGCTGTGTGGGACAGTTCTCAAAATAGTTAGTCTTTCGCTGTTTTATCGAACTCATCTCCGCGGTGGGTCAACGCACTGCAGGTGGTAGCCGGCCATTGCCAGATGTTATTTTTGATAGGTCTGCCAGAGCCTTTCACTGGCCCCCACTAAAGCAAGGGTCGCAATTGCAAAGGCTAGGTATTGCAGCTGCAAGACATCTGGCAGAAGATAACAGCCTGGTATGTTCCAGCTGGAACGCACAGACCCCTGCACCCGGAGGATCTGGTCCTTTGCGCAGTTGGCTGGTTGGTGGCGTTCTTGACCCCTGCCATAGCTGACCGGGAAAATCACAAGCAAGCCGGGTCCTCGGTACTGCGGTACAAGGGTTAGCTAGCTATATGCAGGAGCCCCAGAGTTTTCGCCAAGGGAGGGCAAGCTCATTCCTCCCAACACGCGATTCTCTGTTATCAATTGTGGTGTACGAGCACAACACAGAGAGCGCAGCAAGGGATCGAGGACCAACCCGGCTTAGAAAACTGGCCGTTTACTAGGCGCCATGGACGTCGCATTCAACCAGCATTCGAGCTACATACGGCGGAAGAACCGGTCCACAACGACGCTTAACCGATTGAGTTTGGCACCCCTCACTTCCAAGCTGCCGCTGGACGACCACGATGATTTCCTAGACCCTCTGTCTGCAACGCCTCATCAAAGCACGTCCTACTTGCAGGCCAAGTCCTCACCTGCTACCCCCCGACTACTATCAAGATCTCCAGGCCGTTCTTATTCCCACACTCGTGTCGCGTCTACGCCCACAGCGAGCTTGCCAAAGAGCAAGTCTGCCACTCACCTCATCTCCAATGGCTCGCATTCAACGTCCGATGTATCATCTCCCAGACACAGGTGGAGGCGGGACGATGTTGTCTCTGTCAAGGATGAGAATGACACCGACTGGCTCATTAGAGCAAGTGCGCTTATCTCGAGCGAAACTCGTGAGTCGAAGGGCCAGTCCTGGCTCGTATCGAGAGCCAGCTCAACCAGCCTGGCCGGCGTACGGGACGGCGAAGAGGAGGCCTTTGAGCGCGAGTTGGCGCGGGAGCGTGAGTGGGCGAGCCGGCATGCTAGCCGCAGGGGCAGTGCGGTCCACCTAGATGACGACCGCTTGCCTTCTCCGCCGACCAGCCGCTTTGGAAGCCGTTCGCACAGCCGTGTCGGGAGTCGAAATCAGGCCATGACTCCTCTGGAACAGAGGCCCATGGATGGCTACTTCGCCCAACAAGACGACCGCATCGTCGGCCCCGACTTTGTCAACCTCGACGAGAGGCTTGAGGCCATCGAGCAGGATACGACTCAGGAGGACGAAGCCCACGTCCGGAGGCTTGTTAAGAGGGGGAGTGGCGTGGGTGTAGGCACGTGGTTCGACAGCGTCCTCGGGTTGGGCCTGTTTTCAGTTGAGGAAAACGAGGAAGAGTCGGACAGCGATGGGGAGGGAACAGACGGCGGGGCGGAAGAGGTCGCTCTTGAGCGACGGAGATCAAGTAGTGCCCGCCAATTCGAGGGGGTCACAACGGCCATGGAGGAACGGATGCCCCCACCAAGACCAGACGAGGGCGGCTGGCAGGACGCCGCCTGGCTCCTCAGCGTGGCCTCAAAAGTCCTCCTCTGAGTGGGCCTGCGGTCACAGAGCCCGTCGCCGCGATGGCGCATGCCGAATTGCCGATAGCCCAGACCCTACGATTGCAGACACGACACATGAGCTAATGCGACGCGGAACGCGCTCCGCGTCGAAGAACTGCGATCACGCGCCGCCGCCCCCCCCCCCCCTTTCCCCTATTCGAAGCTCATATTCGTTCGGGGTTGGGGGGCTGGAAAGACTCAGCTGGGCGGTTCCCGCCCTTGAGCAGCTCCGCGATGCTGGCGCCTGCGCATTTCTGGCCGCCGATCGTTGAAACCCCTTTGCAACATGGCAATTATCACGATCTCGTGGCATCTAGGTTCTTTGTCGTCGAGCGCCAACCAAGACATCGATTTTAGCCCCCACATGACTGGCTCGAGATGAGCTTGCAACGCGCCAGACGTCTTACCGAACAAGCGTGTGGCTCCACAAGACCGTGCGGTGGGAAACGCTTGTGAGAGGTAGTCGAAGTTGCTAGTAGGCTAGATAGTCACTTCCAATGGCACGATTTAGCTAATTTATATCTCGACCCTTCGTGAATCGTGATAGGCCCAGCCAAGCCGGTGAGGAGTAACGAGTGGTGCTTAGTTGCGCAAAAACAGGTTTTGGGCGTGTTACTATGCAGTTCTCATGCATGTTCGACGGAACTTTAGTTGGGGGAGAAAGGTGAAGATTTGGGGGGGGGAGACCTATCTCGCGCCAAGGAGCCGTAGTGGTTCGATGACGGACCAAGGACCCAGAGCACGGCTGGAAGGATCGGGATGGCGTGGTGATGTCCAACTACTTTACGTACAAATCACTTACCTCCCCAGACGGGGTTCCGAGGCTGAACTTATCCACCACCTCTTGATGCCTGATGCGAGGTTTTCTTCGGGGGAGGGGGGAATTTCCTCCTAGGCGGCCCGTAAATCTCATACCGACAACAACGGGAGCTTATTAAGCTTATATAACCCCTGCCCGTGTGACGTTGTCCAAGCGCAGCACCTATCTGACCTTCCACCTTCCGAGGCGAGGTGCTTATGTGATTAACCTAGGTGCTATGAACAGAGGTCGCGTACGGTAATAATTTTATAGAATATCCTACCATCAGAGCTGTTACCGAGGCCCTAGTCATTATGCCCAAGTGGAGGCTGGCTCTGCAAAAACTCGAGGCCGTGGGCGGGACAAAAGTTTGGAGAGTGGGAGGGGTAGTGAGGAGCCACGCACATGGAAACCTAGAAGGTTGGTAGGTACATACCTGCGTACGTGGTCAACGGATGCCTTTTGGAATCAATCAACACTGTGCCCGGGCTTGCTCTCGCAAACACCAGGACTTCCGTTTCTCTTTTTAAGGGTCCAGTGCACGTGTTTCAGTTCACTGTACCGATCGTCAGCAGCACGGAAAATGGGGCAAAGCGATGTGGAGGGTGTGTGCCCTGCGCAGTTACACTAGGTCGGTCCCGTTTTGCAGTTCGGGGCTGGCAAATGAAATTCCTTACCGCCGTTTTGAATGTGCTGGGTGCCGAATCCAGCTCCTGTATGTCTTGATGGAAAAGGAGGGGGATGGGTGGCCGGACAGTGCAGTCCGGTGGTTTTCCATTCGACTTCCCCATTGCAGGAACCAATTGGCCTACTGTGGTACACTACGAGCGGTGCCGATATCCGAGTCAGTTTGCCAAGCTCCACTCCTGACCTAAACTCCACCGTCGCCAGCGACACAACCATGGTGCCTAGCCGGCGAATAAGAGAGGGAAAAACGACCAGTCGGCGGCCTCACAAGAACCTTGGATGTAACAGCTCGAATATAGATCGCTAGAAATATGCATCAGCTGTCTCTCAATCCGCTGTTGCGGACGACTTCCTGTGTCGAGGCGAAAGTGGCCAGGCAGATCCAGCGCCGCGGCTAGAGAGGCTGCACCACTGCACCAGAATGACCAAATGTCGTCGGTCTTGCGAAGCTACCTAGCTTACATCCGTTGTTTGCGACACCACCCAGCGGCCAATCACGTCAACTAGCCCTGCAGCTGCCCCTGTCCTTGCATTTGTGGTCCGAGCTATGACGGTCAATGACGTCGAGAATGCGCAGATGAACCCTAATTGGTACCGGTACCTTTCCATCTTGCGTAATGAATTGTAATTGAAACATAGTGTCGATAAAATACCAGTTTCTATTTATTTATAGAGGCACGCGCATCTGGCGTGGACACGGCGGAAGTTTAAAAAAGGGTATACTCCTTGAAATAGCATCAGCAAGAAAAGGGGAATTAAGACAAGCTTTAGAAGAAGTAATGATAAGAACACCACTCCCACTGTCGATACCGGGCCATACCCATATATGTCGAGCCCGTCCCGTCCCGGCAGACGTAAGCGAGGGAGGGGATAACGGCTTTTTCGGGGCGGACGTGTCTTGATTCCCGATGGAAAGAAGGGGTCCTTTGGACTTGACCCAGCGCGTTGCTGCAGAGACTAAGATAGCTAGCTGCATTCTCCTGGCTGCAGCGACCCCGAATGATCGTCTTCAGTGGCGTGCTCCCTGAGTGGCCGTGCTCCCTGATATGCGGGAGGGGCGATTCTGGAAGCACTTGCACAGCAGACGGCGGAATCGAGGCCCTTAAATTGACGGACCGCTCTAGTCCCTGCATCTCGAAACGAGCCTTGCCAGAAGGGAAGCTATTGGGAGATGCTCCTCATCGCCCCCCCGCGAGTGGCGTGTCCCCTCTTGGTACGCCTGCCCCATCCCTTTGGGTGACACAAGGGGCTTCCCGAGGAGGTTGCAAACCCCGGTGCGAACGAGGTCGGATACTACCAGTGATTTGCCTGGAAAGAGGGAGGGATGGCATAGCCAACAAACTGTCAGGGGGGCAGCCGTAGCCCTATCCTAGCTAGCTCGTCGGCAATATGTGTGCCTATGCAGCAGCCCAGACGGCCATCTCTCTGTATCTCTCTCTGTCCTAGTCGAGGCCCGAGGTTAGACGGTCGGTCCTATGGCGGGCTAGATGGAGTCCTCAAGTACCAAAGGCAGGGCTTGGCCAACAGTTGCCATCGCCTCTATTGACCGCTGGTAGCTTCATGGCGCCTGGAGCTGCCTGCTGTCGAGTACGATCTCGTTGGCCGGTTGGTAAACTGGTTGGGCCCCGTGGTCTCGCCTCCTAGTCCCTAGCGCAGAAAAAGAAAAGGGGAAGAAGCGCAGTTCGTTGTAGACAGACGACATAATTTTGGATCGTGTACATGGAGGCCGGTGCCTATCCAGAACTTTCAGGTAGCCTCGATGGTAGCCTCTCCGTTCGACGTGGGTTGTGCAAGATGCACCTACCTTCTTTGGTACAGTACCTGCCTACCTAGGTAGTGCCTACTAGCCCGCCCTACACAATTACCGCCAAAACGAGGGGATGTACATGTACATACATACTTGCTCCCCACTGTCGATCAAGGGAACGGTGGCCAGATCCCAGTATTCGTTGCTTCCGTTAATAGCTTAATATTTACGCCTCTTCGGCCTTTTTCACCTTTTGGTGCTTAAGCGTCAGGGCCATCTTGATGGGCCGTCCGAAGCACCCTACTGTACCCTGCACTGTACCCTGTACAGCCTAGCAACGCGAATCCAAAACCGTCGAAACTATCTCGTCATCCATACTCATTGCATCGATTCATTTGATAGAAACGCCGTTAGCTACAGTATCGACCAGGGGAGCACCCAAGATCCGCCTCCCCGAGAACCAGCGGCCGAGTCTTAAAGCCTAAGAGCCCAGCCTCCCCACTCTTGGAGCTTCACACTATCCTATCAGCCTTTTTCGGTATTCGGTTCTGTCGCCATCGTTCGTCGGCCCCATTCTCTCTACCAGTCGCTTCGACGCTTGCACTGGCGCCGTCCCCCGTCTCACCTGCCCCCTTCACCCGCCAAACGCGTCAGTAGTCCCTTCTAGACGTACTGATCGGCTCCAACCTCATCCCGGCTGTCACCTGGACCCCACACTTTTTTTTTGGCTTCCACGCTGTTCATCTGCTGCGAGAAGGACTTATTAGCTGCCCAGCGCGCACAAATAGGACCAACCCCTCTAGGCAAAAAAAAAACTCTTGCAGCAAACCAACCCCGAAACTCGTCTGTCCGCCCGAGATACCAGAGATACCTACGTGGCGCTGCACTGTGTCGGCTAGCACCGCTTCGCATATTCTTTGTGTATGCTATTTGGCTCATTCTGTAAGCCCACCTCACATCCCACACCACACCAAACCTTCAAGGCCCATCCGAGACGAGCCTGATCGCGTGGGGTCCTGGTACCTCTCTCCTCCCCCCCGCCCCCTACTCTGGCTCCTGCGTATCACCGAGTACATAACCCGTGCCTACGACCCTGCTCGGTCGCATTGCGCGCTTCACAACAGCCCACCCCCGGCCTACTGCCACCTTCAATCCGCATTTCATCCTCCGATGAGACAGACTCGGATATCATCGTATCGCAGAGTTCGTGATCTCGGCCCATAGCACTCTGTATCTTCTGGAACTTGTCTGGTTATGATGAGCCAACTAACCACCCCAGTAACAGACTGACGAGGGGTCGGCAGCATCCGCAAGCATGCTTGACTTTGGAGACAGCGTCGACTTGTCGACCTTCTCCCAAATCCTGGAGATGGATGACAGTGAGGAGGAGCGGGAATTCAGCAAGCCGCTGGTTCTCAACTTCTTTGAGCAGGCCGAGGAGACCTTTGCCAAGATGGACAACGCCCTGTAAGTTCGAAACCTAGTCCAACCCCCTGTTGCCTATTGCACGGCGTTTTTCGCTTCGTCAATCCCCCTCGCCGTCCCGCCAGTGCGGGGACCACTGTCTCCTCCTCATTGTTGGGGACTCTGGGCTAATCAATGCTCGGTTCTTGCCCTTTTGCAGACGGGAAAGGAACCTCAGCGAGTTGTCCAGCCTGGGCCACTTCTTGAAGGGCTCCTCTGCAACTCTAGGTTTCTTGAAAGTCAGAGACAGTTGCCAGGTGATCCAGCAATACGGCCATAACCTGAACCTTGATGGATCGCCTGAGGCAGACCAAGCAGTGTGCCTTTACAAGATTAGCGAGGCCCTGAAAACGGTCAAGACGGATACGGCTGATCTGGAGGTGTTGCTCAAGGAGTTCTTCAAGGTCTAAGAGCGTGTCAACATCCTGTCGCGCCGAGGATGTGGCCGCCCCCCGGCTCCTAGATGACAGCACAAGCAACGATGGCTGTCACCCAACCGATCTTGACGTCGAGAGATGGAGTCATAGGCGCGACACGAGGCCCTTTGCGTTGCGCACAAGATATTCCGCATCACACCTCTCGTGATCACACATGGCTCGTTTGTCACCATAGACATTACAGATTCAGGCAGCTGGATAGGCGCCCACCTTGGGAGAGGCGCATGGGGGTGGGAACTCGGATCAACAGAACGATGTATATTGGCGAGGCGAGGAGAATACCCAGTTGCACGACGACGGTCGATAGTCAAGGGGCTTACCAGTCCACGGGACGGGGGCTGGCCATCACTGGCCGGTCCTGCGCGCTCCTGCGCGCTCCTTGGTTATCTTGGAGCCGTGCAATAGGGACTCTATGGTTCACACGAAACCTACCTTTCTCGGCCCAGATTCTCAATTTGAGTTGACGGATCTAGGCCCTTGACTCAATTCTCTTTTGTCTGGGGAGATGCCACCTCAGTCAGTGATGCGTTGGTGATATCCTGGAGAACAGCAATGTCCTGGGGCCGTGTTCCTTTTACTCCGTACCGGTTTGTTCTCATGACACCAACCAAGGTTGTGGCTTGCTACCCCGCCCCTACCAGCAACTAGACAGTGCACAGCACCACCTGGCACGGATGCCTTTGCAAAGCCCAAAATACAGGTTAATAATCAGCATCTCATTCGTCGGCGAACCCCTCCTCTCGCTGTCTACACGGAGCACCACGTGTAGTTCTCGCCTGAGCCATCCATCTTACCTCAAGCTAGTCCTCTCGAAATAGGTACCTACCTAGGTAGACAGACAAGGACAAAGGTAACGGCCGAGGGGTCCGCAGCTGCCTCGGGCGTGTCAGCCAACGCTGCAGTTCTCCAGAGGCCGAAAGCGAACAGGTATAGGCCGTGGGACAGACCACCGACATGCCGCCGAAACCCTTTCCGACACATTTTCTCTGCATCCCACTGGTCACACCCTCTTCTCGGCCACAGTTGGCACAGACTCTGGAAGCCTTCGCTGCTGATGTTTCAAGCCCCGCCAGCTTTGGAATCCCCCGAGATGCCATCCGGCCAGTCGGCACCATGCACCTCACCCTGGGGATGTTCGCCTTCCCTAGGGGCGAAGGCCTCGAGGAGGCGACGGCTCTGCTGAGATCGCTGAGGCTGAAGGACTTGCTGGCAGCCCCGAGGCGAGCAGGGTCTGGGCCGGAAGAGCCGAGCATGGAGCCGCCGACCATCACGCTCCAGGGACTGGCGCCGATGCAGTCGGCCTCCAAGGCCTCGATCCTATATGCACCTCCGGTTGACCAGCTTGGCACCCTCCAGGCGTTTTGCGAAAGACTCAGGGCGGTATTCCAGGAGGCCGGACTCCTCATCCTGGAGACCCGGCCGCTTCTCCTACATGCGACAGTCCTGAACACCATCTATGTCAGGGGAGGGAGAGACGCCAGGCAGAACAGGGGGAAGCGGGGGGAGAAGCTGACCATCGATGCGCGCGGGATACTAGACCGCTACGAAGACCAGGTCTGGATGGAGAACTTCAACGTCGAGAAGATCGCCCTCTGCAAGATGGGTGCGAAGAAGACGGAAGTGGATGGGGTAGAGGACGAGGCATATGAAGTCGAGGCGGAAATCGTTCTCTAGAGCAGGTGCCATATCACGCTATTTTGCCCCATATCTCAGCGTAGCGCACTGCTCGAGTGGAATCCCGAGTCTAGTACTTGCGTGCGGGCCGCCCCGGAGCGGACAGTAATCATTTGGAGTTCACGACCCCAAAATGTGTATCAAATTTGTAGAATGCTGCTCCTAACCGTTAACGAGTCCGCTACCGAGAATGAGGGTATTCCCCATGCGGAGGCCCCACACAATCAAATCAACCCCCCTCAGCCCAATTGTTAGTGGCGCATATGCACTCTGAAACGCCTGCAAGCACCCGCCAACCCACCAACGTCACGTCGTCCACAAAAATCGCCTTCCAGGCAGCCACAATCCGGGCCTTCGACCCCAACCCTCGGCTCCAACAGAGGAGTTTTGCTCGAGATCCGGACTGTCTGGCCATTATCAAACATGAATCCTCCCTGCAGCGAGACCGTCCGCCGACAATCCTGCTCGTCCAACCCTCGTCCGTCCCAGCCGTAGCAGCGAAAAAACCCCCCAAATCGCAGGGAAAACCATCCCCCCCCCTTTATCTACCGATCCCCGGACCCGCCCCCCGCACTTGATGCCCCGGAAGCTCAAGCCCATGAGCCCGCCCGACAAGCGCCGCGTCCCGGCGCCGGGCACCGGCTCGTCGCCGTCCCGCGCCGTCCGAACCGGCGGCGGCGCTTCCGCGAACCCCTCGACCTCCTCAGCCTCCACAAACCCCACCGCCTCCACCTCCACTTCCGCCTCCGCCTCCGCCTCCATCCGGGGCCTCGGCGTCATCGCCCCACCGCCCCGCGCCGCCCTGAGCGGCTCCTCGTCCCCCGCACCTGACAACCGCGACGGCGGCGGTGGCGGCGGCGGCGGACCGACGCAGCCGCCACCCAACACGGGCAAGGACGGGGGAGGAGCTGGAGGAGGAGGAGGAGGAGGGCACCTGGGAAAGGCCGCTAACAGCGGCGGCAGCCCAGGCGAGGCGGCCCAGGCCCAGGCCCAGGCCAGCCGGGACAAGGACGACCGGATCGCGGGCCTGGAGCGGGAGCTCTGCGTGATGGAGGGCGAGTTCCGGCGGGAGCTGGACCGGCTGAGCGCCAACGAGAGCGAGGTCGCGACGTTCTGGCAGGCGCGCTGCGGCGCGCTGGGCGCGGAGCTGCGCCTTGCGCGCGACGAGGCCGGGGCCCTGCGCGCAAGCCGCGACGAGGCGGCCCGCGAGCTCGCCGCCCGCGACGCCGAGGTGCGCGCCCTCAGGTCCCAGGTGCGCGGGCTCAAGGAGTGGGTCAGCACCAGCACAAGGTCCGACGGGCAGACCCGGACGAGCGACGAGGTGTTTGGCGACGGTATGGCTAGGCTGGGGAATGGTCTGCAGAACTGGGTCATTGTCAACTTTAGGAGGGTAAAGCTTGGTAAGCTGTCTCTTTTTACATGATTCTCCTTTTTTTTTCTTTTTCATGAAAAGAGAAGCAAAGATTATCTATATTATACCGCCCCAGACAGCAGCCCCTTGAGCGCAATTACTGACATGGAGGTCTTTTCCCAATGCGGAACCAGACCTATCGGGAGCGGACGAGTCTACAGTAAGCGAGCTAGGCCGGCTCGTCCCGGCATACGAGGACCTAGCCATGACCTCAAAGGTCCACCTCTTGCAGTCCATCGTGTCGAGGATACTGGTCGAGCTGGTATTCGACGCATACTTCGTCGGCCTGCCGCCTGAGAAGGCACTGCAGCTCGTGGAACTAGAGGCGTTCTTGTCATCGTTTGGTATGAAGGCACCGATTCTTGAGAACACTCGGGGGGGAGAAAGAGAACCGCTGACAGTCAGGGCAGCGTCGTCAGCCGAGCCCATCAACCAGTGGCGGTCATTGACTCTCACCATCCTCAAGAAGGGCGCAGCGAACGAGATGCAGGCGGAGACGTCAAGGATAGCAGAGACGGTCGTCTCCAGGGTCAACAGCATCCTGGACTCGATAACAGAAGCGACCAGCACCGAGGCCCGCGACCAGGCTCTGAGAGCGCTAGTGACCAGTTCGGTAGAACTGTCGCGGCTCCTGGTGATTCAGAAAGCCGTCTTCAAGGTGTCGATGCCCGAGATCCTCCCGCATCAGAAAACCATGTTCGATCCGTCGACGATGGAGGACATCGGCGGAGAGGACGAGGAGAGCCTTGCGCGACGGGATATATGCTGCGTCACGTTTCCGGGTATCATAAAGACGGGCGACGAGAACGGGAGTCATCTACAGTACAGGAATGTCATCTCCAAGACACGAGTGCTATGTAGTCCCGAATGAGAGAGACCGGGCGACGGGCGGAATTGAACAAGCTTATTTACAAAGTTGGTGCCACTGGGCACAGATAAAACCTGATGTCCTCCATACGATCCAGCCTCGTGGCACAGAAACAATGTATTTGTGCGGTTAGGAGATAGCTTGCCAACTCCAACCACAGAGAACCTGTCAAGTCGGTAGTACGTTTCCGATAAACTGACGGATTAGCAGGTTGCATTACCTATGTACCTAGATAACTGGGAATACGCAGTCGCTCAGTACTGTAATCCGTACGGACGGACCTATTAGGAGAGCGTGATATATTCGGGGTTGTTGGGTCCTAGTAAGCTGATCGATGTGCAGCTGGTCGATCAGCTTCTTTTGGCCGGATGCAGGCGCCGCTCCTTATGAGGGCGACAGACATGGTTGTGCCGCACGACAAAGTCACTGTCATGTCAATGTCCTAAAGTCTCGTCATGTCATCGAACCCACGGAGCCGAACCTCGGTCGACCCCGGAACCATCATATAGCGGTGAAAACGGCAGCCGGGAACAATACTTTTCTTTGCTTTGTCACTTTGAACTGGTATTGGGTCCCGCACCCATTCGTAGGACTCGTAGGTGGTGTATGCATGAAACACAACCAACCCCTGCTGCAGTGCTGTCCCTCGAACTCCAAATCCACCGAAATCAACCAGACTCAAGTCCGGCTGTATCATTTCGACACCGGGGCTCCGTTCATCTCGAGGATCGAGGATTTATTTCGCTTGACACCCTAGAATTGTTCTTGTTCGTGCTCCCCCTCCAACTCACCATCTTGCCCAATTCTGCCACTGTTGGGCTTGGCTTATTCGAAGCCCTTCACAACGATAATCCCCGCTCCACCTCCTGTAAACGCCTCCAGGTCACCCCGCAAGTCCTTGCATCGATCTCGCTGGCATGGAATCGAACTCGAACTCGAACTCGGAATCGCAACCGCAGTCGATCTCGAACGACTTCGCGAGCGACATTGGCAACTTCCTACAGGACTTCTCTGGAAGAGACCCGGACAGATTCGAGAAGATGTCAGTCGGGGTAGAAGTCCCGAGTGAGTTGCCAGGGGCTGTCCAGTTGTTCAATGTCGACTATTGTGACATCCATGATGATTTCGATGTTGCCTGGGATTCGACCTATACCACCACCACCCTCACGCTGCGTTCCGAAGCAGAGAGCAGCAGCACCGCCGGGCCGTCATCGAATGGGTCAACCGTTTTCTCCCGCGGCACGTACGGCCAGAACTCGTCGAGTAACAACACCTCTAATCCCCCGAGACATGGCCAGCAGCCGACATTCGTGCAGGCCCTTCAGCGCAGCTCCCCCACCCCCCCTCCAGCCTCCACCGCGGAGCAAGAGCAGCAGCCCTGGGGCTCGTCTCGCCTCTGGTGCGAGTTCTGCGTGTTGAGGAACTGCACGCAGACATACCGCCTCGACGAGATCAGCGAATGGATCGCACACCACTCCCGCCACATGAAGGACACGTACCCCGCAGAGCTTATCTGCTGGTTCTGCGACTACGTCCCCTTCAAGGCGGCCGACCGAGCCCAGCGAGAGGCTAACTTCCACTCGCGGATGGAGCACATCCGGGGGCACATATTCGACGAGGGCATGACCATGGACGATGTGCGACCCGACTATTTCATGATCAAGCACTTGCACAAGCACCGCCTCATCCCCGACAGCATGTACGTGTACATGTACAATAGGGCCATGGGGTATAGCGAGGTACCGGAGCCGCTGAGATTCCCCATGAGCTCCAGTTCCTCGCATGCGATCCCGCGCACGATGCCACCTCTCGAGGAGGAGCTGCCCCCGGTATGGCACGACTTGGGGAAGGAGAGACGGCATCAACGACGAAGAGGTTCTGGCCGTTCGTGAATCCAAGACTGAGTTTCGCGGCGGGTCTAGCCAAAGCTTGCTGCGGGGGGGGGGGGGGGGGGGGGGGGGGGGGGGGGGGGGGGGGGGGGGGGGGGGGGGGGGGGGTGGGGGGGTGT